>NW_022103924.1:5696822-5700070 GCF_000313985.2 Echinops telfairi
AAAAGGATGACCAGACCTTTCTTCCAAGCCTGTATTAGTCTGTAGGCTCTGCTGAAATGTGTCCAACAGCATAGCAACATGGAAACCTCCACAGACTGATGGGTGGTGACTGCTAATGAAGTGCATCACCTGAAAATGAACCTGAATGTCTCTCATGGAAGGCAAGACATCCATCACTGAACCAACCCTGACTCATAACTCCACCTAAAAGACGTTAATGCATCCAAGGGAAATTAAGTGGCGTAACCCCGTCATTGAAGGAGAAAGTGTTGTGCATTGGAAAATTCTAAGACTTGTATTACATTTTTTTTTCATGTTATCTTTATGTAGTTTTCACATGTCACATGCTTATGCATCTTAATGATTTTTTAAAAGACTACAAGAAATAATATATGTTTACTATTTAGAGTTCCTTGTGTATTGTTTAATTAGTGTTCAAACATCAGGAATTAAAAATGCTTCACTGAATATAAGGAAATGCCACTTTGTTGGTTTATGAACTGACAGTCTTAAAGGGTCTAGCATGCAGAATTTGAGAACAGGACAGTAATTAGAGGAAGAGAAGGTGAGCTGTGATTATGTTTTGCCCCCTGACTATTTTCCCAACAAATAATATTAATTTTGCTAGTTGCTGGTCTGTTCCACTAAAAATTTGCATCTTCAAGTAGATGAAAAACATTGGAAAATTCTCCTGTTGTTTCTGATGCTTTGGCATCACATTAAAAAGCTCCAGATTTTTAATGAAGGCCAGATTCCTTCATAGCAGGAAAACATTTGTCATAAACACTGAACAAATATTTATAGGGATAAGCTGGCAGTGTGCAGCCTCCTCCCACCCTCAGCCCCTTAGAGGGAACTGGAGGTACCAGGGCAAAAACACAATGAGCAAGTCGCACACAAAGCAGGTCATGGAGTGCTGGTAGGAGGAGCTCTCACCTATGGTAAGCTCAGCAATGCTCCAAGTGAGGCAGAGGAAGTACATGGGGAATGTTCCCAGTTTGTGTTCTTTTCCAGGCCCTCTGGTTTGTTTTGTTCAACAACACTCTTTTTCCTTTGTTCTTTCCTTTGACAATATCCCTTTCTTTCTCTATTAGAAATGCCCAACTGCCAAATTTATTATTTTCTCCTGATAAACTCCCCACACCATTGTCTTGTTCCATCTAACTCAGTATAACATTTGTATCCATCCCCCCCACTGTAATAACATTTTTATTTGACCAGGAATATCTAGTTCAGTCATGCAAAACCAGAGAAGAACAGGAAAGATTCGGTGAACTTCTAAATAAAAAGACAATAGAAAAATCAGAAGATGTTTGTGTAGCCACAAGCTTAATTTAGCAAAATTCATGCTTTCTCCTCTTGGTCCCTTAGCCCCACTACCACCGCCATCACACATGTACCACCAGCATGCTTCAGGTTCGCTTCTAGTCAGTAGATGGGAATCAGGGTTATGCTTTACAAGCTGTATCCAATCACAGTGATTTACAAAATCTCTAATGAATGTTGATTTCTATCTGCTTTGACTGTGAGCTTTGTGCATCCAGTGAACGGGAGTCTAGGCATCAGCATGCATTATTTGGGCTCTCTCTACGAAAAATGAAGAGGTAAGGATGTTTGACTTGGATGGCTCTCTCAATCTTCCCATTTGGTACCTGTGGTAGTTACATAATTTCATGTGAACTTGAAAAATAAGTGTAGGGTTGGAGTCTAGCCTGTCATTCAGGTCACAGCCTGATGATGCCTCATTGTGAGTATCGCTTTCTCAGGAGGATTCCAAGGAGGAAGAGAACCACACACTTTCTCTCTGTCATTGTCTTCCTGTTAGTAAGCCATGCGGAGACTTGCTGAGACCTGTGAGGAGTCTCTCTCTGCTTCACTTTCTGTTGAAGAGCCACGCTCAGCTGAGGAGCCACATGGAGACCCACACCAGTGCTAACATGCTTCCACCATCACTGGATCCACAAGACTTTTCACCCACTGGCCTGTGATCATCTCGCATTTTGCATCATTGCATGTGTTGTGTGAGTTTGAAGAAAGATTTATAGATGAGTATTGGACTTTTAGGCCAATATTGGACTTACGGATTCTGTATTATTCTGGGTAGTTTAGAGAAACAAATCCACAGCAACTCATGTATAAGAGAGAGATTTATATAAAGGTTAAGTGCACATCAAGAAAACATCCCAACCCAGTGCTGCCCAAGCCCACAAATCCAACATTAACCCATATGTCCAACACCAGTCCACAAAGTCCTCCTCCATCTCACAAAACAGACACAACAATGCCAACTGCAGGAGGAAAGCCAAGTCAGTGAATGTGTAAGCATCTCAGCACTGGCAGGGGTCTCCACACAGCTGCTTCAGCACCCAGGGCTGCATCAGGGCAGGTCCATTGGTTTCTCAGGGATATCCTGCAGGAAGTGAGTCCCGCATGCTAAAGCAAGGAACTGGCCAAGACAATTTCACCCTGGCCCGACCATCAGAAAGCAAGAGACCCGAGAACTCTAAAGGCGAGGCTCACCGAGCCATTTATCTCTCCGCCCTTCAATTAACCCCACATGTGTTTATTGGCCAGGTTGGCTCAATAAACTAACTCAGACTTTATCTGGACTGGGATGTTTTCTTAATATACAATTACTTTTTGATACAAAGTTCTTTCTTATACATATATGAGTGTCTTTGGAATTGTTTCTCTAGTCAACCCAGAATAACACAGTATCTCATAGCCCAAATAGGAAAGGCTGGGTATGAAAGAGAATGGAAACCATAGTTCCAATCCTATATCTGATAATATGTTACCTAAACTTTGGAAAGTGAAACCACTGAGAACCAGCACTTAATAGGACAGCCTTGTTTCTCTGCCGTAGTCAATGGCAGTCTTACCATTTCTCTATTGCTTATTTAGTGGGACTTAATAAGACACTTAAAATTTTGTTCATCAAAATATTTTACCAAATGTGAAAAGTTGGAGAATGTCTTCAAAAACCATACCTGTAATAAGAGTCTAATGACCAAAATATTTATAAAGCTTCAACAACAATCATAAAGTGGGCAAAGGATATCAATAGACATTTCACCAAAGAAGTATTCAAATGGCCATCAAACACCTGAAAAGGTGCTATACATCATTGACCATCACAGAGAATCAAATCAAAGCCACAATGCGATATCATTTCAAGTCCCACTAGGATGGTGAGATAGTTTATTGTGCCAGCCTGGCTGATAAATGCAGGTGGGATTGACTGAAGG
>NW_022103924.1:5700596-5705052 GCF_000313985.2 Echinops telfairi
CAGGAATTTGGTTTTATCTCTCTAGAGAACCCTGTCTAACACCTGTGGTTAAGATAAACAAATAAACAGAAAATAAATGTAAATAAGGATGTGGGGAAATTAGATCCCTTATTTATTCCTGGTGGGAATGCAAAATGGTACATCTACTGTCAAAAACTGTGGAAGCTCCTCCAAAGCCTAAAAACATAACACCAATCCAGCACCTCAACTCCTGGGTGCACACCCCACGAAAACACAAATAAATACTTGTCCAAATAAATACTTGTCCACCAACATTCATCGCAACTCTATTCTTAGTATTGGAAAGGTAGAAGTACCCTAAATGTCCATCAACAGACAGGTAGTTCAATGGAATGTGGCAATACATATATAATGGAACACTAGTCAGCCAGCAGCAGAAATGAAGCCTTGATGCTTGCTACAGTACAGATGGAATTATGCTGAGTGCGATAGTCTGTTATAAAAGGATAACCATTAAATGGCCTCATAAAAATGACAATAAAAGGAAAATGTATAGAGACGCCTGTTTGTAAGTGGTTATAGGAGCAGGAGCAAAAGATGAATGCAGGGTTAACCACGAGGCAAAAGTCACACTGATTAGGGGTGGAATTGCAAACGTAATCGTTATCATGGCTGCCCATGAGTTGTGCACATATAACAAGTTGAACTGGCAAAAGTTGTGTGATAGATATATTTACAATACTAAAAATGAAAAAGAATGTTTGCTAAGGCTGCTCCTGTAAGCCATAGCAGATTTGGTTCCTGGGTTTGGAAGTTTTGTTACCACTGTGCTATCCGGGATCCCACATAGACAGTTCTTAAAAGAGCATAGTGTTCAAGGCAGCTCTAGTAGCATAGTGGTTACATGTTGGGCTGCTACCTGCAAGGTTCACAGTTCAAAGCCAACTGCTCCATGAGAGAAAGATGAGGTTTTCCTCATACAGTCTTGGAAATTCACGGAGAAAGTGCTGCCCTACTCTATAGGGTTGCCATGAATCAGAATTGGCAGTGAGTTTGGTTTGGGTTTTAAGCTAAACTAATTTTGGGGCATTTGTAGGGGATGTTTTGGGGTTAAGTTATAGATTATGATAGGGCCATAGGTTCAGGGGTTCTTCCCCGATCCTGTGACTCCAAACAGTCATGTAGTCGATTCGAATTTGAACGTTTGTTCTACATTTTCTGCCCTTTGATCAGAATTCTTTTTTGGAATCTTCAATCAAAATGTTCAGTAATGGTAACCAGGCACTGTCCAGTTCTGGTTTCTTGACAAAAGAAACTATTCCTGTCTCTCCTTCTTACACTGTTGCTCCAGATAAATAGAGATCAATAGTCATAGCTTGAAGGGCTCCTTGCAAACATTAAAGATGCCGGGCACCATGCAATGAATGAGGGGGCACTAAGGAGCCGTGATGGTGTTGTGTTTACGCATTGGGCTGCACTCTGCAAGGGCATCAGTTAGAAATCATTAGCCACTCTGCAGGAGAAAGATGGGGTTTTCTAGTTCCATAAAGAATTACAGTCTTGGCATCACACAGGGGCGGTTCTACCCTATCCTACAGGGTTGCTTTGAGTAAGAATCGACTTGATGGCAAGGAGTTTGGCTGTTGTTGTTTGGTATATGGGGGTCAAAGTGACAACAGATATTTGGAAGACTAGCTAGAAAGCCTAGAGGGCCATCAGTGTATGTTCACGGAAGAGCAATAGCTCTGAAAAGCAGGGTGAAAATGGTTGCACAACTCCAAGAATGTAATCCATGTTCCTGAGTTGCACATGTGGGAACAGTTGAATTAGGGTGTGCTTTGCTGGGTATAGTCTCAACAGCCACAAAATAAGATTTAAAAAAAGAAAATGAAGATGTTAGATTCCTTCAGTGTTTTGCATTATGGAACACAGACCTAATTCAAAGAAAATATCTTATATGAAAGTGTTCCATTTAAAAAAGGAATTCTTAATGATCACAGATGATCGCATGGAAATCCCGTGGTGGCTTCTTTGTGCGCTAGAAACAAGCTTAGGCCTGGCTACCCTTGCCTGCCTTCCTCATCACGACTTTTTAAGTCAACAACAATACTTCTTAAAAGCTGCCTCCATACACACGGGCCAGGGAAGAGGGGAGAACATCCGATTGAAAACAAACTGTTTCAGGGGAGGAGGAGGAGGAGGAGTTCTTGGAGAAGAGAGGAAGGACAGCTACCTTTAACCAGAACCAACTCTTGGTTGATGTCCAGAAACAGAAATGACTAGCATCTGTTTGTCTAAATACATCCTTTCTTTTCCCTAAAAAAAAAAAAAAAGCTGCCTCATATTCAGTATCTATTATATGTCAGAGAGTTTACATACATTAGCACAGATGCTCACAGGAATCTTATGCGATGGATTCAGTTACCCATTTTTGAGATGTGCTCACTTGCCCGAAACGACCATTGCTTTAATGAGCAGCAGGGATACAACTGGAACCTAGACTTGTCCACTAGGACGCAACCTGGCAGGACAATTATCTGGTGGCGGACACATTAGGACTTTTGGGGAAGGCATGTGCCATCCTTGATCAAGAATAGGAGCAAATAAGGGAGGGGCTGAAATGCCTAGGTGTGCTCATTCGGTGGGTTTTCCCCTTCAGGCTCCAAAATTGTCTTTAAAAAACATTTAGCCAAGGCCTCAATGTGTTTCACCAAACACTTTTCTCCTTGATTTTTAAACCCATGTGTTATTTTAGGAATAACAGAAACCACATGTCTCTGACATATTTACCCTTAAATCATCAAGATGTTGTTTTGTCAGAACTTTTTGATGTTTTCTGAGATTTTTTTTTTAATGGAGCCTTCCTTGAAGCAGCAAACACACATCACAAATAAATTAGAACAAGGAAAGACCAAACTGGGATCCAGTCTCAGACAGGCTGTGTGGGATGGATTTGCAGCTTGGAAAATTATGTCATTCTTCCTTTGCCCCAGGAGGAACTGAGAATAGAATTTGGTGTCCAATGGTCATTTCACAATTGCCTATTTCTGTTTACAGTTTCAGACAAAGGCATGAAAATGTTAAATTTGCTGAGAAATAGTGTGCCAAACTAAGTAATACTAAAAAACTGTTCCTACAAAATGATTGTGAAAATCCATTGGCCAGTTTAGGAGATTTGGTGAAGCTTAAGTCTTAAAGTGAAAGACTCTTAGGAGGAGGATCCATTTGGGGAAGATTTTATCACTCTTGTTCAAAGCGTCCTGTTTTCTCTTACAGGGGTGCCAGCACTTCAAGATACTCAAAGTCTGCCTGCATTTTGGGTGGACTATGCTAAGATCACAATTCATGCAAACTATTCCCCTAGAATTTTGCTGAAGACATAGACATCTTCTCAGGACAACTCCCACTCAATATTGAGTAGGCAACTTCGCAAGCAATAGATTGGGGGAGAGGAAGCTGTGCTACTGGAAGGTATACCACCAGGATTTCAGACAGTAGTAAGGGCACCTATGGTGGACCTGTCTTTGAGAATATCCAGACTAAAGATAGACTAGAAAGCAAAGCGTGAAAATCTACTGGCAAAAATTAACCAACAAAACCCTCTGGATAACAGAACATTTTCAATTACTGCAGGAAGACATCATGTTTGGTGCAGTAGAGGACCAGTGAGGGTAAGGGAACCCTCAGTGAGATATAGTAACACAAAAGCTGCAATGATGGACTCGAATACACCGTGGTGCACGCCCTGACAACACATATGGTTGTCACAAGTTGGAAATGACTCATCAACAACTATCTATCATCTACATGTATCTTTATTTTATAAATACACACACAATATTGCTACTACAGTTCCCATTCATACATACCCAGGCTAATTCCCTCAAAAGTAGATGGATCAGTGGATGACTGCAGACAAATTCTCTCAGTAGTATAGTTGTGTTCATTTCCTTTGGCTGCCTTATGAAAAGAATCATCCAAACAAAACAGTGACTTCCAAGGGGATCTGTTGGGACAGTTAAATTCAGGGCTGTGAGGTCAGCTCAGAAGGTATGGAGGCTATTTCTCTGGAGAATACCAAAGGGGTAATCTATATTTTTTATTAGTTGGGATTTAATACATACATCATATCATATCATTCCACATTTCAATCACATCAAGTAGAATGTACAATTGCTACCAAATCAGTTACCAAACAGTCTTTCTCTTGAGATCATCTCCCTTTAACCTCCCCCACTGTACGCCTCTCCCCCTAAACCCCTTATTTTACTTGCTGTCCCTATTTTTTCATCAACCCTGGATTTCATGTACCAAAAAATGGAAAATCATATAGCTCAGCTTTCAGAGGGTGACCTCCATTGACATAACAACTCTGAGATACACACTAAATAAACAAAAACAGAAGAAAGCAATACAAACCAAAAATACAGAAAAGTTTGGAAACCAGATCAGGTCTAGCCTGCATCATAGGGGGAATCTACTGACAATGTTTTAA
>NW_022103924.1:5705976-5707155 GCF_000313985.2 Echinops telfairi
TATCCCACAGAGCAGGTGATGGTTTTGAACTGCTGACCTTTTGCTGACCATAGTCCAAAGCTTAGCTGAAAGTGCCACTACACGCAAGCGCACGCTATCGCACACACACACACACACACACACACACACACACACACACACACACATGAGGGGCTTCCAAAAGTTTGTGGAAAAAATGGGATTAAAAGACAATGGAATTTTTCCACAATATTGTTGAAGTCTCCCCATATGGAACTATAATAAAGTAAATTTTACAAAACATACATATGTACAATTACACAGCTTATTCCCCACAGGATTCCCCTAAAGAAAAGACAGCACCCCAGTAGTCTCTTGTGGTGGTTGTTGTTGTGTGCCATCATTGGTTCTGATCCGTAGCGAGCTTATGTACAACAGAACAACACACTGCCCACTAGTGCGCCATCCTCACAACTGTGCTTCTGCCGGAGCTCATGGGTCCAGTCCTTATGGCAATCCATATCCTTAAGGGCCTTTCTCTCCTTTGCTGCTTCTCTGTTTTTCAAACATGGGGCATTTCTACAGAGACTAATCTCACCTAACAACATGCCCAAGTATGCAGGATGAAGTCTCACCAGCCTTGCCTCTAAGGAGCACTCTGGCTGTCGTTCTTCCAAGACCATTCTATGTATCCCTTTAGCAGTCCATGGTACGTTCAATATTCTTCTTGAACACCACAATTCAAATGCATTGATTCTTCTTGGGTCTTCCTTATTCAACATCCAACTTTCACATGAATATGAGGTAGTTGAAATGGGCCACGGCTGGGGTCAGGCACGCCTTAGTCCTCAAAGTAACATCCTTGCTTTTCAATATATGGTACGATATTTCAATGTATGATATGACATGGCATGGTATTTTCCAAGTCAGTTCCAACTGTGCCAAGTCAATGGCACCCAACAACAACAAAGAGGTCCTGTGCAGCAGACTCACCTAATGGAAAATGTTTTTTGATCTCTTGACTGCTGCTTTCATGAGATTGATTGTTGATTCAAGCAATGCAAAATCTTTGACAACTTCAAACTTTTCTCCATGTATCAGATGTTACCTATTGGTTCAGTTGTGAGGATTTTGATCATCTTTATATTGAGCTTTAATCCATACTACAGGCTACAATCCTTGATCTTCATCAGCAAGCACTTCAAGGTCTCCTTCTTTTCA
>NW_022103924.1:5707948-5709395 GCF_000313985.2 Echinops telfairi
CTCCATGTGACTTCTTTTTGTTTCCACAAATGCAGAGGAACATGATAGGATAGTGATTTGACAATGTAGAAGACGTGAAGATAAAAATGAGGGAGGTGCTCTCAGTCATCCAAAGAGATAGGTTTGAAAAATGTTTCCAAGAATGGAACTGCAGATTTAGCAAATGTGTTAAGTGTATGGAGAGTACTTTGAAGGTGATAAGGTTGTTTTGTAAAAAATTTAAATACATAGCTTTGAAAAAATTCCAGGGTGGGGGTATCCCCTCATAAATTCTTCATATGAGCCAACTTTTGTCATGATTTGCTCAGCATACAGATTTAGTAAGTATGGGAAGAGGATACTTTTCCTGATTTTTAAACCGTGCAGTATTAACTTTTTGCACAACTGCCTGTACAGGTTCCACGTAAACACAATGTAGTCTTCTAAAATTCCCATTCTTCTCAAGGTTATACATCATTTGTTATGATCAACATAGTCAAATGTCTTGGCTTAATCAATAAAACACAAATAAACATCTTTCTGGCACTTTCTTTAAGCCAAGGTCTAGCTGACATCACTAATGATGTATCTAGTTCCAAATCCTCTTCTGAATCCAGCCTGAACTTCTGGCAATGTCTTAACAATGTGCTACAGGAATTGTTGTTGGATGATCTTCAACAAAATTTTACTTGCATGTAATATAAATGATATTGTTCTATAATTTGACCATCCTGTTGGGTCACCTTTCTTTGGAATGAGAAAAAATGAAAACATATTTCATTCAGTTGGAAAAGTAGCTATTGTACAAATTACCTGGCATAGAGCAGTACGTGCTTTCAGTATGCCATCAGATTATACACGTTGGAGGAGTACTGTTGATGCAACAATTAAGTTATTGAACGCTAAGTGTAAAGATTACAGGCTAGAAAATCCGATAGGGCAGTTCTGTGCATTCATATTGGTCAGTTGAATAAGAAACCCCTGAACAGCACACAACTACAGTGAGTATGGGCTGGTTAAGCAAGGTCTTTATCTCTCCAAGACTCAATTTCTTTATTAATATGAGGGGCAAAAGGATGCCTACTATCTTTGGTTGATATGTGAATTAGTGACAGTATAAAGAGATTCCTGGCACATAAGAGGATAATAATAAATCAAAACTACTTTCCTTAAAGTATGACTAGAAAAATCTTTAATGGTTCAAAGGAATACCACTTTGCTGAAAGGTATTGCTAATGCACTTTACAAAACACTTTATAAAAACATGTACCCTTTACATTTTAGAGATGGCAAAAATCCCTAACTGGCACAATCATTTTGCCTTTGACTAGTAACCTCAATTTGGGGGTGCATAGCCACCCAGCAATACTGCAGAAGAAAGACCTAGTAATCGACTTCCATTAAAACTACATTCAAGATTCATTCACTCACTCACTCACTCACTCACTCACTCACTCACTCACTCACT
>NW_022103924.1:5710022-5723731 GCF_000313985.2 Echinops telfairi
CTTTACAGGATCAGACAGCCAGGTGTGTTTTCTTGGCAGGGCAGCTGGTGGGTTAGAACCACCAACCTTTTGGGTAACACCCAATCACTTAATCATTGCCTCACCAATGCACCCCCAAAGTATACAAGGACGTTTATATGTGTGTGTTTTGAAAATGCACACACATCCTTAAGAATTTTAGCACCAATTGTAATCCAGTGACCCAGTTTTATAGAAGAGAAGGAAGTGGAAGCCAGCGATGGTGAGGGGCTGGCCCAAGGTCACAGTGTTAGTTTTTTTAGCATTTTGGATGGGGACCTGAATTTCTGAGGCCAATGTTTTTTTCCAACATCCCCATTTCCAATCTGCACTGTGTGTGTGTCTCTGTGTGTGTGTTTGCTTCTTTTTTTCTCTTCACCACAACATTGAATTTGAAACATGACCGAGAATCAACTTGCGTAGTTAAAAGTTGTATGTGCCTCTCAACAATTGTACCTGGTCCTTTCCACCTAGGATGCTGGCCAAATAATGAGAGCAAGGTCGGTCTCTGGGGAGTCCTCACACCTGCAGTGCCCGTGGAACATTACCCAGCAACACACTCATCCAGTACACAAGGAGGCCTGCTTGTGATTACTGGAAAACTTGGGGGAACTGATGGGTTTGGGAAACATTTTTGGAAGGCTTTGCTGAAGGAAAAAAGAAAGGGAATCTGGTATATGTTAATTGACAGATTATTCCAAAGGCACGTCCAAGAATATAAAATTCAAATTGGCCAAGTTGGGAATGCCTGACACATGGAACTTTACTGAGATGCCTGGGCGCTTGGAATAAGTAATGACATCTGTGCTCAAGCCAAATTCTGGAGAGTCACAGTTTCCACCCCATCCCTACTCCACCCTGTTCTCTGAGGGGCTTCAGAAACTTAGTGGGAAAATAGAACAAAACAATAATGAAATTTTTCCATGAAATTTTTTGAAGCTCTCTTGAATTCTCCAAAAGCATGTCTCGCAAATGAGACTTGGAGCCCAGAGTACATAAATTACTGTTAGTCTGGTTCCATTGTAGAATCCTCACCTTCCATGAGGGAGACCCAAGTTCAATTCTGACCTACACACATCATGTACAGCCACCTCCAATCTGTCAGAGGAGGCTTGTATGTTGCAATGGTGATAATCAGGTGTCAGCAGAACTTCCAAATGAAAATGGGCTAGCAAGAACGGCATAACCATCTACCCCGCCCCCCCCAAATCCAGCCAATGAAAACCCTATGGATACAATGATCCACAATCCATCCTGGGGGTGGTACAAGACCAGGCAGTGCATGGGTCACAATACAGAGTCTGGCTGGACAGCACCTGACTACTGTTTGCCTTGATGAAATTGTTCATGGTTTGTGCTGTTCTCCAACTCCCCAGATGTGTGTGCACAGGGGTTGCTGGAAATACCTACCTTTGGTGGTGGAAATCTCAGAGCAGTACCAGAGAAACTGAGTCCACCTGGACTTTGGACACACAGCTATTTTTCCAAGAAAGGAAAGGGTTACTGGCATGGCTCCCAAAAGTGGAGATATGGTCCCTCTTTGTGTGAAGGGAAACCAGATAAAAGGGGTGCACATGGAGTAATACTGCTGCCTAGAGCAAGGGAGGGCTCACAAGGGAGGGGACCCAGAGCTGCAACAGCTGGAAGGCACCCAAGCCAAGACAGCTTTAGCCATGTCACAGCTTTCCGGATAGCTTAGCCTATGATGCAGCACAGCTGTCGCCAGCTGTGGGAGGCAGGCATAGGGTGGGAAAGTGAAGGAAGCACGCAAGGACTATTTCCCCTCAAAGTCGGCTTGCTCCCCATGGGGGAAATCAAGACAAAGCCAGTGAAAGGAACCCAGGGCCTGTCCTCCTTTTACTCTGCATCTGCAAAGATGTTGCAGTTACCTACATTTGAGGACCTGTGGCTCTTTTGTATTACCTGGTAAGTTATATGTAACAAGCATTTTTCAGTTCAGCTATGGGAAAAAGATGAGACTTTCTACTCCCATGAATATCCCAGTCTCCAAAACCCGCAGTTCTATTCTATCTTATAGGGCTGCTATGAGTCAATATTAATTCGATGGCAGTAAGTTTTGGTCTGGTGGGAATTCTATCAAAGCACTGTTGTGGTTGTCAATAAGCATCAAGTGTCAAGTTAACCTCCAATTCATGGAAACCCTATTCATAATATGATTGAATGATTGTGAACCATAAGGCTTCACTGGTTAACTTTTAAAATACATACAATTTAAGGAGCATATTTGTTATGCCTCAAACAGGACAAAAACGAGCAAAGGTACATCATCCATATGTAGACCATTAGCCCAAGGTCATAATGGCATCCAAGGGTTTGCTGAGATTCAAAGGCTTAAAACGGGCAAGGAAAGTCTAAGGAAATTTTTACAAAAGTATGACATCAATACATCTTAGCACAGGTGGACTATGAATTGGAAGCTAAGCTATGATTGGGAGATGAACATTATATTAGACAAAAGAGTTAACACAATTGGTGCAGGGCTTCCAGACCAAGCCAGAGCATGAATCATGACTCGATACTATGCAGGTTGGATATGAGGCAAAACATTCAATAACACCCACTCGCTAGACAGAACTATGCCTGCGGGACTATGACAAACACAAGAAAGCAGGATATGAAAATAGCAAGTATATAGTAGTCTTAAGTTGACATTTTGGGGTTCCCTCAAACCAAAGTCCAATGACTTCCAAATCCATAACCTTAGTATGGTAATCAGGGTGTTTATCAGGTAATAGGATGTTTCAGCTTTAACTCCAAGGGAATATTTCAATGCCCTTAATCTGCTACAAATATATTTAAGGCACAGTCTGGTTCACTTGGTGGGATTCCCAAATTGGATCCTTCTGATGTAGCCTAAGAAGGATGTTGTGTGTATCAAAAGGACAAGGTTTAAATTCCTGGTTCTCTACAGCATAGGGCCTTGCTCATCAAGGGCTGGATAGAAATTTGGTCTAATGTGTCTTATTGGGAACTTAATATTGGGAGGATTCTCTCATTGGGGCTCTATATGACTATGAATTGGGCAGCTAACCACAAGGTCAGCAGTTCAACACCACAAGCCACTCGAGGGAGCAAAATAAGACTTTCTACTCCTGTAAAACTCCATAGTCTCAGATGTTCAGCAGCAGTTCTACCTTGTCCTAAATAGTCAGAATCAACTAGACAGCAATTAGTTTGTGTATGACTAATGTTAAACGTTTTTCCCAATAGGAAAAGGGGTAAAAGGTTACCACTCTCAGTTTACCATCAACATAAGTGAAATCACCTTCTCTGAGCTGGACATATCCCCTCCCACCTCTAGACTTGAATTTCCATTGAGTTAATCTCGGTACACTAGAGAAACAAATCCATGGACACACATATGTGTACAAGAAAGATTTATATCCTAGAGCAATTGAACACTGAGGAAACATCCCAGCCCAGTCCAGATCAAGGTCATAAGTCCAATATTAACCCATATGTCTGATACCAATCTATAAAGTCCTCTTCAGACTCACAAAAACACATGCAATGATGCCTAATGTAGAAGATCACAGGCCAGGGGGTAGAAAGTCTTTGGATCCAGTGGCATTGGAAACATCTCAGCACTGGCAATGGTCTCTGCATGGCTTCTCCAGCATGCAGGGCTACATCAGGGTGGGTCCATGTGTCTTGTCAGCTGCTATGTCTCCAAGAGTGTGAGCAGAGAGTCTCCCACCTTCAAGTAGGAGAATCCAGAATTCCCAGAATACTTAGGGGAAGGCTATGCCCACTCAGAAGCCTCATTGGCTATGACCTGATTGACAGGCTAGACTCCACCCCTACATACTTAATCCTCAAATTGACAATTATATAACTACCACATCCATTAAGGTTCACTGAGCACCCTTTTAGGAATGTCTGTTGATTTAGAATGACAGTAGAATAATGCTATATGGCAGCAACTGATTGGACAGACTGTTCTTTCTGATAAATTTGAAACTAGTAAAAGCTTAAAAAAAATTTATAAACTATCAAGGGCTCATGAGGGAGTGGGGTGTGGGGAGGAAGGGGAAAATGAGGACCTAATGTCGGGGGTTTAAGTGGAGAGAAAATGTTTTGAGAATGAAGTACAAATGCGCTTTACACAATTGATGTGTGTATGGATTGTGATAAGAGTTGTATGAGCCCCTAATAAAATGTTTAAAAAAAAAAAGAAAAAAAATGTGCTGACAAAAACTCAGCTTATACACAAGTATGTATGGTAATACATTTATCAAATCTGCAATTCCATTCTTGGAAACAGTTTTGAAATTCATTTGTTTGGATGGCTGACAGTACCTCCCTCGGTTTTTTCTTCACCTCTTCTATGTCATCAAATTGCTGTCCTTTTATGTTCCTCCTCATTCGTAGAAACAAAAAGAAGTTGCATAGAACTAGGTCAGGTGAGTAAGGTGCCTGAGGCCAGAGAAACATGCAGTTCTTTGCCAAAAACTGGCTCACTAAGATGGCTGTGTGAGCAGGTGCACTGTCATGGAGGCAAAACCAATCCCCCATCTGCCACAAATCAGACTTTTTTTTGGTCACACGGTTATGTTATCTTTTCAGAACCTCTAAATAGAAAGTTTGATGAACAGTCTGACCTGGTGGAATGAACTCCAAATGCACTACCAGTTGACATTTTTGTCTATTCAGGAAGTTGACAGAGGTCCAGAATGAGGTTTGTCATCAATCAACATTTAACCTTTTTTGAAACAAGAAAACTACTCACACACTTGTGTTTTTCCTACAGTGCTGCCCTTGTAAGCTGTGTTCAACATCACAACCACTCTGCCCAGAGAAATTCTGGTTTGGGGGCTGGGCATTCCCCCCTCATATATCCCTGCCCATGACTGTGTAATCTGAGTATCTCTACTTGTTGAAAATAGTGTAACTAGTAGAGCCTGAGTGAATGAAACCCACGAAAAGCTAAGGGAATGTTAGTGAATCTCAAACAATTGACATTGGGAGAGACACTAAAACTCCTCCAATCTGGGATACAAAGGCATCAACCATTACAGAAAATGGTGTATTGCCTAATGTGAAACTGTGTATGCCAAAATGTTAAGTTAGAATATATACTGACTATAAAATGTCCCTTTGATAAATAAATGTGAGAATTCAGCATCAAAAATTATAAATGTCTGTTCATCAAAAGATACTATTACGATAGGCAAGGGAATGGGAGATAGCCAGCGAATGGGAGAATTTGCGTAAAATGTGTGCATCCACCAAACCAAGACAGACACAAAGGACAAATATTTTATGATCCCACATATGTAGGATATATAGAATAATTGAATGTTGTAGTTGTTAGGTGCCATCGAGTTACTTCCTACTCTCTGAGACCTTACATACAACATAAAGAAACATTGGTCCTAACCATCCTATAGGAGCCAATGTTTATTAGGGGCTACTATGGCCGGGGTTGGGGTGGGCATCATACATAAGGGGCATTGAGCTTCTTCTGTTAAAGGTAATGAAAATTTTGGAAACAGATAATGGTGATAGTTATACAACATGACGGGCAAAATTAATGTCACTGCATTGTACATGTAAAAATGGTGGAAATGGGAAATGCTTCATTATATTTGGTACACACGCAAATATACAATTGTATGGGCACATCACCAAAAAAAGAGAAGAATATAAAAATGGTCCAAAAACACGTGAAAGTTGCTTGGTACCTGACAACAGCAAAAGTTTGTGAGAATATAGAGGAACTAGAATATCCATCCTCTGTTGTAAAGACAGCCACCTTGGAAAACTGCCAAGAGTCATCAACTATGTATACATTCTAACCTAGCAAACTCAACCCTGAGTATATCTAAAAAATTGCTGGAATGAGGACACATTAACAGTTCAGTCAATTAAAACTTCACAAATTTTTGAAAAGCTTTTAAACAAATATATACATATTTTTAGCAAAGCATATGTACTAGGGTGCACATAGCAACACTCCTTGCAATAAATCCAAACTGTCAACAACCCAAATGTTCCTCAATAGTTAACTAATCAGTTGCTTTTAAGTCAAATTCAACTTATGGAAACTCCATATGTGTCCATGTGATACTGTGCTCCCTAGGGGTTTCAATGACTGGTTTTCCAAAAGTAGATCACCAGGCCATTCTTCCAAGTTGCTCAAACTTCAAATCTTTTGGTTAGTTGTCGACTCTGTCAAGTGTTTGCACCACCCAGGGACCACTCTATGACTGGGAGATGCACATCTCAGTGTGTTCATATTTTAGAATATATTTTCATAATGAAAAAAACCAACCCTGCAGCTACACCTACACACAACAGCTTGAACAAGCCTCACCATTGTGATGTGGAGCAAAAGAAGCTTTTACTAAGGAGCTCATAGGTGTGCGATGTATATATAGAAAGATCTGTCATGACAGAAACCAGTATCATGGGTACTCTGGAAGTGGTAAACCTTTTAGATGGCTGGTTATGTTTTATTTACAACAGCCCTGGGGATAAGCTACATTTCATCACATACTTTTTATTTGTTCACTTTTCTGTATTTATTTAATACTGCAATGCAAATATTTATTTTTTTACATCTTCTAGCCTGTCCTCCTATCAATTTATTATGGTGACACCCTCTGCATCTTTTCTAACAATTTGTCCTTCACCCTATTTCTTCTCTAGCTCCATCTCCATTTAAGTAATGTAGACAAGTCCATATTTTTTTCACAACAGGTAAAATGGCAAAGTGGAATGAATCCTAAGAATCACTTACCCAGTGGCTGCCTTTGTTGAATTTGCTAAGCCCACCAGCAATGTGGTAAATGTATTCATGAAAGAATCTGAGCAAAATCATCAAAATCAATTCATTCTTCTCCTGGGTATGTTCACAAATGAATCAGCCTTCCAGCTCTGACCTGTGAGAACGCCCTTTGTTCCTTTAGGTGGCTTTGTCCATATCTTTTAAAAATATCATTTACATGCCCCCAGTTTGTTGGTGCAGTTAGGGTCTTATCATTACTTCACCAGAGCCTCTTTGTGCATCCTTTCCCTAACAAATAATAGTGAATCTCTTAAACAAGCAGCCATCTAGCAGAGAAAAAACAAGCCCACATGGAAGAAGCACACCAGCCCGAGCGATCAAGAGGTGTCAACAGGTTCAGGTAACAGGCTTCAGAAGACCCAAAACAAGCAAATAAACAAACCATATAGTTGAGAATGAGGGGGTCAGAACAGAGACCCAAACCCCATGTGTAGACAATGGGGCAGCCCCTCACAAAAGGGTCACAAGGAAGGAATAAGTCAACCACGGTGCAGTATAGCACTGATGAAAAACACACTATTTCTCTGGTTCATTGAGGCTTCCTTACTCTACACTATCATGATCCCAGTCTTGCCTTTCCATTCTGGCTAGACTGGAGCATGTACACAGGTACAGATAAGGGATAAGAGCTCTGGACAAATGGAATCCAGGAACAGGAATGGGAGTAGAGATAACAGGAGAGTAGGAGGAAGGTGAGGAGAGGAGGGGGGGTAAGGGGAACCAATCACAATGATCAACACATAACCACACACACCCCTTCCTCCAGGGGGATGAACAACAGAAACCATGGGGGAAGGGAGACAGTTGGTATAAGATATGAAAATAAATAGTAATGTTATAATTTATCAAGGGGTCAGGAGGGTGGAGGGGGGTGAGAAGGAGGGTGTATTAGTCTAGGTACTTTGGAGAAACAAATCCACAGCAACTCATGTATAAGACAGTTTTATGTAAAGAAAATGTGCATCACAAAAACATCCCAACCCAATGCTGCCCAAGCCCACAAGTCCAACATTAACCCATTAACCCAACACCAGTCCACAAAGTCCTCCACCTCACAAAACAGAGGCAATGATGCCGACTGCAGGAGGAAAGCTGAGTCCGTGAACATGTAAGCATCTCAGCACTGGCAAGGGTCTCCACACGGCTGCTCCAGCACCCAGGGCTGCATCGGGATAGATCCATGCGGCTTCTCCTTGGGGATGTCTTGTAGGAAGTCAATCTTGCAAGCTGAAGAAGGGAACTGCTAAGGCAGCTGCACCCAATACATCCATCACAAAACAAGAGACCCGAGAACTAGAAAGGCGAGGCTTCACCACCCATTTATCCCTCCGCCTTTCAACCAGCCCCACATGTGATTATCGGCCAGGCTGGCACAATTAACTAACTCAGAGGGGGAAAAGGAGCTGATCCCAAAGGCTCAAATAGAAAATAAATGTTTAGAAAATAATGATGTACAAATATGCTTGATACAATTGATGTATGATTTAACACTTACTTTATTCAAGACTCCATATTGTTTTTAGCTGCCCTGAGTCAGACTCCTGGGCACTCCGTGCACAATGGAATGAAACACTTTCTTGTTCTGTGGCTTTGGTGTGATTACTGGTATACTTCAGTCTACTGCTGGAACCACTATGTATTCTGAGCTCTTGCAAACTGAGTGTGCTCATCTTGAACTATATTCTGTTGGGCTCCATAGAGTTTTCACTAGCTAAATTTTGAAAGTAGATCACCAAGCCTTTCCTCCTAAACACAACTTCCAAGCCAACACGCAAACCCTAAATGAGAACTCTGCTTCAGAAGCAGTACTCCCCACACTTAGCATGGCCCAGCCAAAAGCTTGTTGAAGCATTAAAGTGTTTTGTTAAACTCCAACCTCTTGGTTACAACCAAGTTCTTAACCATTGCACCATCTGTGCTTCTTAGGTGGTGGTCAAGACACCACAAAGTTGCACAAAGGGAGCTGAGCAAGTTCTCCAGGGTCTACCCTAAAACCTGTGAAAGCTGAACCTGTGTGGGGAAGAAACCTATTAGAGAAGGACAATCCAAATATCTCCCAGCAACGGGGATGGGGTGGGGTGGGGGGAGGGGGGGAAATAGAAAAGTAGTAGCACCACACCTGTCAAAGGTGGAACATTTGTAAGAGCCTGGAAGACCGAGGCAGTCCCTCTGAGTTCTGGTGCTTGTGTGCTTTCACTGTAATAACAAGCCCTCATACGATATTTATGTGGTACTGTGGGGTAGGCTGGCCACTGTCCACTAATCACAAAGTTGGCAGTTCCCCCTGGGCTCCACAGGAGGAAAATGAGGCTGTCTGTTCCTGTAAATATTTACACATGAGCCAGAATTGTCTCTATGACATGGGTCATGTGATACTTTACACCTAGCACTGTCCTCAACACTTGACACATAGTGACTTATTTGCACCTTCCTAACCCTAGGAAAGAGGAACTAGTACCATTGCTGTGATTTTGGAATGCTCTGACTGAGGTACTGGGAGTTTAATTAGCCCCCAAGCGCACACAGTCAGTGAATGCGCAAAGCTGAACTTCCCTGTGCTGCCGAATCCGTGTGCATCAGCACCATGCTAGACAGGCACCCTGGGTACAAAGTGATCAACCTCAGGGTCTGTTACTACTTAGTAGAGGCGCCACGAAAGGGCCAGCAAAAAAAATCAAAGGGGGCAAAATGCTCCCTTTAGCTGCTCAGCAAGAAAACCACATAGAAGGAGTGCTTCAGATCCGGGCTGGGCTCCCCCTCTCCAAGGTAAATCCAGGCCTTCGTCTCTTTCACTGGTAACCTCATTATCATAGCAAATTTAGAACTGATTTAGGGTTTCCCCTTCCTTGCCTCTTTGCCCAACACTCTGCTTTCATTGAGCCAGGTTAAACTGTCTTCCTTGATTACTACTGGGGGCTCAGTCTTGCTCAGGAGAACATGCTGCGAAGTTAAAACAAGGGACCATTGTTAGGTACATGCAGTGGGCATCCCAGGCACCTTAATTATGCAATGATGTCACCGAGACCCAGGGGAAGTTCTAAGGGTTTAATCACTGGAAGCCCTGGGAGGCCTTTGCTTGAGTGATGAGTAATGAACTTTGTTGCATTGGGACAACGCTCCGCCTCTCGTGGGTGGAGCCAGCTGCAAAGGAGACAGAAGGGCGGGGAGTCTGAGGAATGATTGCACCCTCCTTTCCATTCGAGAAGCTGTGCAGTGGAGTGGAGCCAGCATGGGCTTTGCCCTCAAATAGATTTGTATTTGAATCCTGACTCTGGGATGAACTTGGTATGTGCCCTTGAAGAATTCCCCTCAACGTATTCCAGACAGCGACGCAATGGTAGCGACCTGGCAGGGTCGTGGAGAGGAGCAGGTGAGCTCACTTTCCTCTCATTGTTCCCTGGTGGTGCACAGTGGTTAAGCTCCAGGCTGCTAAGGGACATGTCTGTCGTTCAAATTCACCAGTCTTTCTGCGGGAAAAAGATGCGGCAGCCCGCTTTCTTAAATATTACTGTCTGTCCTAATGATCGCTGCGTCAGAATCGATGTAAGGAAAAGGGTTTCGTGTTTTGGTTTATCACGGTTTCTGGACAAAGAGCCCCTTAATAGTGCAAAGATTTAAGGTGCTCAGCGACTAACTGGAAAGCTGGAGGTGCACGTGTTCCCAGAAGTGCCTCAGGGGGCCAGTGAGGAAGCTATCCGTCTACTTACAAGAAACTTTTTTGCCCTTAAAAACCATGTGGATAGAGGCTTCTGAACTGCCATTCAAGGTACACTCAATGTAGAGTGTAGAAAATCAAAGGCATGTGATAACAATTAATCCTAAGAGCCAATAGCCCATTCAAACCACAGCCTCCATGACCCTGAGAGCAGAAGAACTAGATGGGTTCTGGCCACCACGACCAACCACTCTGTTCATTTCACAATAGAAGGTTGTGGATAGAGTGGGAGGAAAGTGTGGAGCAAAACTCAAAATCATAAAAAGACTGGGCTCCCCGGCAGGATAGAGAATGGTAGAACCCTGAGATCATGGCCCTTAGACATCCTTCAAGCCTAGAACTGCCTCACCCCCGTGGCTCAGGTTGCAGCCAAATGATAGACAAGCCTCTCCAGTGAACAGTAACACCGAGAAGGTGCACACACCTTAGAACAATCAACCACACAAGATCAACAGGCAGCATTTGCCCAGAAAGAGAGCACTGAGATTAGAAAGGATGGAGGGGAAGAGGGAAGGTGTGGAAAGAATACTGTTACGTTTGGAGGATTGTAATCAGTGTCACAAAACAAAAACGTGTAGGAATTGTGGAGTGGAGAATCAATGTACTCTAATCTCTCACACTAATCCCAATAAAGAGTTAAAGCAAACACCCTCAGCTTCCCGTTCTCCTCCACCACACCTGGGCCACCAGGAACTGGGCCTCAGCTCAATAGCAACAGGTGTGATATGTGCCATAAAGGGAGGGAAACGCCCTTTTGTCATAAGTGACTGCCCAAGAGAGGACTAACAAGAGTCGTTGGTTATCATTTTAGCTTGCTGCCAGAGCCATGTGTTTTCTGTTCTTGTTCTGTAATCTGAAGCCTCAACTTTACTTTTGGCAAAATGGACCTAAGATGGGTAAGGGGTAAGATCATGGCCTTTATTTATTTCTGAACAGCTCTGGCAAACAAAAGGAGCTCTGGTGGAGAAATGGGTTATGTGTTGGGCTGCAAACCACAAGGTCAGCAGTTTGAAAGCACCATTTGCTCCATGGGGAAAATATGAAACTTTCTACTCCTGTAAACTTACATTCTATAAAGCCCACAGGGCACCTCTACCCTGTCCTATAGGGTTGCTGTGAGTCAGAATCTGCTTGCTGGCAGTGAATTTGGGTTGGTATATGACCAAAAAACACCTAGGGAGCATATCAAAACAGGCCTGTACTTCCTTTCCACCCAAATGAAAGTTTTCAGATAACCAGCTTGCAGACGAAAACTTTCCAAAGTGCTCTGTTAAGTTAGAGGTCTGTCTCAAAGAAATGCTATTTTCCTATTTGGTTTCTTTCCTCCTGCCTGTGCGTGAACTGCTGAGGCTGGATAGAATGACTTTAGCTTATTACCTTTTCTTTCCCCCACGTGCTTGTTTGCATCTATGGCCTGTATTGGCTTACAAGCAGAGATGACTACAGAAACATGCCTTCTTCCTTCCTTCTTCGCTCTTCCTCGGTAACTTCAACGGTCCTCCATACATCATTCATAGCCATTGGTTCCTTGTCGTCCATCAGATGAATTCCCAATCTCCTTCATATCCTACCCTCCACGCTCACCATGTTTTCAAGTTTTCCCCAGGGCAGGCAGAAATCTTCCTTCCTCTGCTTGCAAGGCAAGCCCTTCAGACAGAGTGCAGTCCCTAGCTTTTATCCACTGTAGAGAGCAGAACGTGCACTGGTTGGGACGATTTGTACACACATTCAACAGACACACTCACCCTCTCACACGAACTCCCACACGTACACATAGTGACGTCCGCACGTCATCACAAAGGATCTCACACACACATTTACTCTCGAACACACACCTGTGCCTTTCACAGTGAAGACAGAAGTGTGTGCACGCACATGATGCACCACAAATGAATGGGAGTGCCCAGTCTCTCATCGAAGCTTCTTGAAACAACTGCTGGTGGGGCTGGACAGTGAGGAGAAGAGGCTTGGCGTCAGAGAAGCTGACAGTCATTTTTAATAATGACTTGGTGGCTGTGATGGATCCAGTGCCAGCCGTGATGTGGTGTGTTTCTGGGAAATCTCACTTGCATGAAGACAAGGCCACAGTGCAAATGGTTGCCTTTTTACTGCTCCCTCCTTCTTATTTAGAGTCTCAGTCCTGGGAAACGAACACTTTCAATCCTACATCTGCAAGTGTGTCTGGCTGGTACACTAATCCTTTTGCGGGGGTGGGGTGGGGTGGGAGGGTGTGTCAATATACAACACCAGAAGTCTCCACTTAGACATTTCTAAGGATATCAAGAAGAAGACACACTTATCTGTATCTAACACTGCTGAGTGGTATCAGGGTGATGTTGGTAGATACTGATGTTCAAATGCGGTACCCAAGCAAAGGCACATCTCTGTCACCCCCATCCCTCCAGAGCACCCTCTCAGAAGACGGGTGGCTGATGAAGACGTGCTTCCCACTGGGAATGGAGCAAGTAGGATGAGACAGAACATGTCCATGACTGTGCCAGCTTTTCTTACTCAAGAGCCACACGCTTTATCATGTCAAATGGTGAAAATATTTTGTTTTCTCCCTAGCTTGGGGGCTTCCCATTCTGGCAGGGATTACATGGACACCGAAGCAAGCTGTCTGCCTAGGAATGTGAGCAAACTGGCTGAGAACGAAGACCTCAAGACTCAACAAGCTGCTGAATTTTAATTCAAGGAGTAACTCCCCACATTCTCGACTCCTATGGATTTTATAGGGCTGAAAATGCTCTTCTTTGTGAACTGAAGGTGTATTTTACCAAATTTCGGTGTCAGACAGCTATTTGGTAAAATTGACTTTCAGAAATTGGCTCATTTCTCTTAGAAGTATGCTGAAATGGTTTGTGAATGTAATTCTCTAACTATAAAATGAGTGGAAAGCGTGATACTTCAGCTCCCATCTCTTCCCCACCCCAACCCCACCATCAAATCCTCCTTATATTCTCAATCCAACTCTGCACCTACAGGTTGCTGTGCTTTCTACCGAGAGTAGCCTTCCCTTTCTCTTCTACATAACAACATCTTTTTTTAAGGAGGGAGTCCAAGAACTGTATTTGGCATAAAATTTACCTCAAGCAACCTAGAAAAATGAATAAATGAAGATATGCTTGTGTCTCTGTAGTAGTTTCCTGTGACTTCTCTATATAC
>NW_022103924.1:5725578-5730926 GCF_000313985.2 Echinops telfairi
TCTCTCTATATCTTCTGTCTCTCATAAAACCAAAACCCAAACAGTAAAACACAGTCCAATCTTTTGTGTTGTTATCAGCCCCCATTCAGTTGGTCCCTGATGATCCAACCCTGCTCAAGTCTGGGCCACCCAAGTAGGGTTAAAGATGGAACCATTGTGACACAGGATTTTAACTGGCTGGTCTTTAGAATTCGTTTTTCAAACCATTCTTCCTAATCTGCCTTAACCTGGCCACTGCACTGAAACCTGTAGAGTCATTATAACATCACATGAGCCGTCACTAGCAAAGAAGTGGTAACTCTATGTGTGGTAAACCTTCAGTACGCAAATCTGGGCCTCCTGTACAGAAGATGAGAATTGTATCACTGAATCACTAGCCACCTAACACTGAACATAGCAGAACCATGATTTAATCTGTCAACCCCCTGTGGGCAGATGTCAGGGTTTTTACTCTAACATGAGTATGGCCTGGCATACTTCTGTGATGACAATGATAACAAAGTTTGGGGTTCTTTTTAGCCTCTAGATCTTTATTTAAACTCTTGACAGAGAACAATCCCTCCAGCTTCCAAGCAACGTCTGGTGAAATGTGAGGCTGTCTTAACTGTGGGGATGGAGTTGATGCTGCTGGTATCACAACAAGTAGATGGCAAAGGGGGAGGGGGAGGCCCAAATCTCACTAATGCCCAGGTTAAGAAATCCTAATTAAAAAGGTAAATTTTTAAGTAGAATGTGGCTGAAGTCTATCTTTGTTTTAATTAGTAAGGATTTGTAATAATGCCTTATAGGATATCCACAAATCATTTTCTTATTGAAATAAAGTATCATTTGATCCCACATTTAGTACTCAAACATCTATATTTCTGAACTCTCTCTTTAGCACCTCTGATATATCCCTCCTGGTCTGTTTTTCATTCTTGTGTCAATAAGATACTTTTTTTAAAAGACGAGCTATTTTTGTCTTTTTAAAGACAAATTTATAGAATACACATTAGGTGAAATCCCCTTAGTTTTACAGCTCTGCAGTCATAAAACTAAACCTGTTTTAATGAATGAACTACAAATGAAATTATAAATGCAGTAGAATTTAAACCATAGGTTCCCAAACTTATTTGGCCCACTGCCTCTTTCCAGGAAATAAATTACTCATTGGATGCTGACAATTAAAAATGTTTGTACTATAGCTCATACTCCAGATAAAGTGTAGGCATCTGCTTTTGTGGCAGTCATTGATTATCTGTGTGTCCATCACAATGAATCCAAAGAGGTTTATGCTTATTTTAGATTCATTATAAATCATCAAGTTTATCCTTGGATATTTTATAGTTTTTGTTCCTTTTATAAGTGGGATTTACCTCATTGCCTCCTCTCACTAGTTATTGCTCATGCAGAAAAAAAGCTATTGATTTTGTATATAGAAGATCAATATATACTGATGTAGAAAGATAGATATACATATAGCTATATTTACTTAACAAAATTGTCACATACATTCAAGTTCTTTTTATAGCATACACCATTTTGTTTGCACTCAATCACCAATATCAGTTTTTAAAAAATAATTTTCTTGGGACTCACACAACTCTTATCACAATCCACTCATACATCAATTGTGCAAAGCACACGTATACATTCATTGCCCTCATCATTCTCAAAACTCACTTTCCGCTTGGGCTCCTGGAATCAGCTCCTCATGTTCCTTGTCCCCGCCCCCCTCCCTGCCCGCTCCCCCCTCCCTCATGAACCCTTGACAATTTATAAAGTATTATTTTATCTTATCTTACACTGCCCCTCTGTCGCTCATCCCCCAGGGAGAAGGCCACATGCAGATCCCTGTGATTGGCTCCCCCTTTCTACCCCCTCTTCCTTCCCTGTATCGCCACTCTCACCACTGGTCCCAAGGGACTCATCTGTCCTGGATTCCCTGTGCTCCCAGCTCCCACTTGCACCGTGTATATGCTATATTAGTAGCTGGAGTAAATTGGATTATACGATTTTTGGTGGATATGAGCTAATAAGAATTTTTTTAATATGAATTATTTTGTTGTGGGCTCTTACAGCTCTTGTAGCAATCTACGTATCAATTGAATAATAAGACTTTTACTATCTATCACATTTTATACAAAAGGGACATTCTACATATTCTAGAGCAAAGCAGGGGTCAGCAAACTTAATTGTTTCAACAATCACCGTAAAATTATGTTTATCTCCCACAATAAAAATCAACTTTCACTAAAAAAAACAAAGTCTTCTGCGCCAGATCTGCCCAATGCAATGTGTCCTTTGATTGCTGCTTCCTTGAGCATTGATTGTGGACCCAAGCAAGACAAAATCCTTGACAACTTCAATCTTTTCTTTGTTTATTATGCTGTTATCTAGTGGTTCAGTAGTGAAGATCCGTGTATAAGTTCCCATGAGCACAATAAAGTGTTCTGAAATTCCCTTTCTTCTTAAGATTTATGATCCAGTCAAATGCCTTTGCAGAGTCAATAAACAAAATTTAACATTAAAAAAATGTTCGAGTTCTTTTAATCATCTTTCAAATTATCTAGTACCACAGATCTCCTCAAATAATACAAGAATTCTTGTTGCTGTTTTGACCATTGTGATCTAACATGCTTACAAAATCACTTCACACAGAGAGGGTGCAATGGACAAGCAAAATTAGAAGGTATGTGTTATTTGTATGAAAATATGGTCAATACTATAATTTTAATAGAGTTTATCTTGAGGATTTTAAATTCTGATAGTCATGGTTAAATCAAAAAGTATTGCTACTGGATTCCAGTGCATACAGGCATTGGATTGTTCCAAATGGAAACATGTTGAAGACAGGCACCTGCCATGAGTGGGTGGCTACACAAAAGCTCTCTCAGTAAAACACTTGTCTTGCTAGGGTGCTTACAAAAAATGAAAAACCAAAAAACTTTCTGTGGCATGGAAAATAACAATTTTAAGGTCAGAGCTAATATCAAAATAGTCGTTTCAAGGGAATCTGCTGGGCCAGGTAAATTCAAGGGAGACTTCAGATCAGGAGGGTATGGGAAGTGTATTTTGGGATTCCAAAGTGTAATTTTTTATTGATTTTCTCTGAGGACATAGAGTGACCACGGAAGGTTATTATGAAGAAGTTTAAGAAATTGAAAGATCCATTAATGAGAAAAAGGCCAGGAAAGTTGTTTCACAGATGTTTTTTTTCATCAAGAAAATGTACTTACTTTTTCTTCAAGGGCAACAAGGGTTATACTATGAGAATTTTTTTTAACTAGACCAATAAGTGTATTCTTTATTTTAGAGAGCCACTGTTTTTGCTTGTTACTTGTTTTACTGTTTTTTAAAATAGTTTTACTGACAAATATTTCACACATCATCCAATTTAATCATTCAGTCATATTCATATTTACGTCATCATCACCACAATCAATTTCAGAACATTTTCTTCTCATACTTGTTAGCAGCCCAATCCCCCACCCCCATCCTTCCCTGCCATGCTCCGGTTGCCCTCTTGATAGATCTACCTAGTCTGGATTTCACATACAGAAAAATTATACAAAGCAAAACATAATTATATAAAATTATATTTGATTGGCAAATCTTACACTATCCATCCTGAAGCCTTGATCTTATCCATTCAGGCTTCCTTTTATTTCCCAAAGTCAAATAACATTAAAAAAGAAACCTTATTTAAAGCTACTATTTTGAAGTAGTGTAAATTGAAGCTGGCAGAATTTTTCAGGAAAAGATCAGAGAGATGGGAACATCACCTTCAGAAGTACATGGACAGAGATGAAGGACATGTCCAGAAACAGTCCCTACACATTTTTGTATTTATTTAATAATGGCTTATGTGATTTTGTAGCAAAGTTTGATGATGGACCCTCCTATCTTTGGTTTACGTAATATTCTAGAGACTTAAATATTGAATAAAGATGGTGATTGCGGGCATCCTCTTGCATCTTAGATTTAATGGCAATGACTTTAGTATTTTACCATTTTATATACTTGCCTATACTCTTTAGCATATTTAGAAAATTTAAAATCATATTTAAATATTTTTTTTATGAAAGATATCTTCCAACTTCAATCAGGTTATTTAGAATCCATTAATATAATTGTTTGGTTTTTCTCCTTTATTCCAGGCAACTGTTTACAGATTTCCTATATTTCGAATTATAAATTGTGCTGGGTGGGCTGTGATATTCTTTCAGCATATTTACTAATTTCCTCATTAAATTTTGTCAATTTATCCTTGCCTTTGTTTTTCCATAATCTTAGTTTCAGTGTTAACTTTCTCAAAATTTTGATATTAATCTTACGATAGATTTAAAACAAACTAGGAGAGTACATAATTTCGTATGTCTTAAAATAATTTTAATGACATAGGAATCATCTTTTAAATATAAATAGAGTACTAGTAATGAAAAATCAACTGAGCTATATAGATTTTCACTATATTTATTTTTCTTACCACTATTGTACACATTTTGTTCTTTATATTTTACTATAAAACCACCCACTTCCAGCAGATTTTCAAACTTATTACTGTAAAGTTTCATAAAAATCTACTTACATTTATTTCATTTTAAGTATCTTTTAAAAATATTTCTAGATATATTTTAGTTTTCATTCCTAAGGTACACTTTTGTTTTCTGTCTTACATTCTATGCTTTTATGTATCTAACCTTTAAGTAGCTAAAGTTTTGCTATAGAAATTATATATAATTAATTTCAAGTCTTATTTTAATTAATTGCCTTCTCCTAAAGTATTTTGCTTTCTTATATTGCTTTTAAAAATAATAAAGCCTGTATGTCATAAATTTTCCTCTTGGCATAGCTTTGGCTATAATGTCTATGTGTTCATTTTAATTTTTCTAGCTAACTTGTAATTCTAGATTGCCTTTTTTGGTGGGCAGGAATCCTGGTAGAAGAATAATGTTCAGGCAATGATACAGGATTTTTGAAGGATCTATTTTTAATAATATGTATTTCTATTTTCTTTTAACTTCCCCTGTTGCACATGAGAAGTCTAACACTAATCTAATTCTTTACATTTTAAAGGAAATACATTTTTGTATTTGTTTTGAAGTTTAGCAGTTTTTATATTGGCACATATATTTCATAAATTCCACTAGGTGGTCCCTAGATCTGAGCTGTTTAATAGGGTAGCCACATGTAACTATCTAAATGTAAATGCTCATTAAAATTAAATTCCATGTAAAACTCATTTCTTCAGTCACCCAGCCACATTTCAAGCACTCGGTGGCCCCATTGTGGCTGTAGAACCTTTCCCTGATTGCAGAAAACTCTGTAGATCAGCTCTGATTTACACGCTGTGGTGTTTCTATATT
>NW_022103924.1:5731488-5741842 GCF_000313985.2 Echinops telfairi
GCACACACCCATCTCCCAGCTTTGATCAGCAACAACAATCACGAGCACAGCCCCCCTCACTCAGCCACCTATGATTGTGGACTCTCAGGTCCTTTGGAGTCTGGGGTCATTCATCCTAACCTGCAGGGCTCCCAGCTCTCCGTCACACATCACTGACAGCCGAAGACCCGCAGATTCCCCTCCACAGTCCCAGGCCTCTCCTTCTCCTTCTTTTCATTTTTTACTCACCCAGGAAGTTAGGAAAACTGGGAATATAACCAAGATTATGAGATGCCATCATCTATATTCTAAACCTCAGAAGGCTCTGATTTTATCTTTTCTTTCGCTGGAAAAAGAGCCCAAGGGGACTCTCAGTGAAACTGTGATAAAAGTTAACTCCTATTCTTGGTCCCAAAACAAAAATGGCATTTATCCCCCAAACCATGGAGGAGAGTGAATGAAGTAGTTTTCACAAGTGTTCTGGAAGACAAATTGGCATTATAATTAAAAAATCCTAAAATATGTATTCCCCTTTTGTGTTAGGTTGAGTTCTGAAGAAAATCAAAACCAGTGATGCTTATATAGCTGTACATACATACAGAGGTAAATTCATATCAAGAAACTGGCTTACATAGTTGTAGAATCTGGCACATCCAATCTGGGTTCTGTGGGTCAGATGTTAAGTTGGAGGCTTCTTCTGATTCATGTAGCCTTGGTACTGATGAACTCAAGATCTACAGGAACACTTTTGGCTAGTATCAGGCTACAGAGATGGATGAATTCAAAGTCAGCATGTTAGACTTATGACTGGGTAGGCAGCTGAATCCAAGGTTGGTAGGTCAGATGGCAGGCTACTGATAGCTCCTGTGGTTGGCAAGCAATATTGCAGGCCAGGAGCATAAATCCAATAAACGGGAGGTGGAGAAGCCAGATGCAGGATTCAGGCAAAGAAAGTGTTCCACAGCATCCACTTACATGGAAAGTAGGGCACACACCCTTTCAATTTCATCAGGGCTGTGACTTGAGTTATGATATTGCACTCCATAACTTTTTTTAACTGCTTGGCTGCTCACAACAAATCCCATCATGGAGTGGTTCTATTATATTAGGTCACATCATGGGGGATTACCAGGCCTCAGCTGCCAAACCACTGAGAATCCTGGTCCAATCAAATTGATAACAAAACCTAACTATCACATATGTAACCAAGCGATTACATATTTCGGTGTTTTCTAGGTGCATTATTCACTGAGCAAGTAAATAAGGATGTGTAATTAATTTTGACTATAAGAATATAGTTTCACACTATTTAAAATAGCAATAGGGAGATGATAGATATAAATAAATAAAAATGAAACAACTTAAATATGCTATAATTACAAATCAGCTATATAAACAGTAATATATATCAATACAAAACTATGCAGTCATTTGAAATTATAACATTTGACCAAATGAGGTAAAGAGTATATGTGCTTTTATGAAAATACCTGCATGGGAGTGCTTATAGCAGATTTATTCATAATTGAGAGAATATTAGAAGTAACCAAGGTATCCTTACAAAGATGAATAGATTGGGAGTAAAAACTGCAAAGCACCCCTACAATGAAGTATGATTAAGCAATAAAGGGAAAGGCATGATTAAGCCATGAAAACACAGAGGGAAATCTTCAAAGCACATTGAAAGAAACCCCCTGGAAAATGACATACTGTATGATTTCAAGTATGTCATTTTAGAAAAGGTATAGAGACAGTGAAAAAAACAATGGTTTCCAGGGGTTCAAGCACCAAAAAACCAACTCTACTGCTATCGAGCCAATTCAACTGGTAGCGACCCTCCATAGGGCTTCTAGGGTTTTATATCTTCCCAATGGGTCTGACTTTGTGCTTCGGGATAATGCTTACCCAGTGATGCCACCAGGTTCCAAGGGGTTCAAGAAAGAGGAAGAAATGAATTGGTGTAGCACAAGGGATTTTTAGGGTAGTGAAACAATTATGCATAGTTCTAGGATGGTGTACATGTGACATCATGCATTTGACATGTGACAATATGCATTTGTCAAGACACATAGGACTATACAATACAAAGCATGGACCCTAAAGTAAATGATGAATTTTGGTTAATGATAATGCATCTGCTCATTAATTGCAACATAAGTACCAGAGGAATGCAGGGACATTAACAATAGGGGAAACTGTGTATCAGGAGATGATAAGCGTGCTCAGTGCATTTACCTGCTGGCCTGGGTTCCTTCCATGTACCCCAATTAGCCGTGACAGTAGTCCTCACGTTTTGGATGGAAAGACAGAGATTTAAAATCTACTGCTATACACTTGGGAGTGATGCTGTACTTTGGTACCAATTTGTGTGGGGCTCCACAGTTGGAAGCTGATGAGATGGTCGCTAACAACCTTCACGTTTCCCAGTCTTCAGTAAAGATATTCTGCATTCTTCACACTATGAAGTTCACACGGAGCAAGTGAGGGGCTGAGGGAAAGCTCTCTGTTGCTTGGCATGTCTGACAACCTGAACTTGATCCAAACCTTGTTTAATGAACACTTATTTTATACAAATAATCCCACAGGCGTGCCCTCATTTCTAATTAAACCAGAAAGGAACCATTTGTTCTCGTTGGACTACAGAGCACAAGGATTCGTTGTGAGGTTGTTTGGAATTGCAACCTTGTGGCCCCTTCACCAGAGAAGAGACAGAGGAGAAAAAAGAAAGAAAAAACTCTAAATATTAGAAGTCTCATTTTATGTCATTCCATCCCCCCTAGATTCTTTTTAGTTTTAAACCCTAGAAACATTCGTGCAAATTGAACTGATGACTCAGAAACAAAGCAAAAACTCCAAAGGGTACTGTTTGACAAAAGCCTTGGCAAAAGTGAAGATAACAACTTAATTTAGCAGAATATTCTAATGTGCTTCTGAGAGCGTGCCCTCATCATTAAGGGTTTGCCTCGTTTCTAAGGCAGGAATTGTGTGTCACATTATGGATTACTAGCAAAAGAGTCACTTTTGTATTCGCCAGTCTGGGTGCTTGAGAACAACAGATATTCTCACCGAATGCTAATTAAACTCATGCCACATTCAGCCAAAGGTGCAAAAGGTTTTTCTTGGCACATCTGGTGCCCTTGGGTGGCATTGATTGCCACTGGGTTTCTAAAGGATTCCGTGGCGAGGCTTGGCGAGATTGCCTGTGTTCAGCTTTGGCGTTCTTTTCTCCATGTCCTTGGGACAGCTTGCTGACAAATGTGGGTTGTTTGCCTCGCTAAAAGAGGCAACAAGCTAGCCCTGGACTCTACATATAACGAGGTCTGCATCACCTTTGCACAGCAGTTGGGGAGCAGGGACAGAGGGGTTTCAGAGGTCCCGTCTACCGGCAGGACTCTGCTCCCCTCACTGTGCTGTCATGCTAATGCCCTGTCAGGGCCAAAAGGCACATTGGCTCCACTGCCAAGAACTAGCTGGAGCTTGTGATGCTGACACTGGGTAAAGTCTTGCTTTGACTTGTCCATTAGGCTGCCAGTGATGGTGAGGGGGCAGGTGTGTGAGAAGGTCTCGGCCCAAAATGCAACATCTCCAAAGCTGCCATTGAGTTCAATTCCCAATCATGACAATGCCACCTATGTCTGTGTAGAACTTTGTTCCACAGCATGTTCCACGGCCGAATGAGCAGAAATCTGTCACTGCGCTTTTCTCCCGAGGCATCTCTGGGAGGACCCAATCCTCCAACCTTTTAGTTAAGCACTGAGGGAGTCAATCGTCTGTGCTCACCCTAGGACTCCCCATTTGAGAGAGCATAACCAGTTGAGAACAGGTTTGGTTTCTGTTGGGTGAGTTCTCATTTCCCACCTTTTGTCCCCTACCATACCCCACTTCAAATGAACAAGTTGACTCATTCAATGCAAAGCTTGGAGTAAATTTTCTGGGTGGGAAATGAAATTATCTTTGCCTGCATTGCACAGCAGAAAGCAACTCCAAGCAGACCACGGCAATGCAGGTAGCTCAGCCCCCCTGAGCTGAAGTCAGGGATCCGTTCCCTGTGCTGGTCAGTTTTAGTGAAGCTCAGGAGAGATGAACTGGTGCGGCAACCTGCCACTCTGGTCTTCTGCAGCTCTGGAAGGCGTGTGGACATTAGGTGGAAAATAACAGCCATTAATCCCTGAGGGGACCAATGAGGAACTAACCCAACAACTGGGTTGGTCTGTGAACTCGTTCAAGAGGGCTGGTTTGCATCTCTGGATTCCCACTACCTTACCTGGGAACCCAGCGTAGGCCCTCAAGTAAATATCCGGGAGCGAATGTGTGGTCAGGGTGAGGCAGAAAACAAGTAAAGTGCAACACAGATAACAATTGCCAGGGGGACAGGTCAGAAGGGGACAGGTTTGCTACCAGTTGAGGAAGAATGGATTAAGCCTTGACACAAAGAGTGATCCTACATATCCTGTCGTCCTAAATCTCCTGACCCCTATTCCAGGTGTCTTCCACTCTACAGAGCTTCCTGAGATCATTGCTCCCTTCACTGCAGAGGTCATTTGAGTTATAGATTCTCACCACCCCCAACCGACAGCACATTGAGTAGCAATTATAACTGTTGTTATTGGCGACCATGAAGTTGGCCCCTGACTCATGAAGTCCAAGCACAACAGGATGAAATGCTGCCTGGACCGGTGCTGTGTTCATGGTCGGTTGTCATTCACAAATTCTTGGAAGCTGATTTCTAGGCCTTTCTTCCTACTCCATTGTAGTCTGGAAGCATCCTAGCAATAAGCACGTCTCCACCAACAGATAGGTGCTGAGCATTCGCCAAGAATCAACCCCAGTTGGCGAAAATTTACCACTGAACTACCAATGCATCATACATTTCCAGAAACAGGCCCAGCTGACTGGATATTTTAAATGCATTGTACATTTTTATAAAGTCCCGTGCCTTCCTCGTGTTTAGGTATTTATTCACTTTTAAAATTAGTGGGAATCTCCAAAATCAAAGGAATCTCATCGTTCCCTGAATCTGGGGCCTTTTCAAGGGATTTGTCAACAAAACCAGTTACCTGTTCATGTGGACAGCAGCCCTCTGAGACCAGTCGTTCTAACACAGGAGCCACTGCCTGATTGTGAGCACACTCCACCCGCTGGGGACCAACCACAAATGGCAAGGCAAGAGAGGGCAAGCTGTTACGGGAACCTTTCCAACAGAGTTTAAGCCTGCCTGGAGATTAATACCTGGCCTCAAGTACCCAAAGGGAGGTCACCCTAGCTGCCAAAATGCGAGTGCAATTTCTAGAAGCTGTCTGATTTTTCAAGTTGAGAAAACACAAGATGGAGTCAATGTGGAGAGTCTATTCCCCGGCTGGGCTGGAAGGGTGGTCCCTAGGGATTAGGGGGAGGGAAAGGGGTATCTGGCCTCAGGCCACTCAAACCCCATCAGTCACCTGCACAAATATCTCCCAATCACACTGATGTCACTGCAGAAAACAGCTGAGGTTTGGCAAAGTTGTGTTAATGAATCATTGACACAGTGTCAGCTCTTCTGAATGATGCTGTATTTTCACAGTATTTTTTTAAATGAAAGAAAGGCACCCCAGGATGGTATTTATTCAGGCTAGTTGACTGAGAGAGACCACTTCAAGGTACCTCACTGCTCACCAGCTCCAAAGACTCTCCACACTGGTCCATAAGCGCTCCTCGGGGCGACTGGTTCAAACCAGGGGCAACTCACTATGGGTACCCAAGCTGCTGCTCCATGGGATGGTGGGAAGTGGGGAAGTGGGTGGTCCTGCAGGCCTGGTTAAAACAGGAATGACAAATGCTGAGAAAGGCACTGGCCCTGGGAAGAGTGCGGAGGATCACATGGGACAGAGTGTTCTTGTGCCTCTGGCCAAGGGCTGTCTGAGAACGCTGGGAGCCTAACAGCCTGGGCTCCTGGTGTGTGGCATGGGTGGCGAAACCGTGTCAACCTCAGCCAAGGTTCAAGTGAAGCGGGGTGGTGCAAGCTTTGCTTTCTGCTGCCAGGGAACCTTGTATTCAGAATGGCCTCGTTCATGAGACTACGGAGAAAAGGGTTAGTTTCGTCTTCAAGGCACAGATCCGGCCAGAGATAAACTGGCTATTTCCTTAACCGAGACTCAGTTACTTGGTCAAAGAGTGTTGCAACATTTTAAGACATGTTGATTTAAAGTATGAGGCGACTTCCAAAAGTTCATGGAAAAATACCTTTATCTTTTACTTCTATTTCTTCCCACGAACTTTCTGAAGTGCTCTTGTATTTAGTACGACCCTGGTGGTGCCTGCCCCGGGGTCACTTCTAACGGTGGGTTCATTCATAAGCCCAAATCCCAAACCAAACCCCACTCCCTGCTACTGAGTGGATACCAACTCCTGACAGCTCCGTGGGTGTTACCAAGGACAATGGAACTCCGTCTGGTTGCTTGTACTCCTTATGCGTGCAGAGCACCAAGTCTTTCTTCCGTGGGACTTCTCGGTGGGTTCAGCTAGTAGTAAAGAGCAACCAGGGACAGAAAAAGTGGACAAAGAAGAAAAAAGTCTAGCGAGTTCTAGATGGCAAATCTGGGGCAGGTTGAGCCATCTCTCACAGAAGTCTAGGACTTGATGTACCTGGCTGTCTTGTTCTTTCCTGCATTCCACCTGTAGGAGCAGCCATGCTCCCAGAAGATTGCCCACGGAATGCAGAGGCGAGGCTGACGCCGGTGACAGCCCCAGGACAGGGGTCGTGGCTTATGCTTGAGGCTGCTAACCAAAAAGTCCTCAGTCTCTCCACAGAAGAAAGATGAGGTTTTCTGTTCCTGCAAAGATGGACAGACTCAGAAGCCGAAAGAGGCAGTTTATTCTGTTCTTGAGGGTTACTATGAATCCGAATTGACTCAGTAGCCATGAGGGAGATGGAAAGCCTGTTTTTAAGCCCTTTTTGGATCTGGGTTTTGTTGTTGTTGTTATTTAACCTTGATACACATTGTAACAACCCAAACCTTTGGGGCTCTGCTGCTCACCTCATCCCTAAAAGAACCAATCGGAAACATATAAAGTAAAGAAAGTAAGTGAGAAAAAAAAGAAAGAAAAGAAGCGAGATTGTAATGTATCTAAGAAATGACATGTCCACTACAGGGCCAGTCTCTCCTCTGAACTGGCCTCTCTGTGACGTCATCCTTTGGGTGGTAGACAGTCTTGTTTCCTAAGTTACTTGTTAACAGCCAGCAAATGGATGGTTCCTAGTGGAATCTTCTAACCCTTCTCTCTCTTACAGTGTTCTTCTCTTCCAAGGAATTGACAGCAAGTGCATCTATGACACAAGAGGGCTGGGCCACTCATTAACGACCTCAAGGTTTGGGGAGGAAGGGGAGCTGATATCAAGGAGTTCAAGAAGAAAGAAAATGTTTTGAAATTGATCGTGGTAGCAATTGTACAATAGTGCTTGATGTGATTGAACTAGGGAATGTTATGATATCTGTAAACACTCCCGGTAAAATGATTTAAAAAAAATAATAAAATAAAATTTTGAACAAAAAGATGTCAAAGTTCATTAGCATGTTGGATACCTGATTTTAAGGGATCAGTTTGAATCGGGATCATCCCCAATAATGAATGCACACAGCAGTAAGGAAATTCGATGACCACTTTAAAAGAATAACAGGTATGCATCTTGGGCCCCTGCAGATCACCAACTGTGATAGTTAGGTTTATTGTCCCAACTAGGCCAGTAGGAACATGAGAGTAGAGTTTGACCAGGTTGCAGCTTGATTGGAGGGTGGCCAAGATAAATGAAGATGGCTGGCCTCCCATATCTCTCTTGGGCCTTGGTGATCAGATCAGTGTGCTGCGGCTTCGGCTAGTTCTCTGCTGCTACCCTACCTGTGGGCCAAACCAACCGGTGAATCCTGTCGCTGGAGCCTGAGGCTCCTTTAAGACCTGCTTTACCATGCTGCCGGTGCATACAACGCTTGAGCTTGAGTCTGGTGAATTTGTGCCATGCATCGCTTGAGTTCAAGACCCCGTCAGGCCTGCTTTGCTAAGCTCCCATGCTACTGACCCTGCAGTCTGCTGCCTGTGGCAGATTGCTTGTCTTTCCAGAAAGAAACTCCGCTGTCTGTTTCCTTGATCTTGGACCCAGCAGCCCTCGTGAGTTGAAGGACTTCCAGTATATTAACAGTTCCACAAAAAGTTAGTTGAACTGAGCCCTCTGTACTGCTATGTGGATTAACTGTTATATTTCTTCTCGCTGTATAAATATATATATAAATATATAATCATAAGTGCCCTAATTTTGTTTCTCTAGAAAACCCTATCTAACACAACAAACCAGAATGCTAATAATTGTATATATGTTTATACAGATAGATGTATAACAAAGGAAATAAATTACAAATGGCTCAGTGCAACTCACTCCCATGAGACAGTTGTGAGACACTGGCAGTCCTTCAAGTCTTGAAGACTGCCAAGCAGTCCTCTGTGGAGCAATTCAGGCTATCCGGGCACCGGCAGCAAACAGCAAGGCTGGTCACCAACAGTCAGCCAGATGACAGGATCCGACAGTCCCCAGCTCAAGAGATGTAAATTCCAATGGTGTGGCAAAGCAAGTCTTGAAGGACAAATTACAGTGACACAGTCCATGGGTTAGGTGTCCCACAGGTAGTGTAGCTTGCAAATTTAGGCACAGAACAAGCAAGGCAGCCATACACTGGTCTTATGATCAAAGAGCAAGAGACAAGAGAGGCAAGGCTCACCAAGCCAGTTATCTCTACACCCTTCAGTTAATCTCACATGTGTTCATTGGCCATGCTGGCACAATAAACGTTAACTATCTCACCTGCCTAATATCCCAACCAAATGTATTCTTTATTTTGTTACTCCTGTTGTTGCTATTCATTTAATTCAAGTTGACTATGACTCCTAGTGACCCCATGGATAGCAGAGGGGTCACTCTGCAACAACTTCATGGCTGCTATACTCAACTGTGCTGGTCACTGTGCATCTACCTGCTTCCAAGGTTAAACTCAACGCTAATTTACTTCTGAGCCTTCTAATGCACTCTGGTCAGGGCTTTCATTATTACCCCATTATAATGACACATCAAATCACATGGCTTCTGCTGCACACCCTACAAGCACATGCTGATGTTGTTGTTGCTCCTGGTATTTCTATAGTCACCAAATGGTTGCCATGTCTCACAATAAATATGTGTGCATCACCTAAGCAGAGTTAGAATATCTGTGGTTAAAACTGATAATAAACACCACTAAGGATTCTTTATGGACTGATACAGAGTAAGGTCATGAGTTACCCAAGTAGATGAAACCAGTAGATGACACTAGTGATGCCATTGGACATTAATAAACTTTGATGGCCACTATTTGGTGGGGGCAGGTGGTACTATACCTGATAGAATTTTAAATTGTATACTAATTACTGTGCACAAACCACATCAAAATCCAGGGGCTTAACACTACCAACCCCTCTGAAAGAGCTCCCACTAGAAGGTCCTGGGTTGAATGGAAGAAAACGTGGAACAAAACTCAAAGTCACGAAAAAGACCGGCTTTACTACTGAGTAGAATTACTGGTGGAATCCCTACAGTCACTGCTCCAGCCTGGAACTGAACTCACTCAGGTAGCCAAATAAGAGACTGGTCTATAAAGTGCACACTAACCAAAGGAGGAAGGCGTTCTTTAGAATCATCAACTCTTTGAGCTCCAAAGGCCAGAATGTGCCCAAGGACAAAGCTTAGAAGACAGGAAGATTCAGGAAAGAAGGGGGAAATGAGAAAAACAGGGCAGGGATGGGCTGAGAAGTGTTACATTGTGGGGATTGCCATCGGGGACATAAAAAGAAAAGAAAAGAAAAGCCTCAGTGTTTCAAAACATCAAATGTCTGTGATGTTTCACAATCAATATTCATGGGTCGACTGAGCAGTTTTAGCCTGGATTATTTCTGCTTTTGGCTGGGAAAGCCTCCCATGATCCAGCAGGTTGGCCTGGGTTTTCTCATATTATAGGGTTCCAAGAGAATAGGATCTGAATGTGCAAGCATTTATCAAACATTTGTCTAAATCACATTTGCAAATGTACTTGTCCCATTGCCCAAAGCAAATCATATGCCCAGGTCTGGATTAATCTGGGAAGGAACAAGAAAAAGGCAAGGATACAGCTTGACTTGAATAAACTGGCAGCCATAACTGAAACTAGCTACCATAGGTAGAAACTACCTAAGGCTATGGAAGTCTGGAGTCAATGCAGAATAATTTGGGAGACTTGCATAGGAACATGAACACCTGAAAGTATTTTAGAAACGTCTAAAGAACAAAATTAAATTCTCTATGGCTGAAATACTCTGAGCAAACTTCAAAGGCAAGCTGCAA
>NW_022103924.1:5742458-5751986 GCF_000313985.2 Echinops telfairi
AAAAAAAAACTAGTACAAAACAATAAGGAGGAAACAGCACCCTCATGCTGGACATTTACTTTTTTCTTGACTTGAAAGATATGAGAGTCCAGTGACCTTGAGAACAGTGAAGAGCGAGAGAAAATGTGTCCATTGCTATTGTGACACTGATAGCACCAATAACCCTATGCAAGTATAACCTTGACTGTGAGTTCTGTGCCCTATGCTCATTGTTCTTGCCCCGAGTCTCATTTTTCAGCCTTCTTTCATCTTGGGTATCTGATATCTTACTAATCATCCCTCCTTCTGCTTAAGTTGTGTTTTCTTGTTTGCAACACATAACTTGAACTGGTACACTGGTACATACCCTAATAGAAAAAAAAACAAACAAAAAATATACAAGGATGAGAATGGGTAAGTCACAGAAGGGAAAATAGAATCAACTAGTGAGAAGTACATCAACCTCATTGCATTCGGGTATCTGACTATGAGTAAAACTAAGATGATGTTCATTTATATAATGATCACAATTACTGCTCTCCACCTGTCCAGAGGAAAGAAGAGTGAAGAAAACTGAAGATTCATTGGAACAATTAATCCCAGGGACTAATGGCCCAGGAGAAAACTAAGCAGTTTTGAAAACAGAAGAACATGATGACGCTGAGCTACCACAGCCAACTTCTCTGAAAGAGAGTCCATTAGAAGTTCCTGGACAGAGTGGGGAAAGAATGTGCAGCAGTGCTGAAAACCACAAAAGAGACCAAACATGCTGGCCAGACGCAGACTGGTAGGACCCTCAGCTGTCACTTGGGTTTGGAAATGAACTCAGCCTCAAGCCTCAAATTTCAGCCAAAGAATGATAGATCCATAAGGGGAAAAATAACCCCAACACTTTGGGCTAATACATCATATAAGTGCTTGTGTTGGGAAAGATATGTAGGATGGGCATTTTCCAGAATTATTTCTGGGAAATCACTTTGTATAATTTTTAGACAGAGCAATATGGCTTTATACATTAAAAGATAAATCTTCATGTTAAACAACATTCCATTTCTTGGTCTTTGACTTAAAGGCATAATCAAAGAATCACATGGAAAGGACTTTAAATATCTGGAGGACTCCTGCACCTGAGTGTATCATAGAACACCCCCCCCCAAAAAAAAGAGAATAACTTGAAATCATGGCATTTTCCTAAAATGGCAAAAAGTATGCTGTAACTAATGCAGATTTGTGGTAATAGATGTGGAAGAATTCTTCTAAGTATTGCTACAAACTAAGAAGCAGGGGCCAGGACCTCAGGAGTTGGAGGGATATTGATTATTTAGTGTGTGTGTGTGTGTGTGTGTGTGTGTGTGTGTAGGAGAGCCCCTCATTATTTTTGGTGTGGAGAACGTCTGCGTACCGAGTCTGACATGTCAGAAGTTATGAAGCAACCGCAAACCCTGTATCCAATGGTCCTTCTCATGGAGAAATTGTACATCTCCTCTCAGTGCTCTTTTCTCTCCCATGAGCACCAGTTGCCCTCTAAATCCATGGTTGGAGCCTAGAGATGTTTCCATCCACAGGAAAAGGCTGGTGACATGCTGACTATTGACACAGCCGTGATTTAATTAAATGCTGAGTGGAAAAAATGGGTAAGGGGTGAGGCCTATCCTGGTGCCCTTTTCTTCAGCTGCTAGCTGTCTGGGAGGCTGAGTTCTTGCCAACTCATGGTACCAACACTTGTGCTAATCCCTCATTCTTGCCATGATGTCACTTTCAAAGGTGCTTAAATGCTCTATGAAAACACAGGCCAGATCTTGAAACTAGACTTCTCCAGTGTAGAAGTCTCCAGGGCTATCAATACTAGTTGGGACACAGGCAAATAGAGACCTGGGTGAACTAACTAGTCCCTGGTGTGTGAGAGGTGTTAAGTCCAACAGGAGTCAGAAGAGTCTGACAGGTGAGCCTCCAGAGATGAGAGCTCACTTTCACGGCCTATAAATCACCTGAAATCTTGTCTCATTTTTTTCCCTGTTAGGACTCATCTCTGCAGTCTCATCTCGAATCAATTGAGAAATTCTGGGCTTCTGTGATGAGACAGACACACAAGGAGTAGCAAAAGTAGGAGGGTAACAGACAAGATCCCCATGTCTTTATTTGATACACATCTCAAACACTTCTGCCTTCTCCTTGCTCAGAACATATACCAATTCTTTTTATTTTCAAAATGATGGTATTTTCAAAACATTCATTAAGCATTTAGCCCCTGGGTAATGCAGTTAGTGCACTTGGCTACTAGCCAGAAGGTTAAAGGTTGACATTCACCTGGTGGTACCTTGAAAGAGAGGCACAAACATCTACTTCTATTACATCTTCTTTTTTGAAATCAGTCATTGAAACCCTGTGGCACACACTTCTACTCTGATGCATAACAGGTCATCAAGAGTGGGAGTCAACTAGGTAAGGGTGCATTGGGCTGTGGGTTAGGCAGGGTTGACTAGAACAGCGGTTCTCAACCTGTGGGTCATGACCCTTCGGGCGTCAAACAACCCTTTCACAGGGGTTGCCCGATTCATAACAATAGCAAAATTACAGTTATGAAGTAGCAATAATTTTATTCTTGGGGGATCACTACAACATGAGGAACTGTATTAAAGGGTCGTGGTATTAGGAAGGTTGAGAACCACTGGAATAGAGAAACAAACCCAGTGATACTCATATGTGTGTAAGAGAAAGTTTTATATCATAGAGCAATTGCATATTGAGAAAACATCCCAGCCCAGTACAGATCAAGTCCGTAAGTCCGATATTAGCCCATATAGTTGATACTCGTCTATAAATTCCTCTTCAGACTCACACAGCACATGCAATGATGCTCAATGCAAAAAGATCACAGGCCAGTGAGCGAAAAGTCTTATGGATCCAATGGCAGTGGAAACATCTCAAGGTTGACAAAGGTCTCCACATGGAACCTCAACAGGAAGATGAAGCAGAGAAAGAGTGTGGCCCTATTCCAGGGAGAAAGAGAGGAAGTTCCCAGAATCCTCATGAGAAGGTCATGTCCACCAGAAGACATCATCAGGCTGTGACCTGATTAACAGGCTAAATTCCACCCTATTTATCCGCTCTATTTATCAAGTTGACATGAAATTATGCAACGACCCCAGGCTACTCACTGTAAAGTCAACAGTTCAAAGTTACCAATTGCTCCTGGGGAGAAAGATGAGGCTTTCAACTCCTGCAAACATTTACAGTCTTGGAAATTCACTAGGGTAGTTTTACTCTGTCCTACAGGGTTGCTATGAATGAATCATGTCTGGTCTTATGTCATCTTCACAATTGTTGGTATACTTAAGTCCACTGCTTTATCTACTGTGTATTTTGAGTGCCTTATAATCAACCTAGCGGACTCTAGCACTTACCCATTGCCTTCAAGTAGAGCAGATAGAACTGCCTCATAGGATTTTCAGAGCCATAAATCTTACAGAAGCAGATTTCCATGTCTTTCTCCTTGGGGGTTGGTGGTAGATTTGAACTACTCACCTTTCAGTTAGCAACCAAATACAAGCTCTTATTATATTCTCATTACTCCTCAATAAACTCACATATTATGCTTACTGTTTACTTTTGTCTCTCCATATTAAATTGTAAGCTTCCAATAAAGGCTTAATTGACCCCTGTGTTAGTCTGAATAGAGTAGAGAAACAAGTCCACAGAAACTCATATGTATATGAGAGAGTTTTATATAATGGGTAAGTGTACATTAAGAAAGCATTCCAACTCAGTGCTGTCCAAGCCCATAAGTCCAACATTAGCCCATAGTCCGACACTGATCTACAAAGTCTTCCTCAATCTCACAAAATATACACAATAATGCCAACTGCAGGAGGAAAGGAAAATCAGTGAGGGTATAAGCATCTCAGAGGTGGCAGGGATCTCCACGTGACTGCTCCAGCATCCAGGGCTGCATCAGGGTAGGTCCATGTGGCTTTTCCTCTGGGATGTCTTGCAGGAAGTGAGCCTTGCCAGCTAAAGCAGAGAACTGGCGAAGGCAGCTGCACCCTGGTCCGACCATCAGAAAGCAAGAGACCTGAGAACGAAAAAGGTGAGGCTCACCAAGCCATTTATCTCTCCACCCTTCAGTTAATCCCACATGTGTTTATTGGCCAGGTTGGCACAATAAACCTTAACTATCTCTGCCCCTAAATAGGAGGATGCTTCAAAAAGTTCATGGAAAGTTTAAATGAAAAAATAATGGGTTTTGAAGCCTCCACGAGCATTTTGGAGCCTCCTTTTCTAATCCAGTGGCTAACACAGAGTAAGGTCAATATCAATTTGTGGAATGAATGATTATAGCCTTTGTTCTAGAGGACCTCAGAGTTGAGTGGGGGAAACATCACAAATAAGAGCAATGCCTAATTTGGAGTTTTGTGATGGGGTAGGAGTGCTAGAGAAGAGGCGGCTAGGGAGATAAAGGCAACTCTGTCATTTATTCAACAAAGAGCTATTGTGTTCTTAGGCTGGACCAGCAATATGTCAGCTAATGAGGATTTGGCAGGGAAGAAGATGGGCAAAGTTGTTCTGGAGAATGGAGATTCTATATATCAGCAGAATTTTAATTAATAGTCCTCACATTCTAGCATCTATATTTTATCCAACGACTTATGGAGTGTGGAACAATTTAAGTTTGGCCTTAAACTTTCAGTAAGCAGAAATGCTTGGAATGACCTTCCCCAAAGAAGGAATAATGACATGCTCCCAAGTAAATTTGCAAAAAAGTGTGTACTGTATGCTCACTAAACAGCTAGACTTCCTTTATTACTAAAAATTTTGATGAAAGAAAGAAAATGATAGGGAAAAGCCTAGAAAAGGAAGCCAAGTCAGACTGTGGAGAATCGTGTGTGTCATGCTAAGGGCTTTAGACTTTTCTACCAGCAATATCAACTTTCAAAGTCAGAGGCACATTTTAATTTATGTCTCTAAGGAAATAGTGGTATCTATTTGAAGGATGTACTAGCTCAGCCATTTAGGAGTCTATAAAAGTAGCTCATGTGAAAAATGGAGTGAAAACAGTACTGTCAAATAATTTGAATGTGACCAGAGTATGCAAGAATAGAAAGGCTAGAACTAGTGAAGGATTCACCAGCTGTAATGGAAGGACAGTCTGGGATGTCTTTGGTCTTTCTATTCCAGTTTAACGGGCAGAGAAGAGGATCCTTGCCTGAGAGAGAATATTGAAGGTTATAGGCGAGGAGTTTATTCACTGGCAGAAGTGAAAAGAGAGAACGCTTCCAGAAATGGCCATGGACTATGTAGTTGAAGTCATGGCTATAGATGAAGATCCCAAGGAAAAGCTGTAGAGCAGTTGACTGAGAGTAGAAACCTGGGAATGTCAGTGTCAAAGGGCATGTGAAAGGAATAGAATCAGTGACCAACCAGACAAAAGAATCCAAAGAGAAAAACTTGGTGCGGATGGAGTGATGGGACAGAAGAGAAGAAAGAGCTCAAAAGAGAGGTAAAAGAGGAGTGCATTTTTCTCTAAGACATTGTTACACATGGGGCTTTGTTTCTTGGTCAGTCCACAAAAGCCTATTGTATAAGCCAAGGAGGAAACATATGGCACACTCAAATTGGGTAATTTAGGAGAGCTTAACAGGGAGGTTATTTACAGAGATGTGGGCAAGGTGGAGGGAAACCACAAGGGATAGTGCAGTAGCTTGGAGGATAGTAACGGAAGACTTGAATAAAGGTGATTGTCTTTGTTGACTAGGAAGTGCCTCATCAATTTTTTGAGGGTAGTTTTCAGTGGGAAATCAATACAGACATCACAGTGCTACAGAAGACAGAAGAGCAAATAGGGAAAATGCCAAATCCAGCCAGTTCCCACAAGAAAATGGGCAGTGTTGGGAAAATAAGGAAGAGACTGAGAAGAGGTGGAGACAGTGATGTTTTTGTTTTCAGAATGGTTAAGACATAACTGTGCTTGTTGTATGAGTGTAAGAGGCTTGGGATGAGGAAGAGAGGTAAAGAAAAATGAACAGAATGAGGATTGGGAATAAGAGACCAAGAACATAATTTAAAAAAAGTACATGACAGTGTTGTGCCCATTTCAAAACAGCAAGAAAAAAATTCAAGTCAAACAAAATCAACTTCTTCACTTGAAGATGAAGCTGGCTCAGAGAAGGTAATCATTTCTCTGAAGTCTCCAGGGAACTTCCTCTCTTGTCTTATTGGCTAGAATTGGTCTCATGTTCCCTCATAAAGCCACCTCTGACAAGTGTTATGTGATTATCCTGATTGTCTTAGATCAATTTGAATTTATCTCTCTGCAAGACACAGGGTCACTTCCTCTGATGGGCATTTACATGAAAATTTGCGGGGTTCACAAGCAGTGACTTTGACAAAAAATAACTCACTTAGTATGCCACCTGGTATTTTCTTAGTATCAGTTCTGGATTGTACTTGAAATTGTTTTGAGTGTCACCAGTGGATTGCACCCCACATTTAGGCAAATTTATTAGCAAACCACAATGCTTCCTCTAAAGGAAGGAGCATTTGTGATCACAAATTAGATAGAGATACAAAATGCTAGAAATAGAAATATTGTATGATCCAGCATTCCAAACTTCTAGGTATCCTAAAGATATTAGTAACACAAATAGATATATGCACAACCATGCTCATTACAGCATGATTCACAATAACAAAAAAAACACAATCTAAGTGCCCATCATTACACAGATGAATAAGCAAATTGTGGGTACATATACACAAATCTGCTTCCTGCGTCCATGATGTCCATGTATTTTGAAATCTATATTATCCCATCTCTACTTCTCTTGCTCTCTTGCTTGCTTATTTAATCCCTTTTAGATCTCAAAAGAGATTGACTCAAGACACATATTATACTACCCTGCCTCATTAACATATCAATGGAATTACAAATATAGGCATTGTTGCTAGGTGCCATCCAGTGAGTTCTAACCCATAGTGACCCTATGTGCAACCGAAGGAAGCATTGTTCCTCCTGCACCATCCTCACAATTGTTCCTATGCCTGAGTCCATTGTGGCAGCCACTGTGTCAATCCATCTCCTTGAATGCCTTCCTCTTTTTCACTGCCCCTCCACTTTGCCAAATATGATATCTGTCTTCAGGTACTGGTCTCTCCTGACAATATGCTGAAAGTGTGTAAGATGAAGCCTTGCTATCCTTGCATCTAAGGAGCATTCTGGCCATATATTTTCCAAGACATACCCGTTTTTACTTTTAGCAGTCTATGGTAATTTCAATATTGTTCTCTGGTACCACAATTCAAATACATTAATTCTTCCTTCTTTATTCAATGTCCAACTTTCACATGCATATGAGCTGATTGAAATATTGTGGCTTGGGTCAGGGACACCTTAATCATCAAAGTAACATCGCTGCTTTTCAATACTCTAAAAATGTCTTGTGCAGCAAATTTACTCAGTGCAACATATATTTTGATCTCTTGATTGCTGTTTCCATGAGCATTGATTGTGGATCCAAGCAAGATAAAATCCTTGACAGCTTCAACTTTTTCTCAATATATCATGATGTTTGGTTAAGTTGTGAAGATTTTGGTCTTCTTTACACTGAGTTACAATCCATACATAAGGCTACAATCCTTCATCTTTAACAGCAAGTGCTTAAAGTGCTCTTCACCTTGAGAAAGCTAGGTTATGCCATCTGTATATTGAAGCTTGTTAATAAGACTTCCCTCAATCCTGATGCTGTATTATTCTTCATAAAATCCAGTTTCTCTGGTGATGTGTCCAACATACACTTAAATGAATTTCAGCAAGCTGATGAAACATTGGAAGCACTTGCTCATCTATGCCAGGAAATGTAGAAGGCTGCTATGTGGCCAGCTGAATGGACTATATCCATATTTGTACCCATTTAAAAGAAAGGCAACCCAGAGAAGGGCTCAAACTATAGAGCAATATCATTGCTATCACACACAAGTAAAGGTTTTCTGAAGATTACCCAATGGTTGCATTGGTATGGGGAGATTCTGAGGTCCAGGTCAGATTCAGAAGAGGACAAGAGATATCATTGCTGAAGTCAGATGGATCTTGTCTGAAAGCAGAGAATACCAGAAGGATTTTTATTTGTGTTTTATTGAGTATGCAAAAGCATTGGACCATGCAGACCATAATAAACTGTGCATAATCATGAGAATAATGGGAATTCTAGAACACTTCATTGTGCTTATACAAGACATGTACATGGATCAAGAGGCCGTTGTGTTAACAGAACAAGGAAAGGTGTGCATCAGGGTTGTATCCTGTCACCATACTTACTGAATCTGTATGCAGAGAAAATCTTCAGACAAGTTGAATTATAACTATAGGCATAGAGGTTAGGAATTACAACATGCATGTTGGGAAGACACAATTTAATCTATAGCATTACCCAACAATAAAGAATAATGATGGGTGCATGAAATACAAGGTGGAATGATCCAGGGGACATTATGCTGTATGAAATAAGTAAAAAATAAATAAAAAGGACAAATATTGCATCATAACACTTACTAAATATCAAGAATAGGTATATGCACAGTAAGCAATGCTCTTTAATTACTCGGAATGGGAGGGTCAAAGAAGGGGAATCATTTATCGATGGTATATACATGTTACTTCTGTTGATAAGAAAGGCAATACAATATGGAGAAAGTCACTACCACTTGACCACGGTAAATGAAGATTTTTGAAAACACACAAGAATAAAGGACAACCAAGGCCACAAGGACGACGCGGGATAAAGTAGTGCTTTATTCTGTGGAACTGACTTGACAGCACCCAACAACAATATTTTAAAAACCTGTGACATATATAATTTTACAGAACTAGTAATAAGAAGCAAAAATCATATGAAACACACACACACATATATATACATGTAGGCTAAATGAGTGTAGAAGGCCTTTACAGTACATGCGATGCATATATAAATATATTTATAGACATATGTATACACTTGTCTGTAAATGCTGCATATATACTCATGTGCAATAGACATACCCAAACACCATGTGAAATGGATGTACTGAGCTTGTAGTTTCAGGTCTATATTCTTCTGGGACAAACTTTGGAGTCGGCTATTGGAGAAACAAATCATAAGATAGAGAGTAGATGTTTGTTTGACCTTTCCCTCGTGGTAATTTTTCTTCTTTGCCTAGCCAGAGGTCAGGTAAAACCACACTGTTTATTTGGTTGTTTTCTGGAAAGAATATGAGCTGTATGAAAATAGATAGCTTGTAAGCCCACTTGCTTTCAGGCATTAAAATTTGATCTTTGGATGGGTTTAGGCCATGCCTGCAAAGAAAGCTTTGAAAAGATGTGCCTCACCCAGTTCTTTGGAATACTCAGGAACAAGTGGTTTTTGTCAGAAGCTGGAAAAAATCTGGAACCATGAAGAAAACTCCTCTCCAGGACTGAACATTAAAGATAGCCTGTGGGCAGGCTGAGATGCTTGCTAGGTGACCACTTGGATCTACTTGTTGAGTGGAAGTGGGAGAAATGCAGCAATAAAGAGA
>NW_022103924.1:5754069-5755483 GCF_000313985.2 Echinops telfairi
TAAGCATTCAACACTATAGGACCAAGTAGTCATCTTTACACATTCCGATTACATGCAGAGGTGCTTTGAGATGGGTGTCAAAAAGTATTGGTACTAGGATTCATGTTCAGACATGCATGAGTTTATTTCAAATAAAACATTCAATGTTCTAAAATCTGAACAATTCATTGTTTTGAAACTTGAAATGCATTTTTCCTTAGGCACCATGCTACCCATGATAGTTGGTTCCCGAAACATTTTAGGAAACCATGCATGAGTCTAGATCCACAATGTGCCCTCATTTTGCTCTGTTCCATCCCAGGAGGCTGAGGTGAAGGGTCTACAATGACTGTCCCCTTGTCGGTTGGCTTCTGGCTGGGCTCATCCAGTGAATAATGAGGAGGACATCAAGGTGGGCATGTTGAGTCCCTTTCGTCCCTGGCCATTTATTTCAATCTGGCTCTGCCTCTCTACCTGTCTGGTAGCCCTCCCTGAAGCGCTCTCTCAAAGTTCGGCTTTCTATACCTCCTGTTGCCTCTTCAGTCCTACAGTTGATCTTAGGCCTCCTATTACCATTCCCCAGACTGCTGCAGTCTCCCTTGTGATTGCCCTATACCCTGTCCACATCTTTGTAAATAATCCCTTTATTAAACTCTTCCAAATTACCCTGTTTGAGTGTGCCATGTGTTTCCTCCATGACTCATACAATAGGCTTTTGTGGGCTGGTCCAAGAAATCAAGCATCAAGTATAATATTGTCCCATAGGAAAACTCATTCCAGGTGCAAGTCAGATTGCCAGGAAATTATTCCTGCCAATGTTGCCCCAGCAGCAGGAGCAGACCCTCACCACACTGTGTTGAATAGATGGGGGTGAGCTATCACACCCTGCAGTCCTGAGCTTCCAGGAGTTCTAGGGAACAAGAACAGAGAGTTACAAGGTCTCCAGGATTGCAGGCAGTATAAGAAGGTTCATGGTCAAAAGAAGAGTTTGGACCCCCTTAGGTCTTATGTTCCCAACTACGAATTTATAAGTCAGGAGTGGTATGAAGGACTACATAGAATGCAAAAAGATACATTGCACCCCTACCCCCTGGAAATGTGGCTGAACTTGTTTATGGAAATATGGTTATTCTTTGAAGCTATTATCAGTCAAGTCAGACTGGTAGTATCTAATAGGTCTCAGTCTTTCTGTAAGAGTGGCTTCTTATAAAGGGGGCACAGAGGAGGGCATAGAAGCAGACTCACACACAATTGCAAGGCTTCATGAGGGGATCCCTCTGTAAGCCAAGGAGTGCTATGGAATTCCTGGGGCTATCAGAAGCTGAAGGAGATAAAGAAAAATATTTTCTGAGGGTGACATAGAGAAAGAACATGGCCCTGCTGGCATCTTGCATGCTGACTCTTAACATCCAGAATGATGAGATAAGGTATTTCT
>NW_022103924.1:5757368-5760626 GCF_000313985.2 Echinops telfairi
GAGGCAGCCCACATTGAGTTGACCACAACCCGACCAGATGAAGAGAAGATTTTTGAGCCTATGAACTGGTGTACATTGTTGATGACTTATGGATGGCCTGTCCTGATTTGATTTTGCTTATGGATGGGGATTTCGCAAGGTTCCAACTGGAATCAAGATTCTTTGTGTCCCAAGAATATGATTGTCTCTTCAGAGCACTGATTTGATGTAAGTGGACAGTATAGAAATTGGATACACACAATTGAGTGATAAAGGTATGAAGTGGTTGACTTATAAACTTTCATAGGTGGGGGACTATATTGATAGGATTATAAGATCAAGGTGTAGGTGTTACTTAACTGCAATTGTTAGGCATAGGATATTTTTGTTTTGTTCACTTATAAAATGTTGTGTTTAAATGAGGTGGCACATGTTGAACTGTATGCCTTTTAGTTTTATCCTGTTAGATACAGATATGATTTTATTATTGTTTGTTTGAAAATTACATATGGTAACAGAGTTATGTGAAACTGCCAAATTGACAAGGGGTGGTCTGTGGTATATAATAGTCAATTTGAGAGGATTATGAGTGAAGAGGTGGAGTCTAGTCTGTCAATCGGATCTTAGCCAATGAGGCTTCTTTGTGGGCATGGCCGTCTCCCGAGAATTCTGGAAAATCTGGGATTTTCCTCCGTGGAGGTGGGAGACTCTCTGCTTACACCCTGTGAGACAGAGCAGCTGGCAAGATAAATGGACCCACCCTCATGCAGAAACCCCTGCCAGCACTGAGATGTTTCCAATGACAATGGATCCAAAGGCTTTCTACCCACTGGCCTGTGATCTACATTTGGTGTCATTGCATGTGTTTCATGAGTCTGAAGAGGACTTTATAGACTGGTATCGGACATATGGGGTAGTAGCGGACTTATGGGCTTGAACTTGACTGGGTTGGGGTGCTTTCTCAATGTTCAATTGCTTTTGTCTATAAATCTCTTTCCTATATACATTTGGGTGTCCATGGATTTGTTTCTCTAGTCTACTCAGACTAGCACAAAAAACATGGGATAAAAGGAACAGGACCCAGGGAAGCTGTTAGGCCTGCTGAGGGAATAATCCTAATGACAGAGGGACATCCAAAGCCTCTGTGATGAATAGGGTCACTTTAGGCATGTAGAAGAGAGTAGGGTCAAGCTGGTCAGAGACAAGATCCACATTTATGATTTCATGAAAAAAATGCACTGTTACATTCGGTTCTGTTTCACCTCAGTCTGTAGGGACATCCTCTAGTTCCTGGCCATTCTGTAGTGTCATCTGCGATGGATTGCTCAAAAGGACATCAAGATATGCTCCAGGAGCTACAGAATGTGCCCTAAGATGCAAACACTTCATTATTCCAACCCTAGTCCTCCTGCTTCCTAAGTTCTGTCATCTGTCTCATACTCCTTTGCTCTTAGGAGATACAGGAAGTATTTTCTCTTGTCCCACAACTCTGATCCTATGCTATCTCATAAATGATTAAATCAAACCAAAAACCCAACTAGTTGTTGTTGAGTTAACTCTAACGCATAGCAACCCCAGATGTGTCAGATTGGAATTGTGCTCATTGGGTTTTCAATTGCTAATTTGGGGTGGGTGGGGCGGTGATAAATCATCACTGGTCCTTTCTTCTAAGGCACCACAGGGCAGACTCAAACACTACTCAGGACTCCCTTTCTAGGGATGGGAAAGGAGAGATGCCCATCCTATCCTGTCTTTTCACTTTTACCCAGTTAACTCCGAACACTGATCAGCACAGTGCTCTCTAACTCATAGTTCATTGTGATGAAGTCTATTCCAGCTCTTTGCAATCAGACTCTGAAAATACCAGAAATAATAGAGTCACAAAATGCTATACCTCTTAAGCTCATTTGCTTTCATCTCATGATGTGTGCAATTTGTGCAGAACAAAAGAACCCATGATGACTGTCAGAATACTTGAGAATCCTATTATTCTTCCCAGGGTGGATCCTCCTGCTGGAGCCAAAATATGACTCATGGATGATCAGTTTCATGGAGCTAAACCCCAACCTCTGCCTCATTCATACCTCATCATCTGTGACATAGTCCTTTGTAACTGAATCTCTAACAGAATTAGGTTTCGTATAATACTGAATACTTTGGGAAATTTTCTAGTCTAACTCAGAAGAGGAGGTCATTAGTTTATAATCTGGATATTGACTGAAAGTAAAAGACAAAGTCACATTATGTATTGTACATGTTATGATTTGAAAGCCTAGAAAGTTCTGAGCAGGTATTCCTTTGTTTATAACATAAAGCAGGGGTCCTCAAACTTTTTAAACAGGGGGTCAGTTCACTGTCCCTCAGAACTGTTGGAGGGCCAGACTATTGTTTAAAAAAAAACTATGAACAAATTCTTATGCACACTGCACATATCTTATTTTGAAGCAAAAAACCAAATGGGGCAAAAACACCCGGCGGGCTAGATAAATGTCCTTGGTGGGCCACATGTGGCCCAGGGGTCATAGTTTGAGGACGCCTGCAAAGGATACCATATTCTGTTACAAGCATGAGATTATCTGACTGTTTCACCCATCAGACACTATAGTTATTATTGTCATACTCATTTAAAAACAAGAAAAAGAAATACATCTGGATTTGAAGAGGACATTTATAGTACATGTTGACTCATTCTTCAATTTTTTAGTTACAAATTCATTTCTAGCCAAATGAATTTTGGAAGGTGGAACTAAAAGATAATTGATTTTTCCCTGGGACATTTGAGACCCCTTTTGTACCTGATAATAATATCAAAACTATAAGTTGTTGTTGCTACTGCTCCTGTTAAGTTGGGTTGGACTTGCAGAGACCTGATGTTAAACAGAACAAAATGTTGCCCTTTTCTGTGCCATCTTGATCACTAGTATGTTGGGGTCCATTGTTGTGGCTAGTGTGTCAAACAAGCTCACTGAGGGTTTCCCTTGTTTAGCAATGAAAATTCCCTATATTAAGAACTTACTTCATATGGTTCTTCTAGCCACAGTCTTTTTAACTCCCACTAAACGATTTTTTTCCTGATGCATATGGGCAAGAGATGGTGGTGGAAAATACTGAGAGGATGATATGATTCAGTTGTGAGTGGTTCTGAGCAGATGTGGCTCACTCTGATTGTAAAAATATGGAAATTCAACTTTGGAATTGGTCAATTTTGCCATCCTCTGACTCTGATGGGTAAGCATTAAGCTACTAAGTTCAAGGTGGGAAATTCAACACCACTAACTG
>NW_022103924.1:5762976-5774382 GCF_000313985.2 Echinops telfairi
TGTAGCAGCTCAACCAAGAGCCAGAACAGGAGAGAGTGAAGGTCTCTCCACCCACAGAGTATAAAGTTGAATGTCTTTGAGGAGCAGCTTGTCTTGTGGAGTGGGGTGACTCTAAGCACTTAATTGGGAAGCTAACATTGCTGACCTAAGGAACTAGAAGTCAAGGACCTTCTGGCTGAAGCTTACAGTGGAGTCGCCCAGGGTCACAGAAAGGTATGGTACATGAGAGTATGTACCTGACTGGAAGAACTGTGCCTTGAACATTTCTGATCAAATTGTAACATATAAACTTCCCAAATAAATTCCATAATAGTCAATATTGTCTGTGAATCCTGTGTGGCGATTGCAATGAATTATCACACACAACTGATCTGATAAATTGTTGTTATTGTTGTTAGATACCATTCAGTCAGTACCAACTCCTAGTGATCCTATGTACAACAGAACACCTCACCATCCTCAAAATTATTTTGAGGTTTGAGCCCATTGTTGCAGCCACTATGTCAATCTATCTTGTCAAGGACTTTCCTCATTTTATCTACCCCTCTACCAAGCATGTTGTCCTTCTGCAGGAACTGATTTCTACTGACAACATGTCCAAAGCACTTGAGAGGAAATCTTGCTACTATTGCCTCTTAATGAGCATTTTGGTTGTACTTCTTCCAATATAGATTTGATAATTTATGCTTTTGGTAATCCATGGTACTTTTCAATATTATTTGCCTGCACCCCAATTCAAATGCATCCATTCTTCTTTGGTCTTTCTCATTCAATGTCCAACTTTCACATGCATAGGAAGCATACCATGGTGTGGGTCAAGCATACTTTACTTTTTAACACTTTAAAGAGGTCTTGTGCTGAATATTTACCTAATATAATGTGCATTTTGATCTCTTAATTGCTGCTTCCATGACCGTTGATTGTGATTCAAGCAACACAAAATTCTTGACAACTGCGGTCTTGTCTCCATTTATCATGGTGTTCCCTATTGGTCCAATTGTGAGGATTTGGGCTTCCTTCACATTGAGTTCTACTGAAGGCTGCAATCCTTTATCTTCATCACCAAATGCTTCAAGTAGTCATTTTCAGCCAGCAAAGCTGTGTCATCTGCATATCTCAGGTTGTTAATAAGCCTTCCACAAATCCTGATGTCACATTTTTCTTCATGTAATCCATCTTCTCTAACTAATTGCTCAGCATAGAGAGTGTGTGTGTGGTGAGAGGATACCACCTTGTCGCACACTTTTCCTGATTTTAAACCAGGCAGCATTGCCTTTTTCTGTTCAAACAACTAGTTCTTGATTCATGGACAAGTTCTGCATGAGCACAATGTAGTGTTCTGGAACTCTTGTTCTTTTCCAGGCTAGCCATAGTTTGTTATGATCCACACTATCAGATGCCTCTTTTTAGATCAATTACATCTGATACAAGCACATGATGAATTGCTCTGCACCTTTACTGTAGTCTTCTGCCTTCCAAATGTGAAAGCAAGCTAATGCCCCAATGGGGTGGGATGAGATGAAAACTTCTTCCCATTCCCTCCAACATTATTTACAGGTCAAGAACAGGATTCTGGTGCCATACTGACTGGGCTCAAATCCCAAACTGCCTCACTTGATTGTGTGACTTTGAATATTTCACTTACTGGTAACTTCCCCCCCACCCCCCCGCCCCGCCCAATAGCTTTGTTAATTTAAAATTCACATATATGTTTCCATAGTTAAGTTGTTGTTTTTTTAAGCTGTATATACATCATCACAATCTGTCCTGGCATACCTTCCCTCCTTTCATATTTGTTATTTGAGCCATCAATTCCCCTCAACCTCTGCCTCCCTACCCCTGTGCTCCTGGCCCATCCCAGTAAGCTATTACATCAGTCATTATCTCTGTGTATCCACTCTTTCTGTGCTTCATAACTTAACATTGTTTTAAGTTTCCATTTTCCCCTTAATAAGCAAGGAGGAGGAGGAGCCCTGGTGGGCTGCAATCCTCAAAATCAGCAGTTTGAAAGCACTACCTGCTCCAAGAGAGAAAGATGGGGCTTCCTACTCCCATAAAATGTTATAGTCTCAGAAACGCACAAAGGCAGTCCTACCACATGTCCTATAGGGTCGCCATGGATCAGCAATGAGTTTTTTGTTTTTGTTTTGTTTGAGAAATAGTACTAGTCCTATTATCCTTGTTTTATAATATATAATTACTACTAGTAGTAGTCCTACTAATATCTTCATTTTATTAATGAGAAAACTGAAACTTCTTAAAAGTTAACTTACACTGTCCCATGCAGCAAGGTTAGGTTTTGAGCCAAGTCAGTTGGACAGGCAAACCCTGTTCTTAACGCCTAAATAACGTCAGAGGAAATGGAAATAAGATTTCATCTCATCCCACCCCATTGGGAATTCAACTTGTTTTTATCATTTTTCATCTCTGTAACGTTTGGAAGACAGAAGAATCCAGTAAAGTCTTGGAGCAATTTTGCATGTGCTTGAGTCAGATGTAGTTGACCTCAAAAGAACTATAGTGGTAGATTTTTATTTGAAACTTTATTTGTTAAATTATGGTTTATCTCTGAAGAGAAAGACGTTTTGATGCCAAAAATGAAGAGGGGAGGGGAAAGATAATACCTAATTTTCAGCCCAATAGAAGCAGTGTCAAAATCTCTGGATTTCATAAGATCTTCCCACATGAGTGATTAATTCAAACTTGGGGTGCATGTGGGGTATGTGTGTGTGTGAGAGAGAGAGAGTGTTTAGATGTGTGTGGGAGAGAAATCAATTTACTGTATTTTTCAGTTGAGTCTAATGAACCAAAATCCCTATTTCAGGCAAATTGACAGTGAGCTCAGCTAGGGCTAATAGTAAAATGGGGGTGGATATTGATGGCTAGGTCAGGATGAATATACCATTCCGTTATGAAGAGGTTGCTCTGAGTCTCTCAGACGTCCAATAGCTTAAAGGTGTTCAGAAGGGTTGTGCTCCTTCCCTGACATGTGGAAAATGAGAGTGTTTATTCGTCTATTTATGGAAGTATGAGATTGTCCATTTATTCATCCATGGAACACTTACATGCATCACACTGAAGAGTATAAGAATACATAGATAGTATAACAAACACTGGGTGAAATATTTAAGCTGCAATATAGCGTACCTATTATTTCTCATTTTGTAGCAATAGAACAATGTAATATAGTATTCTCTGGTATGGCCCTCCTATGCGTTTGTAAGAACCCCGGTGGCTCAGTGGTTAAGAGTTCAGCCACTGTCTGAAAGATGGGTGACTTCAATGTTCCTTGGGAGAATATGTGACATCTGCCTCTATGAAGGTCATGGCCTTGAAACTATCAGGCAGGTCTGTTCTGTCCTACAGGGTTGCTATCAGGTGGAATTTATTTGACAGTCACCTGATTGATTTTTTTGCTTTGATATACATATGGCATGTTTATTTTAGTACTTAATTGATTTTAATATTGCACACAATATTAATAGTTGTAGAATTACAGTTTGCCTTTCTCTTTTTTCTTTTTTCTTCATGCAGTAATAAAAAATACATTACCATTGTAATTAGAAAACCAAACAGTAAGGTTTTATCATCAAAATGTTATGCCTCCACTTCAAAGTGCTTTCAGAGCAGTGAAGAAATAGACTCTGAGCTTACACACATGCACCTTCACATACACACACATAGTCATGGACTCACCACACTCGTTCTACTTCACATGTACATATACTCACACACAGATATACACACATGCATAAACTTACTCTCACACATGTGTATTCTCACTCACAATACAGTCACTTATGCACCTGCACACACGCGCGCGCACACAGACATGATTGCATACACTCACACTTACTCATGAACTCACATACTCACTCATACACATGTACTCATAGATTCATATACAAGCATAAACTCGTCCATGTACATGCTGATACACGAGTGTGCACTCACACACCTGCATTTACACACTTGGGATTCATAATGACAGTCATGGAAATGGGGTCTTTGAGAGTCCTTATCTCACACTCACATCTGAGCACCCATAGCTCCCCTATACATTAGTGAAAACCACAATAGCAAGCCTACTCTGCTTTGCTGAAACACCAAATAAAAACTCCAAACACATTGCCAGTGGGTTCATTCGGACTCACAGTGACACTGTAGGACAAGGAAGAACTGCCCCTTTGGGTTTCCAAGGCTATAACTCTTCAGGAGAGTAGAAGCCTCCTATTCTCTCTCAGAGTGCTGGGTGGGTTCCAGTTACTAACCTTTGGGTTAGTAGTCCACTCATAACTTATATCACCACCAAATACATTGCCTAGTTCTACTTTTAATCTAGTGCATATTACCTTGGAAAGAAAGTTCTACTCAAAGGAATCCTAAGTCATGGTTTCCAGAGGGATGAGCCATCAGATTTAACAGGAATAAAAGAAAGAGCAAGGGTGTTATTGCCAACAGGGCAGTGTGTTTCCTAAAGAAGAATACTAGACAAATTCTTCCCTGTGGTTATAAATGACATGGAGGTGGGTAGCAGGGTGTGTACTGGGCAAGTCAACTGAATTCATACTCATCATCCTCAATTCAAGCACGGTGTGGCCATCTTAAAAGCAAGTACTTAAGTTCATCAAAGACTTCAACAAAAGGAAGAAAATTGACAATTGACATGTAGGACAAAATTAATCTCTAAAATTTACAGAAAACTTCAGAATCTTAATGCCAAAAAGAACACATGAACAGACATTTCACTAAAGAAGACATTCAGGTGGTCAGCCAACACGTAAAGAAATGCTCATGATCATTAAGCATTCCAAACTGAAAAGCCACTGCTATCGAGCTGATTCCAATGCATAGCAATCCTACAAGATAGAGGAGATGTGCCCTTTTGGGTTTCTGTGATTATAAGTATTTACTGGGACAGAAAGGTTCATTTTCTTTTTCTCCTATATCTCATTGCAATCCCAACAGCCAAAGCCTAGAAACAACTGAAATGCTCGTCAGTGGGTGAGTGCATAAACAAACTATCTATCGGTGCGTGCACACAGTGGAATGTTGCTGTTAGGTGCCTTCGAGGTTGTTCCAGCTCATTGTGACCCTGTGTGCAACAGAATGAAAAGCTGCCCTGTCCTGTGCCGCCCTCACAATTGCTCTTATGTCTGGGTCTCTGGTTGCAGCCACTGTGTCGATTCGTCTTGCTGAGGGCCTTCCTCTTTTCCCTGCCCCACTGCAAAGCATGACGGCCTTCTCCAAGAACAGGTCTCGCTTGACACGTTCAAAGTATTTCTACCATAAAATAACAAAGTTTAAAAATAACGACAAATCAGTGAAACATTGCACTACATAGATGAGCCTGGAGGATATTTTGCTGAGTGAAATTAATTACAAAAGTCAATCATTGCATGAAATTGAGGCTATGAAATATCAAAGAGTTTTGCATAAAAAGAAACCTGATTTGATGGTTACTAGGGATTGGAGAGGAAGGGAAGGTAAATCACTAACTAGAACATCACTGAGATAGTTAGTTTATTGTGCCAGCCTGGCCGATAAACACATGTGGGATTAATTGAAGGGTGGAGAGATAAATGGCTCGGCAAGCCTCACCTTTCTTGTCTCATCGGACCAGTGTGCGGCTGCCTTGCTTGTTCTGTGCCTCAATTTGCAAGCTACACTACTTGTAGAACACCTAATCTGTGGAGTGTATTGCTGTAATTTGAGGTTCCTTTAAGACCTGGGCTTTGCCACACAATTGGAATTTACATCTCTTGAGCTGGGGACGGACTGTTGGTGACCTAGCTGACTGCTGGTGACCTGCGGTGCTGTTTTGTTGCCTGTGCTGGGATAGCCTGAATCTCTCTACAGAGAACTACCTGGCGGCCCTCAAGACTTGAAGGACTGCCATTGTCTCACAACTCTCTAACACGTTTGAATTATACTGAGCCATTTGTACTGTTTTATAATTTAACTGTTTATTTCTTGTGTTATCTATCTATCTATCTATCTACCTATCTATCTATCTATAATTATTAGCAATCTGGTTTTTCTCTCTAGAGAACCAAGTCTAACACAGTCACTTAGGTGAGAATACATAATAAGGAGGAGGTCATCCAAAAATTATTAAAGGAAAGGAAGAAACTGGGAAAAGTACAAGAGTTAAAGTCAACAGAAGTAAATACTATTATGTTTTAAATTCTGTAATAATAATATGTGAGTGTGTAGACAGGAAAACTAAACAGGTTCAGGAAGGCTAGTGGATTATATTCACAAATATACCATGAGGTTGCAAAGAGTTCATAGACAAATGGGATTAAAAGATAATGGATTTTTCCCATGAACTTTTGGAAGCCCCATGGACTTGGCAGAAGAAATTTCTACATGCATATGTTTTATATGCTAAAAATATATCCATGAGTATAATATAGCATTCAGAGGACAAGGTTATAAAAACCTCTTAACCATCACTAAACACTTGAGGGCCTAGGGACTCCAGACTATAGCCCCAAGTGAAACAAAAGTCAGTTGACAGGGGAGCAGGAAGAAAGAAGAGGAATTAGATGGCACCTGGCTTTCACTACTAATCATTGAAAGATAGCACATTAGAAGGTGCTAGATAGAGTGGAGAAAAACGTGGAAAGAAACTGAACCCTTAAAAAGACCTGCCCACCAGTTGCATAGAAACTGGGGGACTCCCTAAGACTATGGCCCTTAGTCACCCTGCAGGGATGCGACTAAACCCATCCCTCAATTTTTAGGCAAAACAATTGAAAGCCTATAAGGTGAACATATGAACAACTGTGAAGAAGACACAAGACTGGGTAGTGTTTCATTCTGTTGCATGTAGATGAAAAAAATCACACTAGGAAAAGTGTGCCCTCCTTAGAATAATCAACCACTGAGATCAGAAAGGCAGCATTTGTTAAAAGACAATATTCAGAAGATAAGAAAGATTAGTGAAGAAGGTGGATTAGATATGAGAACCCATGTAGAAGTGGGATATGTAATATTACTTTTTGAGGATTGCAATCAATGACATAAAATAAAATGTGTATGAAATATAGAAAGAAAATTGAATTTATTGTATAAACACTCAATTCACAATAAAAAAAAGTTTTACAAAAGTAATGTCTTTGCTTCCTAACAATTTAAAGAGGTCTTTTGCAGCAAAATTGTCCATAGCAATGCAATCTCTGATTTCTTGACTGATGGCCCCCCTGGGCATTGATTGATGTGGATCCAAGTTAAATGAAATCCTTGACAATGTTAATATTTTCCTGATTTACCAAGATGTTTCTTATTGGCCCACAGAATGGGTTAATCTGAATGCCTACAGGCAGAAGGCTGGCTTGCACAGTGAGATGCCCTTAGAGCATTTACCAGCTCTAAAGAAGCTCTGTAACCTTTTCCTGAGCAGGGCAGAAGCCAACTGCTCCATAACTATAAATTGGAGGGCCAGAGAGAGCTGTACTTACTAGCAAGGCTAAGAAGAGGCATTATGGACAAAATAACTCTATCCTTAATGCTTTTTTTATCCTGACCTGTAACTTATTAATTTCCCTAATAACCTGCCCCTCCTCTGCCCATAACCGTGGTCATTGTCTGTGAATTCTGTGTGGCCTTTGCAAGAGACTGTCAAACCTAGTAGAGAAGCAGAGTGCTATGGGAGGAACAGTTGGTGTCAGAATAGGGTAAAGAAGGATGGAGGGTGGAGGAATGTTTGATCTCTGTCTTGTGGAAACTGGCCTTGGATGGATGTGGAGCTGGATTCTCCTTTCCCTTTGTGCAGTTCCAGTAGGTCAGATGTAGAACCTCCAGCCATTTCAACCCCCCACTCAACACACACTTTTTTTTTTGCTTTGCTTTTGCTACAGTCAAAATTAAAACCACGAAGGTTGTCTACTAGATATGTAGTATACATGATACAGGATAACAATAATTTTCACAAAATCTTACTTATAAAAACAAATGCTTTCCCTACACAAAGCCAGACTAAACAAAATATTCACCAATAGCATCTCCCAGGGTCACCCAGAGACTAGACTAGCTGTACCAAACACGTGGCTGGAAAACTTGGTTTGACCTGGACTGCACATCAGACAGTACTTTGAAACTTCACCTTGGCTAATGAGAATTGCCTGTTGGTCACCCAGAGGCAAACACATACCAGAGCACATACCTTCAGCTTGCAGCCCTTCTTCTTCCTGCTCTGTCTCTCGACCCTTTTTGTCAATGACCTGTCTCCCTTAACCCTTCTTTTAAAGGTAACGATTGAGTAACATTATGATTCTAAGCCACATCTTACATTTCCTCCCATATTTAACTTTCTGAAATTCTTTGCTCCAAGTCCTTGGCTTCTTGTATTCCTTTTGTGAGGACACAGCCTCTCTCTCAGATCTTTTGTGTACATCCTCCTGGGAAATAGGACAGTGAGGTGGAGTTTAATTTCAGACAGACCTGGAACTGGACTCAAATTCCAGTTCCAATATTTAGGTAATGTGAGACTTTGCTGAAATCACAATCTACTAACCTCATAGGAACTCCGTTTTCTTAGAAATGTTACATGTCAGTTGCTATTGAGTCTGTCTCTACTCATATTGTTCCAGTGCCTAACAGAATCAATGAGACACTGCCTGCACGAGCTTCCTGGTAAATTGCAGATTGGACCATTGTGAGGCAGGGTCATTGGCTTACTTTCAGAAGTAGATCACCAGCCCTTTCATTCTAATCCATCTGATTCTGGAAGCTACTCTGAAACCTGTCCAGCATCATAGCAAAACATAAACCTCCACCCACAGCTGAGTGATGACTAGGCATGAAGGCCATTAACTAGAAACCCAGGTGTCCTCAAAGGAAGTTGAAAATTCTACCACTGTGCTGTACACACAAAAAGGATAGCAATAATAATAACCAGCACACTTTAATCATCTGGGCCTAACTTAGCTGTTCCTTTGTATGGCATTTGGGATGCTACGGGAGTTTTTAGGGGGAAAAAAGAAACACTTCCAATTGGAGAAATCATGGAATAGTTCATAGGCCAACTGACATTTGATTAGGATCTTTAAGGAAGAAGGGAATTTAGGAGTGAAACTTATAGGGAAATGTATGTAGCTTATAAAACTATATGTTTATGAGGGATGTCCAAAAGTTCATGGAATAATCCTATTACCATCTGATCCCATTTATCCAAGAACTTTTGAAGCCCCTTTGTGTGTGTGTTGTGTGCATATATGCACTTGACTGTATATATATTCTTTTTCTTTAATGGATTAGAAGTAAGGAGGTTTAGACATTCTTATTGATAGGGAAATACCTGAGCATGTAGTTTATCTCCAAGGAGGCAGATCCAAGTGTGGAAGCAAGAATGCTATTCTAAGCCACTAGGCAGCATCACAAGGACATTAGGAGAAGGAACAGGGTTGAGAATTGAGAAGCCTAGTGTGGTTGTTACATAATCTGTTGTCAATTTGAGACTTTAGAGTGAAGAAGTGGAGTTTATCCTATCAATCAGGTTGCAGCTTGATGACCTCAGTTGGAGGTACTAAGGAGATAAATAGCTTGTTGGAGAAGAGGCACAGACTCATTTCCTGGGAGATATTGCAGCTGACAAGACACATGGAGCTACTATAATGCCCTGAGCTGGAGGAGCCATGAAGAGACCTCTGCCAGTACTGAGATGCTTCTACCACCACTGAATCCACCAGATTTCCCACGTGCTGGCCTGTGATCTTCTTGCATTTTGGCATTATTGCATGGCTGTGTGAGTCTAAAGAGGAGTTTATGGACTAGTATTGGACATAAGGGCTAATATTGGACTTATGGACTTGATCTAGACTGGGGTTGGATATTTTCTTACTGTGCAATTACTCTGTTTTATAATGCTCTTTCTTACACACGTACGAATGCCTATGAATTTGTTTCTCTAGTCAACCGAGACTAACACACCAATGACATGTGAAGGATGTATAAACATAGGTGCCCAGCATGTAGCACATTCATGGTCAAAACATGCACTCAATAAGTATTTGCGGTTTTTGTTTGTTTGTTTTTATGCCTACCTATATAAGATAGGCAGGATAAACCATCCCAAGGAGAAAACAAGGAAACTGACGGTTCCTGGGGGACATGGGAGAAGGGGAGGTGGAGGAAAGAAGTGGGGAGCCAACAAACCCAGGGACAAAAGAAGAACAAGATATCTAAAATTGATGGCCAGGAGGGCATAGAATGCCTGGTGGGGCTTGATCAAGTGAAATGTAGCCAAGCGGTATTACTGGGAGCTGAACAAAAGTTGAACATGATAGTGTTGAATTTAATAGAAGACAATGCAAGAGATCCTCCAATCAGCACCTGGAGCTATTACCAGCTCTGGTGGCTCTGTAGCATAGGCATTGGATGGCTAACCTCAAGGTTAGTGGTTCAAACCCACTAGGTGTTCTGAGAGAGAAAGACATCTGCTCCCATAAAGATCTATAGTCTTGGAAACCCTAAGGAGTGTTGTTATGAGTTAGAATCAATCACTGACACTGGGTTTAGTGTGGTATTAGAGCCTCAGAGATTTATGGTCTGACTGCTCCTTGTTTCCTCTGCTTTTCACACGTCTGAGGTCTTCTCTTGTTCTTCCTTTATTAAAATAACTATATTATCTGATACTGATTATTACAAAAATAATCATGAACAACTAATCTGGGATTCCAGTAACATAACTAACAATAATAAATAAACATATGATGCATACCTACATGTGATGGACAAATTTTTATTCACAAGAGTGTTCTCATATAACCACACACCCCTCCCCAGGGGGAGGAAAAACAGAAACCATGGGGGAAGGGAGACAGTGGTCAGTGTAAGACCAGTACATGAAAATAATAATAATTTAGAATTTATCAAGGGGTCATGAGGGTGAGAAGGGGGAGGGGAGAAAAACCAGGATCTGATACCAAGGGTTCAAATAGAAAGTAAATATTCAGAAAATAATGACGACAACATATGTACAAATATGCTTGATACAATTGATGAATGGATGGTTATAAGAGTTGTAAGAGTCCCCAATAAAATGATCTTTAAAAAAAAGTGTTCTCTAACTTTTAATCACATGCCAGCCTTCTTACCCACTTCATTGTGTCTTCAAACCAAGTGGATCTAAACTGGGGCAACTTCCATGATCTCACACAAGGTGATAAGATTTGGAAAAATTTTAGAGATATTTTTGGTTGTCAGACTGGGAAGGAGTACTATTGGTATTTAGCAGACTGTGACCAGATGACCCTACAAAGAATCATCCAGCCCAAATGTACTCAAAACACTGAGACTGAAAAATCCAGCACTGGGTTTTAATTGTTACTCTGTATTTACTTTCTTTTTTTTTCTTTTTAACATTTTATTAGGGGCTCATACAACTGTTATCCCAATCCA
>NW_022103924.1:5777305-5780150 GCF_000313985.2 Echinops telfairi
GGGGGAGTGGGGAGGGAGTGGGAAAAAGAGGAGCCAGTGCCAAGGGCTTATGTGGAGAGCAAATGTTTTGAGAACGATGACAGCAATCAATGTACAAATGTGCTTTACAAAATTGATGCATGTATAGATTGTGATAAGAGTTGTATGAACCCCCAATAAAATGATTTTTTTAAAGTCTATATTCAGATTTACTTAGTTTTAACCTAGTGTCCTTTTCCTGTTCTCAGATCTTATAAAGGACACCACACTACATTTTGTCAGCATGTCTCCTCCCCATTGTCCGTCCTTTAACCTTCTGTGTTTTTCATGGTCTTGAGGAGCACTGGTCAGGTGGTTTGTGGTATGCTTCTATCTAGAGGCTTGTTTCAAGTTTTTCTCAAGATTACACAAGAGTTGCTCAGGACCACCAAGTGCCATTTTTAATACTAACTATCAATACTGATATTAATATGATCACTATTGATATTGACCTTGATTACCTGGCTGATGCAGTGTTTGTCCTTTCCTATAATATTACTCTTTTATCCCCATTCTATCTTAGAATCGTTATAAGAAAGTGACTGTGGACAGTCCACATTTAAGAAGTAAGGATGTATTCTTGCATTCCTTGAGTGCACAGTATCTATCCAAAGTGTTTAGGACTCTTCTACAAGGAAGATTTGTCTTTCCTCCATTTCTGTAGGTACCCATTCAAGCTTTCATCAGATTGAGCTCATGGATATCTATCTGATACTTTGTGTTAAAGCATAGTATATTTCATCTTGTTTCTCAAATTGTTCTAGCTTTGACCATTGGGAGTTCCAGTCTTCTGCTAGATCACCTTGATGCAACCCCATCATTGTGGTTTCATGTTTGTTTGTTTGTTTGCTTTGAGGAATATTTTATAGTTTTGTAAGATGCTCCAGGCTCACCATATATAGTTCATGCTGTAGTCCAAATTTTTCTTTTGTTTTTTGAAGAATGTGTTTAAAAACCAAAATCTTGGTCCTAGGGGAGCTCATTGCTACTGGAGCCATATTTGGTTCTCATTTTAAAAATGGGAAGATGAAAGCTAAATATATATATATACATATATATTTCCCTCACAAGATAATAATATACATATATGTATATAAACATATATATGTGTGTGCACTTATATACATATGCATATACTACTTTAAATAAGTAAATATTAGGAATACATATGCCTAATGAAAGATTGTTTGGCAACTACTGACAAGAATATTTTGTTTAAGTGGACTCAGCACTGACAAATCCTAATCTTTGTGATTCCTCATTATGATTCATGTGTTCCTGAAAAAGAGAGCATCTTATTCTTGAATATTCACTTCTTGTCAATTAGTTATGTCCAAAATTAGTAAGACATGTCTCAAGTTGTCCTATCCTTCTAAGTGACGGGGCAAGTACCAAGAAGAAGTATCTTCCCTGAGATGCCTACTACAGAGGGATATGAGGGAGAACCAAGTTCTAGATAAACAAAACCAGTGAAGCATACATATATGGTTTATCTCAAAGACATGTCTCATGAGGTTGTAGAGGCTGGCAAGTTATAAGTCCATGAGTCAGATGTCAGGTTGGAGGGTTCTCCTGACTCATGTAACTGCAGGAGTTGACTAACCCAAGATTAGCAAGTCAGATGACAAGCTACCACCTGCAGAGGCAAATAAATCCAAGGTCTCAAAGTAAAATGACCAACTGCAGGCTCACAGCCTGCAGAGGCTAATGATTCCCAGGATCATGGAGGAATATGGCAGGCCAATGGCTCAAGTCAAAAGAACTGAAGTCAGATGATAAGCCAGGTCAAGGATCCAGATGCAGAAAAAGGCAAGAGAGGTTTTCTAGATGTAGTTAGGTTAAAATGTAACAGCTTCTCATTTGATCTCCCATTTGATCCATTTTAAAATGGTTTGTTTTAATTTTTTTAACTTTCTTTTTGATTGAGAATTCTCTCTGCTTTGTTTTGTCATTGTTCCTGGTTTTGTTTACTGATTGGTTTTTGTTTTGTATGATTTTCCGTATATGAAATCCACAATAGATAAACCTATAAAGACAATAACTGGATTAATAATTAACTAGGGAAATAGTATAGGAAGGTTGGAGGAAAAGGGGCAACTAACAATGGTGAGTATGAAAAAGAAGAAAATGTTCTGAAATTGATTGTGGTGATGATTTCACAACTCTTCTTCATATGACTGAATTATTAAATTGTGTTACATATGAAGCAAATGGCAATAAAACTATTAAAATAGAGAGCTTTCCCTGAACATCCAGATATATTGGAAGCAGGTCAATCCCTCCAAGAAACTGCTGCTAGAAGATCATGGAGCAGATTATATTATATAATAACTTATCTATTAAGGTAGCAGACAGACATTGGGCCTCTACTTAAGTACTCCCTCAATGCAAGAACACTTTGTTCTTCTAGCCTGGCATTCCATGATGCTCACCTTCCCAACACGATCACTGAAGACAAAATGGGTGCATAAGCAAATATAATGAAGAAAGATGATGGTGCCCAGCCATCAAGAGATATAGCATCTGGGGTCTTAAAGACTTGAAGATAAACAAGTGGCCATCTAGCTGAGAAGCAGCAAGGTCCACATGGAAGAAGCACACCAGCCTGTATGATCATGAAGTGTTGATGGGATCAGTTATCAGGCATCAGAGACCCAGAAAAAAAATAAAACATATCAATGTGAATGAAGGGAAATGCGGAGTGAAGACCCAAAGCCCATCTGTAGACAATTGGCCATCCCCTTACAGAAGGGTCACAAGAAAGAGACAAGTCAGCCAGGGTGCAGTATAGCACCAATAAAACATACAGCTTTCCTCCAGTTCTTTA
>NW_022103924.1:5781440-5792392 GCF_000313985.2 Echinops telfairi
GAAATGTTTTGAGAATGATGTACAAATGCGCTTTACACAATTGATGTGTGTATGGATTGAGATAAGAGTTGTATGAGCCCCTAATAAAATGATTTTTAAAAAATTTAAAAAATGATTAAAAAAAAGAACTCATCATGGGGAATTACTACATAACCATCAAATCACCGAGAATCATGGCCCAGCCAAGTGCACACACAATTTTCACCATCACAGGGAGGAATAAGCAATAGGAAGCAAGGGATATTTGACAGATGGACCTGAACTAACCCTACATCAAGTAGGGCAGATCCTATCAGTCTATTTCCTGGTGATATGTTTAATTCCTCCATCACCTTGGACAACCATCTCCCTGTGTGTGCCCCTTTGCAGCGCAAATTCCAAGAAAGTGCAAAAACCAAAAGAACTATAATCACCCAAATCCCTCTCTGCCTCCGGAAAGAGCAACTTCTCTATATGTAAACATAGTACCACAGAGTATTCCAGGAATGTCAGGCGGATTGGCTTGGGATGAGTCCATCTAATCATCTCCACCCCAGGCCACTCAACCAGCTGTGTACATGATCTCATTTGTTGTCAAAGCAGTCTTATCCCAAATTTGAAAAGTTGAAAACAAGTCAATGTCAAGTCTCTAATGTATATAAATATAGAATCCAAACGACATATATATGTATATATACATATGTCTATGTGTGTGTGAGTATAAGTGTGTGTATGAGAGTGTGTGTCTACGTTCCTTCTCTTGAAGCAAAGTATCCAATGGTTACTATATATCAAACTATAGTTGTTCTTGGTTTATAGATGAGCTGTAAATTGTTTGGGAACTTGGAAGTGGATAATTTTTGGCAAAACCACGCTAACTAATGGGTGGGAGAAGTCCAGAAGTTTTACTCTTATAAGGACAGGACTAGATTAACCTGGTGAGTAGTCCTCAGTCTGAAAGGTAGTCTACACTCTGTTTTTCCTAATACAGGGGAAAAGCATTATTTAGAACATCTGGAAAATGCAAGATGTCATAACTGGAGGATTTACCTCGGGTCTGTGAAGATCTGAGGCTGGATCCTGGGACATCAAGACTTTGAACAGAATGGCTAGATGAGAGCTAGACCCTCCCTTCCATGCCTTCCTCTCACTCCCATTTGCCTCACTAAGAAGTCCTCAGGATGGAGGGTCACTTCTCCACAGCTAGAATTCCTGCTCAGGGTAGGCAATTGCCCTAGCCCTTCCCCATCTGCCACTGTCCTCACAAAACACTCACTGCAGCATGGGCAGAGAAACATAAGCGTTTCTGTCAGTGAATCCACAAGACTTCAGTTTGGGGTTAAAAGCAGAGAAAATCATAGGATCAGTTATCATTGCTGCAGCTCTAATGTTACCCCAGTCAAATCACTGCTGATTAAAACCAGCCATGTTAATAAACCACAGGCTTTATTTCCCCTCAAATGTCTATAGCCACTTTCTTCAACCCCTATGAAAAGGCAAAACCCAAAGAAAAACACTCCTTCAGAGTCCAAGCAAGGCTTGTTCCAGAGAGAGAGAGAAAAAAAGTAAGGAAAAGAAAGAAATGGTTCTTTTTGTTTCACCTTTTCTCTCACCTTCCCCCAACTTAATGGAGTCAACCCTTCTTAATAAGCAAATGCAGGCATATCAGTGGTCTGCAACGTGAGATCAGCTGAAAGCAGCCCTCCTCCGCCTTCTAAAACATATGTGTTTGCCAGCAATTCCCTGTGTCTGACTCATATCCTTATTACCTCCTCCTCTTGATTTCCCCTTAAGGGACTGATTTTTTCCCTCCCATCTAAGCCAAAAAGAATTTCTCTGGATTAAGAAGACTGATGAAAGCATTTTTAATATTTGACTTCAGGTTTGCAAGCTCCATAAAACCAAGCTTTCTCATTACTGGTTTTGTCTTTATTTTTTTCCTTCCTTGTCAATAGTTATTTTGGTTTTGGTTTGTTTTCCTTCTCCATTTGTTCCACAGAAACCTGCCAAGGGCCATCTCCAGATGAAGTCTCAGGCCCCCTGGCAGTTTCCTCCCCACCTTCCTTCTCAGCAGCTTCCCCTCTGCTGGGCCCAGATCCAGCATACAACATCATTCAACAGCAACAACAATCAGAAAGCATAGGATGGATAGGGTTGGGGTGGGAACTTATATGACATCGTTCCTGTTGATGCCATCTGTCTTTCAAGTAAAGACTGGTTTGACAATGTGCTGAGTGACTAAGAGAGGAACATGCTTCATGCCTGGAGGGGAGTGTTTTGAGGATTCATACCAGGGAGAGCTGGAACCCTTTCCCACCCACCCCACCTTTGATTAATAAGCAGGTGGAAAAGAGAGCAGCGGTAATGTCTTCCCAGCGCAAGAAGATAATGGCCTTTGTTCTTTGTTCTGCCCACATTTGTATCCCAGTTACGACACTACTTTCTCTTTCTCCTCACGTTAATGATAGCTTTACCAATATTACCTTATATCACAAGAACCTTGAAATTACTCAGTGCAAACAGACCTTCAGTATAGATTACATCTCCACATGCTGTTGCTGTAGTTGTCAGGGGCCATTGAGTCAGCTCTGACCCATAGCAACCCTATGCACAACAGCACAAAATTCATGCTGTAAGGTCCTAAGCTATCCTCATAAACATTCCTATGCCTGAGCCCATGGAGGCAACCACTGACAAGTCCATCTCTTTGAAGGGCACCCCTCCAAGTTACCAAAAACATGTCCTTGTCCAGGGACTGGTCTCTCCTGACAACATGTCCAAAGTATGTAAGGCTAAGTCTTGCCATCCTTGCCTCTAAGGGGCACCGTGGCCTTACTTCTTCCAATACCGATCAGCTCATCCTTTTAGCATTTCTGGGCATCTTCAATATTGTTCTCCAGCAAATTTGAACACATCTATTCTTCTACAACCTTCCATATTCACTGTCCAACTTACACATTCATATGCTGCAATGAGGAATACCATGGGTTGGGTCAGGTACACCTCAAAGTAGCATCCTGGCTTTTCAATACTCTAAAGAGGTCTTGTTGCAGCAGATATACCTAATGCAATATGTCTTTTGATCACTTGACTGCTGCTACCATGAGCAGTGGTTATATATCCAAGCAAGACAAAAATCCTTGACAGCTTCAAACTTTGCTCCATTTATCATGAGGATTTTGGCCTTTCTTACATTAAGTTACAATCCATAGTGAAGGCTACAATCCTTTATCTTCTTCAGTAATTGCTTCAAGACCTCCCAACTTTTAGCAAAAAGGTTGTATCATCTGCATCTCGCAGGTTGTTAGTAAGCTTTCCTCTGATCATATGCTACCCTGTTCATCTAATCCAGATTCTCTGAGTATATGCTTAGTATATAGATTGAACAAGTATGTTGAAAGGATACATCCCTGATGCACACCTTTTCTGATTTTTAAACCATGCAGTATTCTCTTGTTCTGTTCATCAAACTGCCTCCTAATCCAAGTACAAGGTCTGAAGGAGTGAAGTGAAGTGCTCTGGAATTCCCATTCTTCTCAAGGTTATCAACAGTTTACTATGGCCTACACGATTGAATGCCTTTGCATAGTCAATAAGACATAAGCAAACACCTCAGCATAAAGAAAACAAAAATCCTCACAACTGAACCAATACACCACTTGATAATAAATAGAGAGAAGTTTGAAGCTGTCAAGGATTTCATTCATTGTACTCAATCCACACCATGCCAGTAGAATCAGCAGTCTGGAAATCAAACTAGGTATTGCACTAGACCAATCTGTTACAATAGACCTCTTTAAAATGTTAAAAAGCCAAGAGGTGACTTTGAAGAACAAGATGCCCCTGACCCAAGTTATAGTATGTTAATCACTTATATGCCTGTGAAAGCTAGATAATGAATAAGGAAGAGTGAGGAATTATTTACAGCTTTGAAGTACAAGTATTGGCAAAGAATATTGAATTGTCATGGACCTCCAGAAGAATTATCGAACTTCTCTGGGAAGAAGCACAGCAGTGTTCTGCTCTATTGTTCCTAGGGTTGTTATGAGTTGGAACTGACTCATGACACCTGACAACAGCAGCAAACAGGGTTTTGCTGGGATAATATCAACAACAATTACTCAACCTTACTTCAATCAACATTTTCTTGGGAGTCAAGGGGGCCTATTTCTAAAAGATTATCAGTTCTGATGGGTCACCTGTTATGGTTCTGAGCATTGAAAATCAGCTACTTTCGGTATCACATGGTAGAAGAGCGAATTAAAGCTTGGGGATTCATCATCTGGCTCGTGATCACACAGTTAATAAGTGGTAGAGTTGAGATTCACATCCAGAAAATGTGCTTCTACAAAATAGGTGCATAAGCAAAGGTGGTGAAGAAAGCCGATGGTGTCTGGCTATTAGAAGATACAGTTCTGGGGTCTTAAAGGCTTGAAGATAAACAAGCAGTCATCTAGCTGGGAAGCAACAAAACCCACATGGAAGAAGCACATCAGCCTGTATGATCATGAAATGTTGAAAGGATCAAGTATCCAGCATCAGAGTAACCAAAACAAACAATCATATCAGTGCAAAGGAGGAGGGAAGGGCGGAGAGGAGACCCAAAGCCCATCTGTAGACAATTGAACATTCCCTCACATAAGAGTCACAAGAAAGGGACAAGCCAGCCAGGGTGCAGTATAGCACCAACAAAAAACATACAACATTCTTCTAGTTTTTTAATGCTTCCTCCATCCCCCACCCCCTCCCAGTATCATGACCCAAATTCTACCTTACAAATCCCACTAAACAGAGCACGTACAATAAGGCAGAGCATGTCTTATTGTACACAAATAAGAGCTCTCAACACGTGGAATCCAGGATTGCTAAATCCCTCAGTAATAATAATGGGAGTACCATGAGGTTAGGGGAAAGATGGGAGGAGAAAGAGAATCAATCACAATAATCAATGTGTAACACATACACACACCACCACCACCACCACCCAGGGTGACAAACTACAGAAACATGGGTGAAGGAAAGCAGCAGATGGTGTAAGATATGAAAATAATAATAATAATATATAATTTATCAGGGGTTCATGAGAGTGGGAGTGTGAGGGAGGGAGGGAAAAATGAGGAGGTGATAACAATGGTTCAAGTAGAAAAATGTTTTGAAAAGGATGATGGCAACATATGTACAAATGTGCTTGACACAATGGATGTATGGATTATTATAAGAGCCATAAGAGTCCCCAATAAAAGGATTAAACAATATATATGCTTCTGAGAGCCATAGTGTTATTGTTTTTAAATATGTCCACCAATTCTTTCACATTAATTTATAACACTCAATAGTTTAACCATATTAAAAAAAGGCGGTGGTGCTGTCATCACCACAATCAACTTTGGAACATATTCTTCCATATACTCATTGCTATTGACTCCCCATTTCCCCCCAACCTCCTTTTCATGGCCCCAGGTAATTATTAAGCCGTTTCCTATCTTCATAAACCCACTCGTCCTGTTTCCTTATACAGAAAAACAGTCAAAGCAAAGACAAAAAACACAAAGGAAAATAAAGCCACAATGACTAAATAAAATAGAGGAAAACTTCAATAGAAAAGAAAGCAGAAAACATTTTGACTATTTAAATTGCGCCCAAAGGAGGATCTAATGAGAAGGTGGTACATTCCAGCCTATCTACAATAGTTAAAATTTACTTTACAATGTTCTTTGTCTGATATTAAGGCTATTCAAATTCCTAGACTATGGTCAGTGGGGAGTCGCTGGAGACTCAATACATTTCGGGACCCTGCAAATGGATTTTGGGCTTCCACTATCATCCATAATTTTCCACAAACTGTGTGTTTTGAATTTAAGCTCTTGTGCCATTTCCCCCTCTAAGTCTGTATTTTATTATATATAATCCTTGGATCACGCAGACTGGTGTGCTTCTTCTGTGTGGACTTAGCTGACTCCTCACTTAGATGGCTGCTTTTTTTGAGACAGACCTGTAAGACCCCCGATGTTATCAGGTTATTTACTTTTGAGGCAACAAGTTGCCATGTCATTAGGACACTCAAACAATCCTAGGGAGAGGTCCATGTAGCAAGGAACTAATGCCCCCTGCCCACAACCTCATCTAAGAAACACATAAGCAAACCCTGTAGCCCCTATCAAGAGTTTAGATAAATATAGCTTTCTGGATAACTACTGACATTTTGACAGCAATCTCATGCAGAACTCAGAACTAGAACCACTCGGGCAAGCCATTCATGAAGTTCTGGTCTACAGAAACTGATATAATAATTGTTTGGTTTTTTTGACCTGCTAAATTCTGGGGTCGTTTATTATCCAACCATATATAACCCAAACTTTATTTCTCCTGTAAATTCACTGACATACAAGATCAAGTAGGAGAAGGAAAACAAAAGACCCTCTTTCATGTACCAAGTACCCCAAAGCTTCATGGCTTGTTATTTTCACTTGTCAGATACTCACAATGTTGACCATCTGTGATTGAACCATTTCCAGTGGCCCAAATCAAAAGCACAAAGTAATGTTGGCTCCTGGAGCCAATGATGAGAAAGCCTCTAAACAGTAAAAAAGAGGGCTCATCGCACTGGTCCTATGATGGTATGAACTCATAGTTCTTTGGATCTCATATAACATGACTGACAAGTTTACAGATGGGCCTCTGAAATATCTCAAAGGCATGTTCAGTTGGTAGAAAACTCCCAGCAGATGAAACAAGTGACCTGAGCATGTCTTTTAAACTTCCACCGATGCTTGAGGAGATTTGAGGGTATACAGACACCCCCTGCCCCACTGCCTCCCCTCACACGACTGTCTCAATGTTATCTTTGCTCCTCTGGGGCTTGCCAAAGCCCTTGATGAGACATATCTACCATGTGAAGGAAACCCACTATCACAAACCCAAGACCCAATAGTATACAGCTGAAAAGTTCAAAGTGTCTGAATAAGTTCCCAAATTTTATTAGGGCTTTATGAGGCATCCAGACTCATTCTTCTTGTCATTGCTTTTCCAGAGCTTAGAAGTTCTTGCACGGAAGATTAAAACTGTGGAGGTTTTGCCTCTTTATAGAAGAGCAAATAAAATATCCCCAAGAGAAGGTCCCCTTGATGAAGAAACACATGACTTTCATTTGCCTGGCTCTGCAAAAGTGCTTTTAAGAAATCTCCCATGGACCAAGACTCACAGGCTGCCTGGGCCCCAAATCCTAGCATGAGGATAACACGAACCATGCCCCCCACCCTTCCCCTTTTTAATCAAATACATTACAGTGTGAGATTGCTCTTGGGGCTACACTTCTCCAGCTGGTTTTCCAGCCCATGGTGCCCTCCGTTCAGAAGGCAATGGAACAAGATTTCCCAATTGAGTGCCTTAAGTAAGTTTGCTTCCTCCAGGCCCCTGTACAGGCTGACCTCACATTTTACTGAACTCGTTAAGGACTCACAGTTGGTATCTGACCAGACTGGATTGTGTGAGCCACAAATATCTTGATGTGAAAAGAAAAGTACTTTCCATGTCTCATGGCAGAGGGACTTTTAAGTAACCTAAAGCTGGAATAATACCTTAACCTTCTATTTAGGTCAGTCATTTTTGGTTTTGCCTACCATAGAATGAGCCCCTTATAAAGCACCATGCCATATACAGTAGGATCATACTTTGGTGACTCATATATTATCCTTGGCTGATTTGGGGAAGTAGGTTGCCAAACCTTTCTTCTTAGTCTCTTCTAGGTTGGGAGTGCCAGTAAAGCCTGTTCAGCATTGGAACAACACACAGGCTTCCACTGACAGACAGGTGGTAGCTGCTGCACATGAGGTGCCCAGGTTTCCTGTGTGAAAGTGAAGAACTGAACTACGGAACCACTACTGCCCTCCTTGTGGTAGATATATAGTGACCAGGCAATGGATTATACCTTTAAACATTTTGCAGCAAAGGATTTTGACTATGTCTGCCCAGGTGATATCCATATTGTTTTTAAATTCCTATGGTGATGAAATAATGAAATAATTGCCTGTTTATTTTCCAGGTACTCACCTCCCATCCCATGAGTTCCAGGCTAGTGCTCAGGAAAAGCTCCTCCTTGTCTTCATTCAAAGATGACCACTGGACCTATAGTGAAAATCCCCAGCAGCTGATGGAACTAATGGGTTTGTGCCTCCTAGCCCATGTAGATACTAAAGCTCAAGACACCAAAGAAGCCCTTCCTTCTGATATCACTCTTAGTCCCAGAACATCTCCAGAAGACTGCTTCCATCTGCATTTAAATTTACGTTACAGGATAACAGTAACAAATATCAACAACAACAAAAAATCAAACACATTACCATGACTCTTTTTCAATTCATTGCTATCACATGTGCTTCAGAGTAAAACTCTTTTCAATGACTATGTGTTTTAGGCCGAGTTGACTAGAGAAATAAAACCAGTGTCACTCATATATGTGTAAGGAAGAGCTTTATATCAAGAAGTAATTATATGTCGAGAAAACATCTCAGCCCAGTCCAACTCAAGTCCATAATTGTGAAACTAGGCTATAAGTGCCTCTTCAGACTCACGAAGCCACATGTAATGATGCAGAATGCAGGAAAATCACAGGTCGGTGGTATCAAAATCAGGGACTTGAGAGAAACCAGGATCAACCAACAGGAAGGTGAAAAGAGGGAGAGAAGAGAAGGCTCCCAAGGTCCTTAGGAGAAGGCCACGCTCACAAGGAGGCACCATGAGGCTGTGACTGATTGACAGGTTGAATGACACCCTTACACTTTGATATATCTTCAGGTTGACATGAAGTTATGTAACTACCACACTATGTTCTTTTGGAAGTGGATCACCAGACATTCTTCTTACATGCCTATGAGCAGACTTGAACCACCAACTTTTGGTAGCAGCTAAGCCCTTAACTATTTGGACCACCCAGGGACTTCTAATAAAAAATAATGCCATTTATTAAGTAGTTAATACGTGTCAGGTAATTTGTTATGTGCTATATCCCATTTAACCCTTAAAACAACTTATAAAGTGGGCCTTATTAATTCCTTCACACTGAAAATAAAGTTTAGAGGGGTTACGTAATTTGTCCAAGGTTGCATAGTTAATAAGGGGTACAGTGTGAGAGTCTGAAAAACTAAATTCTGAACAAGATACAAGCAAAGAACAAAAGCATAACTCAAGATAATCTCAATGTCATGTGATAGGAGCCTTAAAAAGGAATAATCACTGTAGAGTGTACAAAAGGCCAGACTGCAAGAGAATTTGGAACCAAGAATGCTTGGCGTGGGTGAATGATGTGTTAAAAACACACAAGAAAACCATCTCCATTGAGCTTCATAGGACAGAGTAGAAATGTCCCGTGGGGTTTCCAAAACTAAATCTTTACAGAAGCATCCACCCTCCTATTTCCCCTGAGGAGCCACTGCTTGACAACGTATGGTGAAATGAGCAGTAAGAGTCAGGGGTTTGTGAGGACATGGCACCTTGGGCCCCAGGTGGTTAAACAGCCTGGACTGTGAGGGAGATGAGATTGTGTGCCCACTTGCCTGGGCCAGGATTCTCAGTGGTCTGGCAGTTGAGGTGATGAGATGATCTCATCCCATAATGAGAACTAAAATAATGCAATCATCATTACAATGGGATCTGCTATGAGCACCTAATCAATTAAAAGAGAGGTTCCTTGGGAGTGCAAGTGACATGCTTCCAATATATGTAAATGCTCTAGAAAAGATTGTTTGCTTATTGGTGGGTCTTGATTCTATATCTGGCTCATCATCTGACCACTGGTTCTTTGTGTTTGAGCTGGATTGCCTGCCAATCCTGGAAGTCATCGACATCCTGCCCTCTTACTTGTTAGCCTTGGATTCATTCACCTTTGTAGCCTATCATCCTACCTACCAATATTGGGGTCATTAGGTCCTGTAGTTACGTGAATCTCCTACCTTACATCTGACCCATGGACTTGGAGCTTGCCAGCCTCTACAACTGTATAAGCCATTCCATGAGATAAACATCTCAATATATACACATATAGAAACCGCATTGGTTTTGCTTCCCAGGAGCACCTAGCCTAAGAAAAATTTGTTTAGTTACCTAGTGCTACCATAACAGAAATACTGAAAATGGATAGCTTTAGACAATACAAATTTATTTGCTCACAGTTCTGGGAGACTAAAAGTTCAAGCTAGGGTCTAAATTGTGTCAGTTCTTTCCATGAGCCTCTCTCCTAGTTTTTGTTCTCAGGGCTCTTTGGCTTTCCTTGTCTTCTCCTCTGTGTGTTTGTGTCTAATCTGATCTTTTCATAACCCAGAACCCATCCTACACCAGTATGATTTCTTTAACATAACAAAACCAAAAGAAATCAAACCCACTGCCTTTGAGTCAAGACTGACGCAAAATGACCCCTTGTGTGCTTCCAACACTGCAATTGTTTAGAAGAGTAGACAGCCCAGTCTTTCTCCCCCAGAACTGCTGGTGGTTTTGAACTTCTGACTTTATGGATCACAGTCCACTGCACCACCAGGGCTCCTTAACATAACAAAGTAAACTCCCTATTTCCAAACAGGATCACATCCACAGGTATAAGGGTCAGGGTTTCAATGCATATTTGAGGAGGAGGCAATTAAATCCATAACAAGGTGGATCAAAATCACATGCAATTTGATATAAGAGAATAAGAGAAGTTGGACAAAAAAAATATGAGAAGAAAATAAAGGGACCGATGGCCCCGGAGGGACATGGGAGTGTGGGAGGTAGGGGAAGGGAGGAGGGTTGGCCAACCTAGGGACAAGAGAACAACAAATGGTTACAAACCAATGTTAGGGAGGGGACGGGAGGACCGGTAGGGAGTGACAAAGGTCAGGGTAACCAAGAGGAACTACTGAAGCCAGAATGAAGGCTGAACATGGTATTGGGACAGGAGGAAAGCGTAAAGAAATAGAGGAAAGAAGTAGGAGGCAAAGGGCATA
>NW_022103924.1:5793646-5806157 GCF_000313985.2 Echinops telfairi
TGAGGGCAACAAATGTATAGATGTGCTTTACACAATTGATCTATGTATTGTGATGAATTGTATGAGCCCCAATAAATTGAGAAATAATTTTTTTTACAAAGAAAAGAAAAAAAAGAGAGAATATCTGAGAAGAAAGAAAAAGTGAAGATAAGGACAGTCAAGTGCCCTGAGATCAGGGTGTAAAGGCTCTTTCAGCTCTCTGAAAGGCTCTACATTCTATACTACAGGCGGCAGAATGCCATCAAGGATGTTGCTATTGTTAGGTGCTATTGGCTTTGTTCCAGCACATAGCAACCCAATGTACAATGGAATAAAACACTGCCTGCTCCTGTCTATCCTTGAAATTGTTCCTGCCTTTGAGCTGTATTTCAAAAGACTTCTGGGGACAACATGAGCTGAAGAAAGGGTCACCAAGTTGTCTGTTCTAAGTAATTGATAGTGGAGATAGAGAAAACAGAGATGCAAAATATAGACTGGGAAGACTCTTTAAGACATAGGAGTTGGAGGAGAAGTGATCAATAGAAAGAGGGTGGATTTTAGGAGAACCATTGTGTCTCTAGGCCTATGGGAGTGACTGAGAAATTGCTAGGGAAAATTCTGTTTTCGTTGGGAGAAATATGGAGTTGAGTCCATTTCACCATGTGTTTTCTGTGCAACATTGATGTCTTCCATTTGAATGTTGAAGGGCCCTTAGAGAGGATCTGGATGATACTGGATGAAATGTGGCCACCAGCCTGGTTCTGAAACTCTTTGGTGTCGCGCAGAATCCAAGCTTCTCACATCCCTGGAAAACCTGATGGAAAGGAATCTGCCTTATCCTAGATGTCCAAGAAAGACTCGGACCAAAACCCTTTTTCCACATTCAAAGGACTGCCTTAACCTTTCCACACAATTCTATGCCTCTTGCCTAGACCATTCAACCATAAATCCAAGGAGTCAAGGATATTCTATGCAAAGTCTTCCTGTAAAATAATGCCCTACTTGGATCCACAGCACCTCTGTCCAGGTGGACACTGTAGTTGGAAGTACAGCAGCAGTTAGAAGACCTGAGGTTGAATTGCACTAACATTTATTTGACACCTATAGTGGTACAGATGGTTAAGCACCTGGCTTAACAAAAACACTGGAGGTTCAAGTCCAGCCAATGGCTCATCAGAAGAAAGGACTGATCATATACTTTTGAGAACTCAGCCATTGAAAATCCTATGGAGTGTAGCTTCCATCTTCATGCTAAGGTGGCCTGGGCAAAATAATATTCATAACAATTTTTGCAAGTGAAATCAGTAAGTTACTAGGTGATTTCCCACCCCCACCCCCATCCAAGTTTCTCTCCGCAGCAAGCTTATGTTTCTTTATTGTATCTCCATTGCTTAATGCAGTCTCCACTGCAAAATATCTGGTGCTTAGGAAAATGTCTCTGTAAGAAACACTTCTAGGGTCATTGGAGAAATTTTCCTAGAAGAAAACCACTAGAAGAATATTGTAGGTCCAGTATAGCACTGATGAAACACATAACCACTGCTAGTTCTTTAATATTTCCTCTCCTTACTATTATGGTCTTAGTGTTACCTCATTAATTTTGTAAGACCTGTATGTTAGTCTGGGTTGACTAGAGAAACAAATCCACAGAAACTCACATATGTATAAGACAGAATTTTATATATACGGTAAGTGTTCATTCAGAAAGCATCCCAACCCAGTCCAGTCCAAGACCATAAGTCTGACTTAGCCCAGATGTCTGACACTGATCTACAAGTCCTCCTCAAACACACAAAACACACACAAAGATGCCAAACACAGGAGCATCTGGGGCCAGTGGGTAGAAAGTCTTTTAATTCCATGGTGATGTAAGCATCTCAGTGCTGGCAGGGGTCTCCATGCAGCTGTTCCAGCACTCCAGGCTGCATCAGGGTAAGTCCATGTGGCTTCTCCACAGGGATGTCTCACAGAAAGTGAGCTTTGCCAGCTGAAGAAGGGGACTGGCTAAAGCATCCTGGTCCAGCCATCAGAGAGCAAGAGACCTGAGAACTAGAAAGGTGATGCTCACAGAGCCATTTATCTTGCTGCCCTTCAATTAATCCCACATGGGTTTATTGGCCAGGTTGGCAAAATAAACTTTAACTATCTCAACCTGGGTGTATATGTTCATTTGTATAATTAAGGTGGTTTCATGCATGAAATCCAAGATAGATAAACACTTCAGAAATAGTAAAGTGAGTAATGATTCCCAGAGGGTATGGAAAGAGAGGGGGGGAGGGGGAACTGATAACTATATAACCCCACTCAAAGGGAATGAATAACAGAATGGTAGGTGGTATTGGATGGTGTAAGATATAGCAAAAAGAAATAGATAGCTAAAATATAATACAGTAACAAGAGTTCCTGAAAGGTAGTGTAGGGGAGGGTGGGGATAAAGGGAAGCTGATAGCAAAGAGTTCAAAAAGAAAGAAAATGTTTTGAAACTGATGGTGGCAGCAATTGTACAATCATGCTTGATCTAACTTAACTATAGATTGTTATAATATCTGTAAGAGCTCCCAATAAAACATAAAAATAATATTGTACACAAAGTCAGCTACCAAGTCCTCCCTCAACATACAGACACAAAGGATGGGGCATTTAACCCATCAGACCCATTCCTTTTTTTTTTTTTTTACTCCCATGGAAAAACTCCGTTGTCTTTTATTTATTTGTTTATTATAAATCATTTTATTGGGGAATCTTACAGCTCTTAAAACAATCCATATATCAATTGTATCAAGCATATTTGTACATATGTTGCCTTCGTCATTCAAAACATTTTCTTTCTGCTTGAGTCTTTGGTATCAGCTCCTCTTTTTCCCCTCCTTACCCCACCCTCTCACCCTCTTGAACCCTTGATAAATTATAAATTATTATTATTATTTTCAGATCTCAGACCCATTCTTTAGCCCTTTGTCTAAGCCCCAATTTTCTCACTAAGATTCCAATCATACACAGGGGGAAAAAATCACAAGAATCTGCCGTGAAATATTCTTTCATAAATCTTTCTTAAATGCATTCATCCTCTATTCTTTCTCTTGTATTTTTACTCCTGATATGTTATCTTCAGGAATGCTTTCTCCCCATAAATAAACGTGTCCATTTTCAAAGACCCAGCTATCCAAGACCAATTGAGAATTATCATGAAACCCAGTTCTCGGGTTTAATCATCTCCCTGATTTCCATGCCCTCCTAGTGATGCAGCTAATGGAGAGCCCTGCAGATTCTCTATAGATTAGTTAGTGAGTTTGGATTGCATGAGAATGAGCTTCATGCAGCCACTCAGCTTGCAGATAGGTGAACAATCTGAAACAAATCGGATATAAGGTTATAACAACATAGAATAAGCTAATGTGGGAAATTTTATTTGGCATGGCACTTTATTGTTGTTAATATGTTCCTTGAAGGCAAGGCATCTAAATTGTCTGTCTTCCATGAGACAGTGCCTCACCCACTCACTACTTGGCATGCAGGTCACACCTAGCTTCCTTTGTAAAGATTCTCAGTCATTATATTCTCAACATTATTAGGAAAAAACACAACTTTTGACTGTGGTGTACAGAGCACATCAGTTTCCATTCAACAATCATACCCACTTTATTAGTGATATTAGCTGAACCCTCTCCGTGTCACTGCACTCCTCCCACTTCCTCACTGGCCTTGCCATTGCCAACCATCCTTCTTTCCTGCTGCATTCCCGAGTTTTGCTTTGGGGCAAACGAAACCCTTCTGGTCTCAGACGTTTGTATGAAGGAGCATATTCCTTTCTGTGGTTGTTATTCACGTTCTAGGCCTCTCTGCTGTCTGACTGGGAGTTGACCACTGGGGTGGAGGTGGGGGAAGGGAGTGTTCTGTATGTAAGGAGCACAGTCTCAAGGGCTCCACTAGTCTCTATCAGTCAGCCTGATCTTTTGTATGATTCTTGATTGATTTTAAAACAATAGTTTCATTGGCATATATCTGATATATCATAAAATTTAATTGTTTGATCATTTTAAGGTTTGTGCAATCATCGCCACAATCAGTTTCCAGACATTGTCTTCTCGTACTCCTTGTTAGTACCCCATTTTTCCCCATCCGTCCCTGCCATGCCCGTAGGTAATTATGAATCCAGTTACTGTCCCTATGGATTTAGCTATCCTGGATTTCATATACAGAAGATCATACAAAACACCAAAAGGAAGTAAATAACAACAAAACCCCAAAACAATAACTAGACAAAACATAGAAAAATCTCAATAAAAAAGCAGAAAAGATTAAAAACTGAAACAACCTGAAAATGGGTCAAACGGCCTATCAAATGATAAGATGTTACATTTTAATCTAACTATATCTGCTATAGATAGGATAGTGAGACTTTGTCTTACATACTTTGGACAAGTTGTCAAAAGAAACCAGACTCTGGATAAGGGCACCATGTTTGATAAATTAAGGGCCAGTGGAACAGAGGAAGGCCATCAAAAAGATGGATTGACACCGTAGCTGCGGCAATGGGCTCAGGCATAGGAACAATTGTGAGGGTGGTGCAGGACTGTGCTGTGTGTCATTCTGTTGTGCATAGGGTTGCTATGGGTTGGAACAGACTCAGTAGCACATAACAACAGCAACAACACATTTTTGATGTTATTGACTTTACCATACTCTCTGTCTGATAGAAGGGATATTCACATCTCTGGACTATGCTCTGACGGGATTCACTGGAGGCTTAATCCGTGTGCAGACCCTGCAATGGAATTACCCTGTCATCTCTAGCTTTCTACAACTAGTGTTCATAATTTAAGCTCTACCACTATTCCTTCCTTCAGATTTGGAGTTTATTATTTACAATCATTGGATCACACAAGACTGGTGTGCTTCTTCTTTGTAGACTTAGTTGACACCTCACTTAGCTAGCTGCTTGTTTGAAGACAAGCCTTTAAGACCTCAGAAGCTGTTCTTCTGATTGCCGAGCACCATCTACATTTTTTTTCCTTTCACTCTGCTCAAGACTTTCTACTGTGATCCTGATCAAAGTTATTACTAGGGATAGCCAGGCACCATCTACCCTGTTTCCCAGAATATAATATACAGTGTCTTATATTAATGTTTGCTCCAAAAGATGAGCTAGGTCTTGTTTTCAGGGGATGTCTTATTTTTCCAAGAAGAAGAAGACGGTACACATTTATTGTTTATTGTTTTGTTTTCTTAAAAGAAACCTCACACTTCCTGTCTGCTCCGGTTGTCCTGTGGCCAACAGTGAGCTGTGTGGCGGTGCCTGTCGTTACAGTCCAGAGTCCAGAGTTACAGTAGCTCCAGGGGGCCTTATTTTCAGGGAGGTCTTATTTACGGGGGATGTCTTATATTTCAGTGAGAGGCAAAACTGTAAGTAGGTCTTATTTGAGGAAGGAAGAAAGGAAGGCCAGCATATCTGGGGCACAGAGAGCAAAGGAAAAATGGGTAGAAGGTGAGGTCAGCTGGGCAGAACCAATGCCTTCTATGGCTGTTTAGCTTCGATTTCATTTTTTTTTTTGGGGGGTGTATCATTTTATTCAAGAGTGATGGAAGGGGGAAGTCTTACTTTCGGGGTAACAGGGTAGTTCTTCTGGTCTCAATTTAGAGGAAACTGGAGTTCTTGTAATCCTTTAGTCCTTTGGACTAGTTGTTTCAAATCTTTGATTATGTTCACTCTTCTTTGAACTTTTGCTGATTCTTGCCCTAACTTTTGTTTCTTTCTAGACAAGTGGACTCTAGAATTAGATAATGAGTTCAATTGCACAGGAGTAAGCTTTGTATATCAACATAGCTACACAGACATAACTATCAAAAATTCACTGCCAAAGTTTGCTATTAGTCATCTACACTTAAGTAAGAATTTCAAAGTGCTACATCTACAGCACTTATATATGTAATTTTTACAATTTTCATTGTAAAATGAAAGAAAATCATTGAAGGAAACATTTTTTAAACTTATGTATCCATAAATTTTCAGTGGGGAAGAGGAACAATCCTAATTTCTAAATCACTTTTCTTCACGTAAAATGACAATTCTAAGATTGCTCAAATAATTTGGTGACCTGATACCGGAACTAAATCTTACACACCTTTTCATTTTCTGAACTTGGCTATCGTAAGCACTTTCCATCACTCTTGAATAAAATGATACACCCCACCCCCCCAAAAAAAAGAAATCCTTCAAACAAAAGAAGTTTTTTGCCAGCCTAGGGTATTGCTTGATGTTACCCACCCATCTTCACGTAGCTAACTCCTCATGATTCAGGTAGTCCTTTCACATCCATTCTTCTCTAGCACACTGCCTTGATAACATGTTGTCATTTTCTAAAATGATACTTATATGTTCTCAGTTTTCTTTTCACCTCCGGCATAAAGACTGTAACAGCGTCTCCTGTGTTGACCTTGGTAACTCCAGCCATTAGGATACTGCTTCATGCTAGTAAGCTCTCAGTAATAATTCATTGAATAAATTACCAATCAACATCAGATATTTATGTGATGACTGATAAATTTAGTTTCTGTCTGAGTTAATACATGTGAAATGCTCAAAGGAGTGCCTAGAATATAGAAACCCCGCTGTGCGTATTTTAGCTTGCTATTACTACTACTGTGATTTTCACTAGTAATTTTATTTCTACTACTGCACTGTTTTTCTCCTCATTCGTTTCTATCTTCCTGCCAGGTACTTTCTGATCACTTTTCTTGATATCACAAGCATGTTTACCTGTATATTTCCCACATATATTTAAGGAAAGAGTCATTCTTTCAAAATAATAACTACCCACCTAGATATTTGCCATTGAAGACTCTCTAAAGCAAACATGGATGGAAGAGTTTTCTAAAATATAAACTTCACTGCCACTAAGCAGATTCCAACCCCTAGCGACCCTGTAATACACAACGGCCCCTGTGGGTTTCCTGGACTGCCACTCTTCACCAGAGTAGAAAGCCTTGTCTTGCTCCTGTGGAAAGGCTGGTGGTTTCTAACTGCTGGCCTTGAAGTTCGCACCCCAACTCCCAACCCACTCCACTACCAGGGACATTAACTATTAGGTTAGTGAGTTTTTCTGAAACTAATTTTTTTCAATACCTCTAATAGCAAACCATAGATGTAACTAGGTCCTTTTTTTAAATTAAATGCTTTTATTGGAGGTTCTTACATCTCTTATCACAATACATGCATTCATCCATTGTGTCAAGCACATTTGCCCATATGCTGCCATCATCATTTTAAAGCATTCTCTTCTCACTTGAGCCCCTGGTACCAGCTCCCTATTTCTTCCCCCATCTGACCTGCCAACCCTCGCTCATGAATCCTTGATAAGTTATAGATTATTATTTTCATATCTTACATCATCCTCTGTCGCCCCTCACCCACTTTTCCATTATTCATCCCCCTGGGAGGGGGTTATAGCTGATCCTTGTGTTTGATTCCCCTTTTCTTCCCTCCCCCTCCCCTAATCCTCCTGGTATCTCTACTCCCATTGTTGGCCTTGAAGGGTTTATCTATCCTGGAATCCCTGTGTTGTGGGCTCTTATCTGTAGCAGTGTGCATGTTCTGGTCTAATCCAATTTTTCAGGTAGAATTGAGATCATGATAGTGGGGAGAAGGAAGCACCAAAGAACTAGAAGAAAGTTGTGCGTTTCGTCAGTGCTGTATTGCACCCTGGCTGGCTCATCTCTTCCCTGTGATCCCTCTGTGAATGGATGTCCAATTGTCTACACATGGGCATTGAGTCTCCACTCCATGACCCCCCCACCCCCATCCACATTGGGTATGATTTTGTTCTGGGTCTTAGATGCCTGATACCTGATCCCATAGAAACCTCATGATCAACCAGGCTTGTTTGCTTCTTCCATGTGAGCTTTGTTGCTTCTCAGCTGGATATCCACTTGTTTATCTTCAAGCCTTTAAGACCCCAGATGCTATATCTTTTGTTAGCCAGACACCATCAGCTTTCTTCACCAAATTTGCTTATGCACCCATTTTGTCTGCAGTGATCATGTCGGAAAGGTGAGCATCACAGAATTCTGGATCATTAGAACAAAGTCTTCTTATGTTGAGGGAGTACATGAATCAAGACCGAATGTCTATCTGCAACCTTAATTCTTAACATATAGATATAAGTACATAGTTCTATTCCCCTCTCATTACATATATATTTACATATGTACATGCCTGTATTTAGAGCTCTATAAATGTCTTTTGCCTTCTGGTTCTTTCCTCTATTTCCTTTTACTTTCCTCTTGTCCCACCATCATGTTCAGCCTTCATTCAGGTTTAGTAATTCCTCACTGCTACATTGCCCTTGATTAAGCCCCACTAGGCATCCCTTCTCTCCATTGATTTTAGTTCACTTGTTGTTCCCTTACTAGCTCCTTATATTTCCATTTTTTTCTTGTAAGCAAATGCTGAAGATGCAGCTTTTGGAAAAAATAATATGACTGGCTTTATGGAAATAAAAGTAAACGTCCACTTTTTTCAGCCTACTCAGCCTTCCAATTCTTGCTCTGTGTGGCAATTTTTTTTCTCACTTTCCTGGATAGTCCATACTTACTTTAATCTTCTCCAGCTGTGTCACTGAAATTCACTCTTAGAGAACAAATTTGCAATCAGCCATTTACACTTTAGCCATAACTTTAGCCAAGATGCTACATATATAGAAACAGTGGTAGCCTGCATGTCATTTTTTCTTGTAAAATGAAAAAGGAAGCCATTAGGAAAAATATCTCAGACCTCTGTGAGCAGACCAAGAAAAAAAGATAATGACTTTGGCAAGGGAAAATTTCTGACTTCAAAATTACTTGTCAGCGACCTATCCAACAGTTTACTTCGGTCCACACCTCCTAAGTTATACTATGCTTCTTAATATTTTTCATAGAGACAATGTTTTGGAGAGAATTATTTATGGGTGATACCTAGATTTGCCAAGTACAAGGGAAGTGTACTCATCAGATTGGGCAAGATCTCATCATGCATAACTCTTTTATGTATGTGGAGGGGAATGACTATGAACTAAAAAGATTCTAAGACATATTTAACTTGTTCCAAACAAAACATATTTTCCCACTTTTTATATTCAGAGATAATAATATTTAATGAGCCCATTTTGGAGCAAGTTTTCCTTTTCCATTATCTCTGGGCCCATGTGTTCTTTATATAAAATTGACTTAAATCACTACATTATGAGATTGTGAACAATGCTGGATGCTACTCCACTTCAGCAAGCAAGAGGTTTAACTGTGAAATCCCCTATTATGTGAAGTTGCCCGTTACAACTGTAGCATGTTCTCTCAACAGAGGGGAAACATGGAAGCTAAGATCTAGAAGTTTCCTACAAGCTTGGTTTCAACAAGCACACATAAACCACTGTCATCTCTACAGGATGAGTGAAACTTGCTGCCGAACCTGTCTTAGCTTTCTCAACGGTGGGTGTTGAAATAAGAGAAGTGAGAGTAGGGCTATTTCATAGGATTGAAAAATTAAAATCATTTATGTTAGCTAATCAGGCTCTTTCTTCTTTACATTACAGGAGAAATTGGGAATTTACATTAATTTCTGAGTTGTTAAAGAGTATGACAGGTCTTTAAAAATGGAACCTTGGAGACCATCAAAATCAATGTGTACATTGTTAGTCACAGAAGCCAGGTCAGGGCTTATGGCCATCTGCTTAGTAAGTGGCAGCATTTAACTCAATACCATGTTTCTAACAAATTTGCAATCAGCCATTTACACTTTAGCCATAACTTTAGCCAAGATGCTACATATATAGAAACAGTGGTAGCCTGCATGTCATTTTTTCTTGTAAAATGAAAAAGGAAGCCATTAGGAAAAATATCTCAGACCTCTGTGAGCAGACCAAGAAAAAAAGATAATGACTTTGGCAAGGGAAAATTTCTGACTTCAAAATTACTTGTCAGCGACCCTGAGTTCAAAATCTTAAAAAGATAATGTATGGTTTTTCAGGATTTTTCTGTAGAGAAGTATATGTGCTTGTGTGTATAAATATTTTGCCATGGCCACAGCTAAAGAGCAAGACATAAACTGAAGAGTTAAATGATTCTTGGAATATTCAGGTAAATCAGACAAGATCAATGGACTATTTTCCTCTAATTGATCAACTTTAGTGAGCCCACTCTAAGAAAATACATGGCTAATGTTTTTATGTGTTATGCACCTTATTATTTATTAGAAAGTTAGCATATGTAGATATTAATCAACCCACTGCTATCCAGCTGAATCCAACTTGCATCAACCATATCATAGAGTTTCTGAGACTGTAAATCTTTACTGGAGCAGACAGCCTCATCTTTCTCCTGAGGAATCACCGCTGGATTTTGTACCATTCACCTTGCAATTAGAAGCCCTACACTTAACCCACAGTGCCAGTACAGGTCCTTTTACTTATAGATGGGTGCTAGAAAAATTTGAAATCTTCTAAACATAATTGATCCATTTCTCACTTCTAAATCTGGGGAAATTTTCCAGAAAGAATATCCATCATTCTATTTCTCACTAGCCTTTATCTTTGTTAATTGTTGATGTTCACTGCATTGAGTCTACTTCTACCTATATAATAGAATAGAACTGCCAGAAAGAATGGTACAAAGACAAGTCAGGGAAGCATCAGAGACTCTCAGAGCTACCCCCTGTGGGTCCCTAGTCTTTGTGTACCCCTCCTTTTAGATACAGCATCTTTTAGGCTTCAGCTAGAAGCTGAGAAAGTCATCAGGGCTCAACTCTGTTACAATTTGGGGTGATCTTTGCTTTGTAATTAGAACAAAGTAATTCCTGAGTTCAGCTTTATTCTGATCAGGTCCATCTCCAACAAGACCTGAGTCATATTATTTTTCATTCCCTAAGTCTTAGTCCTGGTGGTGCAATGGGTTAGGCATTGGGCTTGTAACCACAAGGTTAACACCTCAAATCCACCAGCTGCTCCAAGGGAGAAAGATGATGTTGTCTGCCCCTGTAAAGATGGTAATCTCAGAAACCCTGTGTAGCAGCTCTATTCTGTCTTTTGGGAACAATGAGTCAGATTGACTCAATGGCTCTCAGTTTGGTTTTTGGAAGTCTAAGTCATCCATCACTAGCCTACTGAGCAGCGTTTCTGTTTCTCTACTTCAAGGAGAACAACGGTCCATGTAACTCCCTGGCATTGAAAATGTCTACTGACCCATTCACTCATTAGCTCACACAAAAACATTTATTAGCAGCATACTTTCTATCAGGCAAAAAACAATGGTAATTCCTATTCCCCATGAGGCCTATTATGGATGAGAGGTACATCCCATAACTAATAACACACACACACACACAACCATTCTATTATTTCCAACACCTGGCAATCCTGTGTGTGTCAGAATAGAACTGTGCTCCACAGGGTTTTCATGGCTTATTTTCTAGAAGCAGATCACACCAGATCTCTCTTCTGAGGTACCTCTAGCTGAACTCAAACCAACTCCAAACTGAACTTGATTCCAACTCATAGTGACCCTATAAGTCAGAGTAGAAGTGCCTGGTGGATGTACAAGACAGTAAATATTTACAGGAATAGAAGTTTACATTTGTCCTGCTGAGCTAAAAGTTCTGAACCGCTGACCTGACAGTTAACTGCCCAAAGGACACAATTCTGCCTATGCATCACTGTTTCTTCACCTCTTTAATTTAGAGTTTACTTGTCTGTAAAATTTGGTGATCATAGTCACTATTTCACAAGATGTTGTATGCGCTTTGAAAGGGCTTAAGATAGTGCCTAGCACTAAGAATGACTCCTCATCTATTATTTTTAATTCAATTCTACTATCCCTATAGGGTCTCTATGAGTCAGAAGTGACTTGAAGGAACACAACAGCAACCTAGTTGGATCAAAAGTGAACTGACTCCTCTTTCTCTATTGCGTCCCTACAGAAGAGAATACTCATTCACATAATTGTTGAGCTTTCTCTTTCTTCTAAATATTGTCAATCATACCTCAGAATAACAAAGTAGATAGGTTAGAACCCCCTTTTCCAATAAATTAACTCAAGAAGAAATGGAACACTTGACATTTTTTAGAATCACACACACAGAGAATCAGGTAAAACATAAAAATGTGAAGGCAAAACTCACTGGATAATTAGCTAAGAGACTTGACGGGAAGCAGGACATTCTGGCACTGAACGGTTCGGACTGTGAACATTAAGAGACTGAAATGGAAAAATATCAAACTAGTAAGTCAGTCCTTCCATATTAAGTGCCAATGTTTACTTCAGTTCCTGTAACACAGGAGGTTTGGGTATATTTTTTTAATTTCAGTAGACTGCAGACTATGAGTAACATCTATGGTGTGCTTTGATACTTGTTGAACCAGATCTCAGAAGTATTAACCTGGAGCACAGTAGAAGGAATAATGTTTGAAGAGGGCTGGGTGCTGGATGATCTTAGATTTTGTCCCGTATAAGGCTCAGCATAGAGATGAAGTAAAGGTCATGATGTCCCTTCCACCTACTAATCTTT
>NW_022103924.1:5807045-5809041 GCF_000313985.2 Echinops telfairi
TGGATGTTAAGCACCATGGAGTCTCTTCCAAACCGTAGTGGCCCTATGTATAATACAACAAATACTAGTTTATAGAGATTTAAGAGATGAGTAATAATATAAAGATAAAAATTAAAGTAAAGAGTAAGAAACAGAAGATATCCAACAATATTTTTAAAAAACAGAGAAGAAATTTCTGTCATGGAATAAGTGAGAAATATTTAAACTAAAGCCAATACAGTTGGGTCAAGAGGGAGGTCAAGTGACCAAGTATCATATATTACTGTGGTTCAATCCATGATAATATAGTTTACCATAATCTCTGTGAGACAGTAAAGCTGTTTGATCCCTCGCCTGTGACCAGAGGGGATCTAGAAGAGGCTTAGTCTGACTATCTACTCTGCAGATGGATTAGGGTCACCCAGTGTCCTCCATAGCCTTCTAGAGATTGGGCATTCACAATTTAAGTTCTGATACTTTTTCCTTCATCATATTTGGATTTTGTTATCATCATCTTTGGATCTTTTCCTTCTTTCTGTTTCATTATGTTTTTGTTTTTTATTGTTTCTCTTAGACTTCCCAGTTTATAAAGCACAGAATAAGTGAATGCATAGAGATAAGAACTGATACAATTGCAATGTTAATCTGGGAAGGGAGTGGGTAGGGTGAGTGGAATTGGGGAGCAAACAATGAGTGCAGGATGAGGGAGAGAAGACTAAACATGATTGTGATGATGTACATACAACTCTTTTAAAAAGCAACTTAACTATGGAAGTGTATGATATGTGCATTTTGTATCAATAAAACTACTGTAAAAAGACACCAAGGTCGACCAGTGATTACCAGGGGAGAAGGAATAGGAGATTTTGCTTAGGGGGCATGGAGTTTATGTTAATGGTGGTGGAATCATTTGGAAAAAGTTATCAATAGTGGTTATACAACACAAAGAGCATAATCAATGGCACTGAATTATACATGGAGAAGTTATTGAATTGGAGAATATTTTGTTTTGTAGATTTTTGCCACAATTTAAGAACAACAATAATTACACTAATAACAATGAGTATAATGAATAAGAAAATGTCTAAATTGTATTTTGGTAATGATTGTACAGCTCATCTTGAGATGCTTGAACTACAGAATTGTATGATATGGGGATGAAGTGCCAATAAAATTGTTTTAAAAATAAACAAAATTTAGAATGCTATTATTGTTGTTGTTAGGAGCTGTCAAGATGCCTCCAGTTTATGGAGACCTTATGCATGTAAGTAGATAGATAAATAGATAGATAGATAGATAGATAGATAGATAGATAGATAGATAGATAGACAGACAGACAGACTCAGGGGTATCAAGTTGATTCTAACTCATAGTGACCTTGTGTAAAGCTTCTGAAGCTGTACATTTTTCTGGACACATATCTTTCTCTTTTAGAACAGCTGGTGGGTTTGGACTACTGGCTCTGCAGTTAGCAGTCCAACTTCAGGAAGAATTTACAGCCTTGGAAACCCTATGGAGTAGTTCTACTGCTTAGTTTAATGGGGTCACTGTGATTTGTAATCAAGCCAATGGCAGTAGCTTGGTTTGGGAGAGACTTATATTCCATTAAATTTATCCTTAATATATTTTTTCTTTATTTTACAAACTTGATGGAGCTCTTCCTGTGTTAGTGCACATAAGCCTACTCCATTGCATAGTATAACTGTATCATTAAGTTTTAGCCATGTCTATATTAATGACATTTATTTTGTTCTGCTGAACATATACATAGATGTCTTCTTGAGTGCACATGTAACTGTATGCTGGGGTAGATAATGTAAAACCTGCAGTAGATAATTCCCAAATGGTCCTCTAAAGTAACCAAGAAGCCATGAGAGGTACTTCTTACTTGTGCTCATATAACACTTTAAAAATCTTTGCCAGTCACATGGAAGGAAAGAGTATCTCTTTGTCGTTGGCCCTCGTCACTGGTCACATTGAGCACAAGTTCCCCTTTACTTGGTTTGATCTCACTTCT
>NW_022103924.1:5809789-5811616 GCF_000313985.2 Echinops telfairi
ATGTGAAAAAAGGGAAGAATCTAGACCCACACCTCACACCATATAAAAAAAGTAATTCAAAATAGATAAAAAACCCAAAACGTTAAAACTCTCAGAACATTGAAATAATTCTTCAGGACCTAGTCTTTACAATGAATTGTTTGATATAACACAGAGAGAGCACCAGCAAAAGACAAAATAGATGAATGGATCTCATCAAAATTAAAAACTTTTGTTTCTTTTCTATCCACTCACAGCTCAAAGGAAAAGCAAGATTTGTCTGAGGGAAGAGCTTGATTGCGTAAGATGAAATCAAATCTGTGGGTCTGTGTGCTACTTTGGCTAGAGACCAGGAAAAGCCCCCCTATTTCCTTCCCTTCTGCTGACCCCAGCCATGGGTAACTTCTTGGGGAATACTACACCGCCATGGATTTCTCTACTGTGAAGTGAAGTGCATCTTTGTCTTGCAGAACAGTCCTGTTTTACAGAAAAATAATTTTCTTTTTAAAAAAGAGCATCTTAATAGTACTACACTAATTACAAGCTGGAATGTGTCAGCCAGGAATGAGTTATAAGCTGGCCAAAGCCTGCAAACTATAGTTAGATCTTTAATAAAGTTCAGGCATGCAGCTGCGAGCACTCCTGGATCCTTGCCACCTTTTATTATAGTGGCGCCTGGCAACAGGCTCGTAGTTAAGGGTCTGTCAGCTTTTCCACTCAAAACTCCATCTTCTCATGAGTTTCCAACTCTCCAACATAAAACAGAAACTTGTCAAAAATGATGACGTTTTATAGTGGTTATTACTGTTGATGTTTGGTTTGTTTTTCAGGTTTGATGAACTCTAATTTGGTTTTTCCATGACTGCTTCAAAAAAAAGAAAAAAGAAAAGAAAGAAAAGGCTAAGTTGCCAGGGTAGTTCCAATTTTTCCTACAACAGCGAGTCTTCTTGAACTTATCCTTTCCTGGAACCATACTGCAAAAGACAAATACAATGTAGCAAAATATTTTGCCTAAAAGATAAAATCTTTCTTAGGTAAATCCAAAAATAGCAAAAGATAGAGGAATTTAGTGTTCTACTCCTTAACCTGATATGGGAGTTTTTATGCTTCAAAATATTTTCTTAAGAAGGAGTCTTCCATTTGGAAAGACTCAGGAATTTGGGATTACACAAGACTCTGCAGTAATTTCTCAATTCATTGATTTATAAGATACATTATGGGTTTAATAATAGTTGGGCAAGAAAAAAAGAAATACACATTGGATATATTTGCATGAGTACACTGAATGAATTAGTACACTGAATAAATGGGTTTGTTTGGTGCTAAAATATATATCAACTTTTAAAAGAAGGTGGAAAGAGAAGAAAGTCTCTTAAAATGAATTAATAGCGGCTTTTTAATATAAGTTTTTGACAAATCATTCTTCCCTACTCTAGATGAAATACCAGACAGATTTCATTGCTTTTCTAGAATATCTGTTTGTTTTTTATGTTTGTTTGTGATATAAAAAAATATCAGAGTGTAAATTTTCTTTCCAATCTAAAAATTTTCCTCTCCTGAAGCTTGGACCTAAAAGAGCTTGGGGACCTACAGGGATATGAGCGGTAAGATGATTTTTTTTCCCCCTGGTTTACTTTCTGAGACTGAAACATCTTATAGGAATATAAAAACCTCACCTTTCTCCCATGGAGTGGTTGGTGATTTCAAACAGCTGACCTTGTGGTTAGTAGGCCCACTTACAACCACTAAGCCACCAGGGCTCCTTTAGAAAGGTAGAATAGAGAACGTTAATTTAACACATCACACCACCAATTTCTAAATTGTAGGAGACCAGCTGTAAATTTTAAT
>NW_022103924.1:5812991-5814149 GCF_000313985.2 Echinops telfairi
CAAAAGAGAGAAGAAGGAAGAGGAGGAAAAACTGTGATACAGAGAGCATCTAGGGTGAAAGACATCTTTCGCCTTTTCTCATAGGCCTTCGCGGGCCACAGAGGGGTTGGGAAAGAAAAAAGATAGCAATGGGGGCCAAGAACACTAATCCATCCAGGAGGAGGGTATTGTTTATGTCTCCACAGAAAAATGAAAGAGAGAATAGACCTCATTCCAGTGTGCCAGTCCTTGAGGGCAATGTCCTTGCTTAATGCAGTTTGTTCCCAGAGATGACTACAGAGCTGGCCTCAGCTAGAGATAGGACATCCCCTCCTTGGAAGACAGTGCTAAAGAGGGCAGCACTGAAGATGCAGTTCAGAGAGAGTGGCAGACTGACCTGTCCACATGGGGGCAAACTAAGAGGGCAGTGCAAAGGACCACCAATTGGAGCAAAGCCACAAAGTCCTTGAGGAATTCCAATTGTAGACTTCTGACTCGGGGTGGTGAGGTGGGGGGCAGTGCTTGGCTTCTCATCTGAATTGGTTGGGGGTTACTCACAAGGGGGCCACACTGAAAGTCTAAAGGTGTAACAGGGTGGAGGATGGGGTAGTAACCTGCTCCACCCTGATTGCAGGAAGAGCAATGGGGTCTTGTAGGAGGCATGCCTTTGGGTCACGAAGGTTGAGAACTAAAAGGGTGTAAGTGCTGTTAGGTAAGCAGGTCACAGGATATGGAATCCTGAAAGAAAAGAGGATTGGACTGATGGAATATAACGGGTGCTGCTCACAATTGAATAGAGAGATACCCATACTCTGTGTCAAGATATCAGTTAGATTTGGAATTATTTTATATCATCTTCCCTCTTTTCTTTTTTCCTTTCTCTCAATTCTTTTTCTCTTTGGTGTCTATAAGATAGTCAGGATAAGCAATCCCAGATGCTATTCTTTCTGAAAGCTGCGCACCACCTAGTTTCTTCACCACACTTGGCAATAGCACCCATATCTTCAGTGATCACTTCATGAAGGCAAGCACCAAGCAGGAATATGTCATAAGAACTAATTTTTCTTAGATTGGTGATAGAGTTAAGTGAAAGCTAAAAATCCATGTACATATCCATGGTTCACCTTAGAGGCATCGTTGTCATGCTATGTTAGAGAACTTTACCCATCATTCTCCTGG
>NW_022103924.1:5828025-5835991 GCF_000313985.2 Echinops telfairi
CAGTGTACATAAAGAAGACTTGCTATCCTCACTTTCAAGAAACATTCTGGCATGTGGTAGTTACATAATCTATTGTCAACTTGAGAGTTACAAGTGAAGGGGTGAAGTTTGGCCTGTCAATCAGGTCACAGCTTGATGACCTCATTTGGAGGCGCTAAGGAGAAAAATAGCTCGCTGGAGGCTGGACACAGGCTGACTACCAGAGAGACATTCTTGTTGACAAGCCACATGGAGACAGGTTGATGACAGTCAGAGCCTCAGAGCTGAAGGAACCACGTGGAGACTCCTGCCAGTCCTGAGATGCCTCTACCACCACTGAATCCACAAAACTTACCACTTGCTGGCCTGTGATCTTCCTGCATTTGGTGTCATTGCATGTGTACTCTGATTTGGGTGAAGTAATTGTCAGTGTTTTTTGTCAACTTGGCTAAAAAGTTGTGGCCCCTCAGACAGCAGAGTGCATGGATGCTTGCATTGCATCATCCCTATATCAATTGCAGGTCAGACCATAGTGATCCCTAGGGTTTTCCATGGCTGTTTTGCAAAGTAAATCAGCAGGTCTTTCTTCTCAGCCCACCATAGATGGAAGCTATATTAACACCTGGTCACATCATAGCAAAACTCAAGCCACTATGAGATAGAATGCAAATCTAAGTTATGGGAATTCATGTAGAAGTATTTATTCGCTTACTAAAAAAGACAAATGCCTTTAAAGGAATGTGTGCCCACAGTGACTGCAAACCCACGTTCCTCATATATCACCTACTAGTGGAAGCTTCAGAGTCCCTAGGCAGTACAAATAGTTAATGCTTTCGGCTGTGAATCACAATGGTTGGAGGTTTGAATACACCTAGAGGTGCCTTGGAAGAAAAGTCTAGTGAACTTCTTCCAAAATATCAGCCACTGAAAACACTATGGAGCACAGTTCTAATCCGATACTCATGGAGCTACCTAGTGTTGGAGTCAACACAATAGCAATGCCTTTCTCCTGATACCTTCGTTATAAGCTTGTTTTAATGTTCTGCGTACATGATGTTTGTATGTATTGACACTCTAGAGCAGTGGTTCTCAACCTTCCTAATGTGCAACCCTTTAATACAATTCCTCATGTTGTGGTGACCCCAACAATAACATTATTTTTGTTGCTACTTCATAACTGTAATTTCCTACTGTTATGCATTAGGCAACCCCTGTGAAAGGGTTGTTTGACCCCAGAAGGGGTTGTGACCCACAGGTTGAGAAGCACTGCTCTAGAGTATAGGTTCCCAAGCATATTTCCCCCCTCTTTTCATGGGGGAAAAATATATTAGTCAGTGGCCCCCTGGTAATTAAAAAATATTGTATGGCAGCCCATATTCCAGGATAAAGTGTGGGTATCTGCTTCTACAGCTCCTCTGATATGTTCTATCATCCCTACGCCCACCAGGGGGCCTTATCTCCCACTTTGGGAAGCACTGCTTCCATACCAGAGATCTCCTGACTCAGTTGTTCTACCTCATCGCCCTCTCCCCTCTCCTACTTAGTTGTCTACCAAGAGCAGAAGCGTGGTTTCTAGACTAGAGTGAGTTTGCATTGTCTACTCCAAGGAAAGCCCACTTATCACATGCTGTTTTTCCAAATACTTTTTTTTAAAACAATGAACATGCTATTCACATTCTTCCAGTTAAAGGAAAATTAAGACGTTTTGTTTTATTTTGTAGTTTTTTTTGTCAGTGTCTCCTGTGTCTTTTAGTGTCTCTATCAAATTGTTTTCACATGTCTTCATAGACCCATTGACTCTGCCAAGAGCCTGCCCTTTTCAAGCCTGGGATGACCCCTGACTCAAGAGGTCAGTACCCAGAAGGCTGAGTGGGCCAACTTGTGCTGTGGGCTCCATCACCCATAAGATTATGAATAATTTTGGGTAGGTGCTGATGCAAATGAATTATAGCCAATTACTAGAGTGATCTTAATCACAGAAACAAATGAAAGCAAGAGCGCTCCCTGCCACATCATTCTTTAATATAATGCAAACAACTTGCAGTTACAGTTGATGCTAAAACATTCATTATTATGAACAGAGTCTGAAATCCCCAAGGAATTATATAGCTGAGTGTTTAAGTGTGTAGGATTTCTCTTTCCCCACTTTTAATTTACTGCCAGTTTTTTTTTAAAAGGGAAACGTGGTTGTTACAGTTTGCAAACTGTATTTGGACACATTTAACTCTGCAACCCACTAAAATAAAATGGGATAGGACTTGAAGGCACTGCTTTAAGGGGAAAATGGAATAATAGATCTGACAATTCTCTGGAAAGATAAAAGTACAATGCATATACAAGGAATGACTATTAACCCCTTATAATGATTATCTATAATTCTCTAGTATAGAGTATAATTTTTAAATTTTGATGCACAATGTTACCAATGATCATCTGAATGTATCTGGATAACCATAAAATGCAGACCTTTTTTTTTTTTTAGGAAGTGAGCCAAGATATTTCTACTCATGCTCTGAAATTCCATGTTGTAAAGGCTCTGATTTGAGAATGGTTTTAGTTTCCTGGGAAAGAGAGAGCTGGTTTCACTTTGCAAAGGTGTGTGATTGATGCAGGTAAAGACAGAAACATGGAATATTAGACAGCATGAAAGCCAAGACTGTAATCCAGATTTTTTTTGGATGAGTAGTTAAATGACCTTGAACAAAATATGTGGTTATTTTGAGTCTGTTTTCATATCTTTTAAAATGGGGATGCTATCTCCATCAACCATCTGTGAGTTTATCATACTGTAGTATGGTGGTTTGCATGCTGTTATACAGCTGGAAATCTATGTAGTCCATATTTCAAAGAACACAGGCTTCAGGGTCACTTTCAGTCTCAGATAGAGTAGGAAGAAAGGGCTAGAGTTCTTCTGAAAAGCAAGCCACGGTGAAGAGAGACAATGGACACCCTAAGATATGAAATAATAATAATATGTAATTGATCAAGAATTCCTGAGGGTGGGAGCATGGGGGAAAAGAGGAACTTATAGCAAGAGCTCAAGTAGAAAATATTTCAGAAATGATGATGGAAACATATGTACAAAAATACTCGATACAACTAATGTATGAAATGGTGTAAGACCCCCCAATAAAATGATTTTTTTTAAACCAGCCACTTAAAACCCCATGGACAACAATTTATTCTGGAATACAGAGTATGTCAGCTCACACTGGAGATTCTAGAGGCTCAGCAGTAACCATGACAGATATTACTCATTTTATCCTAGCTGTGTGGCTAATTGGAAACAAATAGACAAGGAAACGTCAGATTGCAGCAAACTATCTCCAAATAACTATATGCAATGATAGTAACTGGAAGAGGAAGGGAGGCCTCTCTGAAACAGTGTTAAGAATTCAATCTCCATCACAGGAAAGCTCAGAAGCTGTGCTCATTCCCCAAGATTACCATTACAGAGTGCCACTAATTGGGTGGCTTGTCAGAACCAAAATGTATTATCTGATAGTTCTGGAACTGGGAGTCTGAACTTGGTGTGACAGCAGGGCTGTATTCTCCCTTCAGGCTCTGGAGGAAGATTTTTATTGTGTCTTCCATCGTCTGCTAGCGCCTGGCATTCCTTGGAATCTTCAGATGGCCAATGCTTCTGTCTGACTCATCTCCTTCCTAAAACACCACTGAGATGGGATTAATACCCCCCAAACCCACTGCCATTGAGGCGATTCCAACTCATAGTGAACCTACAGCAACCCTAAGGGACAGAGAAGATCTGCCCCCTTAGAGTTTCCAAGACTGTAAGTCTTTATAGAAGCACACTTCCTTCTCTTTAGTTCACAGTGGAGCATTCTCACTATCATGCCACCAGGGCTCCATCAGATGGGTTTAAGTTTCACCCTGGTCCTGTATGACCACATGTTAATTTAACTGACAACATGTTCAGTGAGCCTTTATTAGCCATTTCCCATTCATAGTCATGGAGCCTGTGGAGGTAGGGTTGGGGAGAAGATAAGACTTAAATCCTTTGGAGAAGCAATTGCACCCATGACAGAAGCCTTATGCCCCATACTAGTGAGTCTTCTCTTCCTTTATATTATATACTGGGTTAGAAAGGGTTCTCTAGAGAAACAAAACCAGAACACTAATAATTAGATAGACAGATAGACAGACAGACAGATAGAGAGAGAACACAAGAAATAAACAGCTAATTAAATTATAAAGCAGTACAAATGGCTCAGTGCCACTCACTCCTGTGAGACAGTTGTGAGACACTGGAAGTCCTTCAAGTTTTGAAGGCTGCTGGGTAGTCTTCTGTAGAGCAATTCAGGCTATCCAGGCACAGGCAGCAAACAGTAAGGCAGGTCACCAATGACAGGATCCGACAGTCCCCAGATGAAGAGATGCAAATTCCAATGGTGTGGCGAAGCAAGTCTTGAAGAACCTCAAATTACAGCAACACAGTCCACGGGTTAGGTGTCCCACAGGTAGTGTAGCTTGCCAAGCCATTTATCTCTCCGCATTAATGAAATCCCACTTATACTTATCATCAAACATATAAATGAAAACACACTGAGTCCAATTGTATCTGCTATGTCATACGTGAACAAAGGAAAATTATTCAATAAGCTTATATAAAGAAAATGCACTGAGAATTACAAACCTCTTTTTTGCAATTAATCAAGTGGTCGTAAGTGATAGGTAGAAATACTTTCTTCTACTACCCATTCTATATTACCTTTGCCCTCAGCAAGCACATAAGCTGGCTGTGGTTTTTTGCCTGGTGGGGTGACCCAGACCTTTATTCCTGAGGGGTCTGGGTCATTATACATCCTGTCAGGATTGGGTTGCTTTACCTTAGCATTTACTTTAATCACATAGCATGGTAGCACTAAGAGTTGGCCTATGGGATCTCCTGGATTCCAGACATATTCTTCTTTACCTCCATTATGTAGCACCAGCCTAATTTCTCCTTGGTAATCAAGATGAAACACCCTTCTTTCGGCACCATAATATGTCAATGGCCAAACTCTAATGTGCTAGTCTAGGTACTTTAGAAAAACAAATCCACAGAAACTCACGTATAAGAGAGAGTTTTATATAAAGGGTAAGTGTGCATCAAGAAAATATCCCAACCCAGTGCTGCCCAAACCCACAAGTCCAACATTAACCCATATGTCCAACACTAATCCACAAAATCCTCCTCCATCTCACAAAACACACACTGTGATGTTGACTGCAGGATGAAAGCAGAATCAGTGAATGTGTAAGCATCTCAGCGCTGGCAGGGGTCTCCATCCGACTGCTCCAACACCCACCCAGGGCTGCATTGGGGTAGTTCCATGTGGCTTCTGTTCGGGGATGTCTTGCAGGAAGTGAGCCTCGCCTTTCCAGTTCTTGGGTCTCATGCTTACTGATGATCGGACCAGGGTGCAGCTTCCTTAGTCAGTTCCCTGAAGATGAATGATTTTGTGGAAGTAGTCATAACCAGGGGTTGTATTTAAGAACAGGATCCAGAGAGCAAGGTCCTATTAAACTGGCTCCTTAGGGGATGTGCCAGGCCAGTTAAATCTAAGACAGAAAGGTCAACTCAGAGTGCTATAGAGATTGGTTTGAGGCATTCCCATGGGAAAATCTTGATAGGTTTTTCTCAAATAGCAAGTGACAATCACAGAAACTTACCATGAGGAAATTTTGAGAAAATTGAGAACTACATTGGTGAGAAAAAGTCCAGGAAAGTTGTGACCAGGAATGTTTAAATCACAATAACACAAATGCTCATTCTTCAAAGGTAGCAGGTTTCAATGGAAAACTGTATTCCACCCTTTTTTTCTTGATTTCTCTCTATATTTTTTTTAACCAGAGCAAGTCATTTGATTTGTTTATTATATTAAAAAGCCTTCATTTGTATTTATTTAGCTTTCTGACTCTGTGCTTGTGCCTTCAACACTTTCACAACAATTTTCTGCTCCTCAATAAGGAAAGCCTGCTTGAGCCTGTGTCAGACACATTTAGCACATATGGAACCCTCACAGGCCCTGATGACAGGGTTTGTTGTTGTTGTTGTTGTTGTTTTACAAACCCACGGGAACTTTAGGTCTCACAGCACGGATCCCTTGAAGTTGGCCTGGGCACATGCCGCATGTAGATTTTGGTGCTTTACCAAGCTTCTTTGTATAGAAGTAAACATTTCTCTTACCAGGGGTTCAGGACAGCCTAGTCTTGGTAGAGGCTGTATTGTAAGATAACCTGTGCTGGCAGGTCAGACACTGAACCATTTTGACTGCCTCTACACAGCATCTCCAGAAGAGGAAGCTATGCCATCCTCTCTACAGCCCTTCAGATTTATTTTTGTTCCCCCAACATGAAGAAGATTGAAACGTAATAAGATTTGTGTCCTATTAGCATGCAATTTGATATGGTGTAAATCAAAGAGCACTGAATTCTTCAAGAAGGGCTAGAGAGGTGGAATCACTGCCTTCAGAAGTACATAGAACTAGACAGAGAATAATCCCAGAAATAATAGCTTCACAGTTTTATATTTTTATTTAATAAAAGACTCTGATTTTGAGGGTACTTTAAAAAGTTGGTGGGAAATTTTCATTATCTTTTAATTCCATTATTCTACCAATTTTTGGAAAACCTCCTTGAATGACTAAATGTTCCTTAGAGGAAAGGATGGTAAGACTTGGTCTCTTGTACTTTGGGACATGTTCTCAGAAAAGGCCAGTCCTGGAGCACATCATGCTAAACAAAGTACAGGTCAGTGAAAAAGAGAAAAACCCTCAATAAGATGTATTGACCCAGTGGCTGAAACAATGGGCTCACACACAGCAACGATTGTGGAGATGGTTTAGAACCAGAAGGCATTTCATCCATTTGTACACAGAGTAACTATGAATCAGAACTGACTCGATGACACTTGAGAACATATGGAAGCATCTTATGTACAAAGAAGTTGCTTTAAAACAATTGATTACTCTCCTTACTCATATGAGAACACAAATAGATTCATGTCTAAATGTCTAATAAAATAGGCAGAGGAAAACAGAAGGATAAAGAGATTTGGGACCCAAAACAATTTCTTTATTATATAAAGTCTGACAAACCATTTAATATCTATGTAATCTTTGGACCAGTTACTCAGCTCTGTGAACTTCACTTTTGTCATCTGTAAAGTGGGAGGGATAATTATAGCTTCACAGAGTTGTTGACAGTCTTAAAAATTAAACCTGCTGTCCTTGAATAAATTCTGACTCACAGCAACCTCCCAGAACAGAGTAAAATGGTCTCATAGATTTTCAAAGACTGGAATCTTCACTGAAACAGACTGTCACAACTTTCTCCCATGGAACATCAGTCCGAACCAATGACTTTACAGTTAGCAGTTAAATGCTAACCACTGCACCACCAGGGCTCCTTTGAATTGCTTACATTGGAGAAATTCATAGAAAGTTTTTGAAATATTTCCTACCCTGGCTGTTTGTACTTTCCACAAATGGTGGCACTAACTAAAATGAAAATGTTTGTTTCCAATCACCACATTCTGATATAAGTTGTTACCAGAGCTTCAAACCAGAATGAATCAGTGCCAAGGAGGGTTTTTCAATATGACGGTAGGTAAAATATCAGCCTATTGCACATACTGTTGCTGGGACAGACTAGACTTTGGTAGAATGCACTTAATTTTTAGGACCTTAAGATAAGCTAAATGCTCTCATGGTTTATATTGGTTAGCACCGAAGTCCTTGGGAATAAAGAGAAAGAGAATAAAAAATTGTTGGCACATGTATCTTAGACAACTCGCTGTATTATTGCCTAAATAAACCATAAGTTTGAGGACTGAAGGCAACACTCGTTACCAATTGCTTACTCTGGTACCAACTGCACCTCCTTGTGTGTCCGAGTAGAACTGCCCACCACACCCTCACATCACAGAATTTTTTAATAGCTGATTTTCACAAGTACCAGAACTTTCTTCCATGGTGCCTCTGGG
>NW_022103924.1:5837708-5838877 GCF_000313985.2 Echinops telfairi
ACAAAAATGGAAACGCCTATAAATAATTGAAGGTCTGGTTGTTGTGTTTTCCAATAAAGTCTGATCGAGTGCCACACTCTGTCTCCAAAATCTATTTTTGGTATTCCCCTGGGATTTCATCACTTTGTTTGCCTTACTGCTCTGTTGCATGCCCTTAGTGTTTTGCCCCAGTGTGATGGAGTCAGATTGGGCACAATTCTCTCACTGTGTCTCCAGTGTTGATCCCTGTAGCACTATTGTTTAGTGAGGGATGTGAAGTCTTGTGGTGGGGCCAGCCCTATGGTCCTCTCTGTGCATTGTCTGCTCTGATCAGGAATATTGTCCTCAGGGCTTGTTGGGCCAGGATGTGTTACCCTCCCTCTCCATCCCTCTTTGTTTCTCCTGTGTGCTCTAAGCAGACATGCCCCTCTCCCCAAGCTGTAGCTTCAGTTCTGTCCTCTGAAGTGCATTCTTTTGGGGTTGGGGGAGGAATCCACGTAGTTGAGATTGAGGCCAGCCACGCAGACCTCTCTATTGGCTCCCTATTTGGGTTGTTGAATTCACGGTATGTTGAATTCACATCTTGGCACATCGAGTTGAAGCCTGGTCTCTCTCTCTCCCTCTCCAGTGGAGATACAAATAATACCTTCCCTTTGGGTGGTTTAGTGCCCTTCTCCTCCACTATCCATGACTTTTAATTTTTTCTCTTTCTTTCCCCCTCCTATTTAGTTGGCTGTCATATGTATCACTGGATTGGGTTTGGCTCCTGCCATAATACCTGGACCTCACCCCAAGAATGTATGTATATAGTAGTATTTCCCCTATGCTCCATTTTTTTAAGCTTATCTCAGTGGACTCACGTATTTGTCCTTTTGTGCTTGGCTTACTTCACTTAGCATAATTTCCTCCAGTTCTTCCCAAGTGGCATTGTGCTTCATGTGTTCATTGCTGCTTTTTAGGGATATGTAGTACTCCATTGTATGTATGTACCACAGTCTTTTGATCCATTCGTCTGTTGATGGAAATTTGGATCGTTTCCAACTCCTTGCAATTGTGAACTGTGCCGCAATGAACATTGGTGCACAGATGTCTGGCTGTGATTTGTTTCTTGCCTCTTCTGGGTATATGGCCAGTAGGGGGATTGCTGGGTTGTATGGTAGGTTGATGTCCATCTGTTTTAGATATCGCCA
>NW_022103924.1:5839805-5841292 GCF_000313985.2 Echinops telfairi
AAGTTGGTAATCAGTTTTTCCAATTCTTTGAAGAAGGATGATTGTATTTGTATCAGGATAGCATTAAACTTATATAAGGCCTTGGGCAGAACTGACATCTTTACTACATTGAATCTTAGAATCCACAAATATGGGATATTCTTTCATTTGTTGAGGTTACACTTGGTTTCTTGTAATAGTGTTCTGTAGTTTTCCTTGTACAAATCTTTTGGTTTTTAAGTCAGGTACATCCCTAGATATTTCAATTTTTGCTTGGCTATTGTAAAGGGTACTACCTTTCAATGGCCTCTTCTGTGATCTTGTCTGATGTACATAGCAATCTAATAGACTTCTGTTTGTTGATCTTGTACCCTGCCACTCTGCCATATTCCTCTGCCACTTCCAACACACCATTTGTGAAGTCTTGGGGATTTTCAATATAAAAAATCATATCTGCGAGTAAAGATAGTTTCACCTCTTCCTTTCACAAACAAATACCGTTGATGTCTTTTCTTTGTCTTACGTTGTTATCTAGGACCTCCAGTATGATGTTAAATTGGAGTGGGGATATAGAACATCCTTGTCTAGTTCCTTTTATCAATAGAATTGTTTTTCTCTTTTCTTCATTGATTATCATGTTGGCTGTTGGTTTTTCATATATATCTTTATAATATTGAGGGATTTTTCCTTCCATTCCTATATTCTTGAGTGTGTAAACAGGAATGGGTGTAGGATGTTGTCAAATGCTTTTCCTGCATCTATCGATAATATCATGTGGTTCTTATAATTTTTCATGTCAATGTGGTGAATAATGCTAATGGTCTTTCATATGTTGATCCATCCCTATATCCCTGGAATGAATCTCACATTGTCCTGGTGAATTATTTGTTTTATATGATTTTGTGTTCTGTTACCCTATATTTTGATAAGGGTTTTGGCATCGATACTCATTAGGGATATTGGTCTGTGGTTCTCAATTCTTGCCCACTTTAGGTGGGATCCTTACCCACTTTAGGTGTCAATATTGTACTAGCTTCATAGAAAGAGTTTGGGAGTTTAGCCATCTTTTTCAATATTCTGGAAGAGTTTGTGTAGGATTGGTGTCAGTTCTTCCCTGAAAGCTTGGTAGAATTCTCCTGGCTTGGGGGGATTTTTTTTGTTCATAATTCCTTGATAACCTTATATATTTCTTCTATTGCTATTGATCTGTTGAGATTCTTGACATTAACTAGGATAGTCTAGGGAGGGAGTGTGTTTCCAAGTATTTGTCCATGTCTTCCAAGTTGTTGAATTCATTAGAGTACAGGCCTTCATAGTACTGTGTAATTACCCTTTTAATTTTATTAGGGTCTGTTGTAATGTCCCCTGTTTCATCCCTCATCCTTGCTATTAAAATTTGTTTGCCAGTGGGCTATAAATGCTGTTAATCCTTTCAAAGAAGCAACTTTTAACTGCATTATTTCCATCATTTCTTGATTTCCCTCTCCTGCATCTCAGCCTTGAATTTT
>NW_022103924.1:5842891-5885601 GCF_000313985.2 Echinops telfairi
TTATTTCTCTTCATACCATGGGTTTTCTTCAGGATCTCTGATTTCTTATTTGACATCTTTTCCTGTTTGTTGAAGTCTGCCTGGTTATCCTCTAGGTCACTGGCATGATTCTCTGCCTCCTTGAGTCTATTGCCAAAGTCTGTTAAATTGCTACTGAATTTTGTTATTTAATCCCTTAGGTCTGGTATTTCCCTCTGGTGGGTTGCCTTTATCTCTTCTATCATCTCATTCTTTGCCTGCATTGTGTATGACTCCAAGCAGCATTCTGAGGATTTCTTTCTGTGACAGGTCAATGTCTGCTTTTCCTATGCATGTTGTTAGATTCATGACTTCCGGAATTGTCTTCTCTTTCTCCTGCTTTTTCTTTGAGGCTTTTGGGGCTGGTTGCTGCTTATGTGTTGTTTTAGAGGAGCCTGACACTATCTTCCAGAGTCAAAGAGCAGTGATCTCTCTCTTGGGGGTTTCGTGAGCGCTTCTTCAAACTACCTGTAGGTAGCTGCACTGGGGAGGTCAGGCTAGCACTGTATCTTCCTGCGGTTTCACTCTTACCCTGGCCAATCAATATTCTGCTATTTGGAATGTGAGTTGGATAGTCCTCCTACGGGATGCTGGTCAGGTGGTTGTGGGCCCACGAGGATGGCGCTTCACTGCCTGATATCCCAGGAAGTCATGGTGATGTGACCCACGGGGCTTGGAGTACATCAGATGGCGGCGGGTGTTTCTCTTTGCAACTCGAGTGCCACAGAGGGTGGTGGCTGTACCCTCCTTGGTGTAGAGCACAGTGTCTGGCTGGAAGAATTAAACTAGCTGGAGAGATCACAGTGGAGGTTGCTCAGATGAGGCCACAGTAGCATGGAGCGTCACAAACTGGACTGGAGTTCGCCATCACTTGTAGGACTTTAGGGTATAGGCAGGAGTCCCCCCAGCCATTTTAAAGAGAGATCCCCCAGCCATTTGAGGTGCAGCTGGGGGCAGGGTTAATTTCCCCAGCTGCGTGTAAAGCCAACAAGTGCAGGTGGGAGCCCCCGCAATTAGGCCATCAGAGTTGGCCTAGGTGGAGGGGAGTGGCCTGGAGGCCGGTAGTGGCTTGTGAAAGAAAGAGTGGGAGAAGAGAAGAAAATGAGAGAAAGGAGAAAACAAAGATAAGAACAAAAATTAAAAGCAAACAAGCACACACACACACACACAAAAGCAAAGCCAAAACAAAAAATGAATAAAACAAAAGGGAAAAAACTGAACCTGCTGAGACTGTGGCAGGAAAGAGAAGTGATAGAAGAAGATGAAAAAAGAAAAAGAAGAGGAAAAGTGAAAACATCAATAAAGAGATAAGGAGATAGCTGAGCCCCATGCCATACCTCGTGCAGCACTGCCTCATGTCATGTGCAGCACTGCCACAGGAGGAAGGCTGGAGCTCTCCCCCTGGATGGGCAGAGTTGCCCTAGATAGAAGGTAGGGAGCTGGAAGCCAGCAGTGGCATGTGGAAGGAAAAAGAGGGAGAGGAGAGAAAAAGAAAAGAAAAGAAAAAAAGAGAGAAGAAAGCAAGAAAATGAAAAGAAAGAGTAACAAGGAAAATAAACAGCTGTGCTTGCTGAGACTGACTGTGGTGGGAAAGAGAGAATAAAAAAATAAAAAGTAAAGAGATAATTGATACATCATTGCCTGAACATGGGGCTGGAGAGATTTAGATCCTGATGCAATGTGGCAGGTGAGTGTACCCTTTTGGTACAGGGTCCCACGGTTCTGGGAGGAATTGCCCTACTTGGCAAGACCACCATGAAGACCAGGCAGGGTTTCCTCAGCAGTGTGGAGTGCTAGAGAGGGCTGTCATAGCTGCCATGTGTAGTGTGCACTACTTCCACAGAGGTTAGGCTGGAGTTCTCCCTGCTGTTTGGGGGGAGTTGACCTAAGCTGAGGGTAGTGGCCTGGAAGACAGGTGTGGCATGTGAAAGAAAAGAGAGTGGGAGATAAAGAAAAGGAAAGAAATAAGAAAGGGGAAAAAAAACTGGGCCCGCTAAGACTGACAGTAGTGGGAAAGTGAAGGGAGAGAGAAGAAAGAGAGAAGAAAAAGGAGAGAAAGTAAGGAGACAGCTGAGCCCTGATTGCCTGACCATAGGGCTGGCAGGGTAGCAGAATGGTGTGCCCACTTGGTGTAGGATCCCACAGAGGCTGGGTGCAATTAACCTTGTAGGTAAGATCACAGCAGAGGCAAGGCCAAGCAGCAGTTTCCACAGAAGTGTTGAGCACTGGAGATCACTGGTGTAGAAGCATTGTACCGTATGAAGCACCTCAGCTGGTGGGGTGAAGTTCCCTCAGCCACATGTAGGGCACCTTGAAAGGCAGGGGATCCCCCCAACATGCTAAGGACAGGCAGAACCTCCCCAGCTGCATGTGGAACCACTGAGGGCAGACACTATCTCCCCCCGTTGTGCTTGTTGAGTTGCCCTAGATTACTGATGCCCCAGTTCAGAGAACTCCCCCCCCCCTGGTCAACTGGAATTGAATTAATTTAAATTGGCAGGGGCTCTTCATTTGGGTTCAGTGAAATTATTCTGAGGCTGCTGCTTGCTCCAGAGGTTCTTTGTTATATTGAAAAACTCTGGGCTCTGTAGCTAACATCTGGTATTCCTTACCTCTGACTCCCTTGTTATATTAATGCATGTTAAAGGACCTATTCTGCAGATTTGTCTTGGAGTTAGACAAAGAGACTGGGATTTGCAGTTTTTAACCGAGAAAATATTTTTTCTCTTTTTTATATTGGGCTTATTGTGTGTCCTGATTTGGAGGCTGTCATGTTGATCCCCAGGGGAGGAGTTCTAATTTATCAAAGACGTTGTTTTCTTCTCGGCCAACTGGAACTGCATTCATCCCCCAGGTTATGACTATCCGCGTATGCCACACTGTGATCTGACTCAGGTAAATTTCCTAATGTCTTTTCAATTGCTGAAAATCAGTGACTACCAATGCTGACACCAACCCCTAGGCTACAAGCACAAGGTAGCTAATAGCACAGGGAGCTCTGATGTGGGGTCTTGTGACTAGCTTTCGAAAGGTCTCTTTGAGTCTGGGATTTTGACGACTTTTAGCCAGTAGCCTGGGGGTAGTCACTGCTTGCTGCGTGATTAAGGTGCTGGCAGAGGCTCGATCCAAGGTCCACGAACCCAACACAATGAACCTAGAGAATTTCAATGCCTTCTTGGTTTGCCTTGTGAGTGAAAATTAAAGAAAGTGGAGGTGTGGGCCAGACCCTAGTACCTTGACTCTAATTTTAGGACTTGGCCTCCTAGTCTTATTCACCTTACCTCTTAATTTCCTGGTCTGGCAGCAGGACCTCAAGGTGGGTAAATCTATCTGGATGCCAACTTCCCACCTCTGAGATTTTAACTCTTCACAGGAGTATAAAGCCCTACCTTTATCCCCTGGAGTGACTGTTGGTTTCAAACTGCTGACCTTGAGGGATCACAGCCCAATATATAACCACCAGGGATCCACATTTAAGCTGGTAAATACAGAGATATTTAGATACTTGAGTACAAAGAGTTTTTGATGGTATAGTGGTTAAAACACTGGTTAGAACCCACTAGTGTTTGCATAGGAGAAATATGTGGCAGTCTTTTGGGGTAAATGGTAAACCAAACCAAATCCATTGTTATTGGATTAGTTCTGACTTAGCACAGTGGGTTACCCATTGAGCTTCAAATCAAAGGGTTGGCAAGTCACCAGCCACCAGCTACTACTCAGGAGAAAAATCAGGCTTTATGTTCCCTCTAAGACTTAAAGCCTTAAAAACTCACAGGGCAGGTATGCTCTGCCCTATAGAGTCACTATAAATCAGAATCAACTCTATGGCACTGCGTTTGAGTATCAGAGAGAATAGAACTTCCATATAAGATTTCCATCATTTGGAAACAGAGAAGAAAGAACAGTAGTTGAACAATGTGGTCTAGGTGACAGAAATTAAGCTGGAGATTACATGATAATAAAAGAAGATCCAATGAGCTGTGGGAGGACATCAAGACTATCATTCATGAGGAAAACAAAAGGTCATTTTTTAAAAGGAAAGAAAAAAAGATCAAAATGGGTGTTATAAGAGACTCTGAAATCTGCTACTAATCATAATATAGCTAAGGTAAACTATAGAAATGATGAAGTCAAAGAGCTGAATAGAAAATTTCGAAGGGCAGTTTCTGAAGACAAAGTCAGATGTTGTAATGAAATGTGCAAACACCCAGGATTAGAAAACCAAAAGGGAAGAATACGGTCCACATATCTGAAACTGAAAGAACTCAAGAAAAATTCAAGCCTGAAGTTGCAATTTTGAAAGATTCTATGGGCATAATATTAAATTATGCAGGAAGCATTAAAAGAAGATGGAAAGACTACACAGCCACTGTATAAAGCAGACCTAATTGATATTAAACCATTTGAAGAAGTAGCTTATGAAGAAGAACCAATGGTACTAAAGGAAGAAGTTGAAGCTGCACTGAAAGCATAAGGCAAAAACAAGGCTCCAAGAATTGGTGCAATATCAATTGAAATGTTTCAACAAACTAGTGAAGCACTGGAAGCGCTCACTGGTCTATGCTAAGAAATTTGGAGATGGCTACTTGGCCTACTGACTGGAAGAGATCCATATTTATACTCATTCCCAAAAAAAGGTAACCCAACAGAATGCTCAAATTGTAGAACAATATCATCAATATCACATTCAAGTATAATTTTGCTGAAGATCATTCAACTGCGGTTACAGCAGTAATCCACAGGAAGTTGCTAGATGTTCAGGCCAGATTCAGAAGATGACATGGAAAAAATAATAATAAATAATTTTTTGAAAAAAGAAGAAGAGGACATGGAATAGGAGATATTATTGCTGATGTTAGATGGATCTTGGCGGAAAGCAGAGAATACCAGAAAGATGTTTATTTGTGTTTCCTTGACTATGGCCTGTGTGGATCATAACAAATTATGGATAATCTTTAGAAGAATACAAAATCCCAGAAGGCTTCACTGTATTTTTTAGGAGTCTCTACAAGAATCAAGAGACAGTTGTGGGAACAGAACAAGGTAATACCACGTGGTTTAAAATCAGGAGGGTGTGCATAAGGGTTGTATCATCTCATCAAACTTATTCAAACTGTATGCTTAGCAAATCATTTCAAAGAAGTGGATTATATGAAGAAAAATGTGGCACCAGGATTGGAGGAAGGCTTCTTAACAACCTGCCATATGCAGATGATACAACTTTGCTGGGAAGCAGCATCTTAAAGACACAAAATTAACCCTGTGCTCCTATATCCTCACAATTACCTTGGTCTCTTTGTTTTTACTGCAGTACAGTATATGTAACAAAACATTTTCCATTTCAATATTTCTCACATGTAAAATTCATTAGCATTAATATTGCTTATTATATGGTTCAATCATCATTATCTGTTTCCATATTTTTCACCCCCCTTGTTATTGTTGCTGTTGATAGGTGCCATAGAGTTTGTTACAATCTATAGTGCCCCTATGCAAAACAGAAGGAAACACTGCCCAATGCTGCACCATCCTTGCAATTGTCTCTATGCCTGAGCTCATTGTTGCAGCCACTGTGTCGATTCATCTCTTTGAGAGCCTTCTTCTTTTTCGATGGCCTTCCATACCAAGCATGATATCCTTCTCCAGGGACTGGTCTCTCATGACACTTTGGTCTGAAGGATGTAAGACGAAGTCTTGCCATCCTTGCTTCTAAGGAGCACTCTGGCCTTACTTCTTACAAGACAGATTTGTTTTTCCTTTTAGCATATCATGGTACTTTCAATATTCGTCTCCAGTGCTGCAATTCAAATGCAACCCTTGTCTATCATCACCCTTAGAAGAAACTTAATGTTCCTCTATGTAATGCTGGCTCATTTAAAATTTTTATTTTAATAAATCATTTTCTTGGGGGCTCTTAAAACCAATCCATACAACCATTGTGTCAACCATATTTGCACATATGTTGCCATCATCATTTTCAAAGCATTTTCTTTCTAATTGAGCCCTTGCTATCAGCTCCTCAATTATTTTTCCTCCTACTTCCATCTTTCCAACCCCATGAACGCTTGATAAATTATTATTTTCATAGCTTAAAACCATCACTATCTCCCTCCACCCATGTTTAGGCTGTTCATCACCCTGGGGCGGGGTGTGTGTGTGTGTTAATATGTTAATCATTGCCATCGTTTCCCCTTTCTCCCCCTACCACCTCCTACCTTAATGTTTTCACTACTCCCATGATTGTTTGTTCCTGGGTTGGGGGGGGGGCGGCGCGGGGTTTGCCAGTCCTGGATTCCTTGTGTCAAGAGCTATTATCTGTACCAGTGAACATGTTCTGGTCTTATAAGGTAGAACTTGGCTCACGATAGTGGAGGGCAGGAAGCATTAAAGAGCTAGAGAAATGTTGTATGTTTTGTTGGTGCTATACTGCACCCCAGCTGGCTCGTCCCTTCCTTGTGAGTCTGCTATAAATGAATGTCCAATTGTCTACAGGTGGGCTTTGGGTCTACACCCTGCCCCCACCGTTCACATCGATATGATTGCTTTGTGTCTTCTGATGCCTTATACCTCATCATGTCAACACCTTATGATCATACAGACTGGTGTGCCTCTTCCATGTGGGCTTTTTTACTTCCAAGCCAGATGGCTGCTTATCTTCAAGCCTTTAAAACCCCAGATGCTACATCTTTTAATAGCCAGGTACCATCTGCTTTCTTCACCACATTTGCTTATGCACCCATTTTGTTTCAACGACATGTCAGGAAAGTGAGCATCAGAATGCCAGGTTATTAGAACAAAGTGTTCTTGCATTGAGGGAGTACTTGAATAGAGACGCAATGTCCATTTGCTACCTTAATACTTAACATATAAATATATGTACACAGAACTATATACCTATCATTATATTTCATGATATGTGCCTGTATTTATACCTCTATAAATGTCCATTTTCTCATAATTCTTTCCACTATTTCCTTCTGTCCCACTATCATGTTTGACCTTCATTCGGTTTTCAGTAATTTCTCTCAGCTACATTGCATTTGATCAAACCCCACCGGGCATTCTACATCCTCCTCAACATCAATTTTAGATCACTTGTTGTTCCCTTGACCCTGGATTTATTGGCTTCTCCCTACCTTTCCCCCACCTCGCCCTGTCCCATGTCCCTCTGGAACTGTCGGTCCCATTGTTTTCTCTTCAAGATTGTTTATCCTGCGTATCTTATATAGATAAACATGGAAGAAGGGGGGCGGGGGGGAGCCTATACATAGTTCCAGGTCTGTCTGATGAGTTTTATTAATGTTTTCCGGCCGAGTCTGATAAGGTGCCAACCTCTGATCCTGAAGTCTATTTGGGGGATTGTTCACTTCCTAGCTTTGCTCCCCTTGCTGTTCTGTTGCACTCCCTTCATGTTTTGGCCCTGTGTGTGGGTGAGAGGTGGGGGAAGGGAAGACCAGGCACAATTCCCAGACTATGTCCCCAGTATCATCCTCGATAGCACTATGAGTCAGTGAGGGGACACTCTGTTTTGAGATGGGGCCAATCCTACAGTGCTCTCTGTACATTGGTAGCTCTGAGCAGGAATACAGTCTTCCAGGCTTCGTATGCAGAATGCAATCCACTATCTCTCTCCCTCCCTCTTAGTGTGTGCCCTAGTGTTCTGAGCAGACTCACCCCTCTCCCTGAGCTGTGTCTTCAGTTGCAATCTTCTGGGGTGGGAATCCATGAAGCTGGGATTGCAGCCAGCCCCACAAACCTCTCTGTTAGTTTGCTGCTTTATTCTGGTATGTTGCTTCAAGTCTTGGCACACCAGGTTGAGGTTTGGTCCCTCTCCCCCTTACCTGTGGAAACATAAACAATACCCTCCCTATGGGTGGGTTAGTGCCCTGTTCCTCCACTATTCATGTCCTCCCCCCCCTCCCTTTTAGTCGGTTTCCATATGCATCCCTGAATTGTGTCTGACCCCTGCCAGAGTGCCTGTACCTTGTCTCAGGAATGTATGCATTTAGTAGCTTTTCCCATGTGCCCTTTGTGCTTTTTAAGCTTATCTCAGTGCACTCATGTTTTACATGTCCTTTTGTGCTTGACTTATTAGCTTAGCACGATTTCCTCCAACTCCTCCCATATGATGATGTGTTTCATGTGTTCATCACTGCTTCTTAGGGTTGTGCAGTACTCCATTGTATGTATATACCAGAGTTTTTTAATCCCTACATCTGTTGATGGAAATTTAGGTGGTTTCCAACTCTTTGCAATTGTGAACTGTGCTGCGATGAACATTTGGAGCTCAGATGTCTGGCCGTGGTCTATTTCTTACCTCTTCTGGATATATGCCCAGTAGGAAGATTGCTGTGTTATGTGGTAGCTCGATTTCCATTTGTTTCAGGTATCACCAAATAGATTTCCATAATGGCTGCACTTAGCTATAGGTCCACCAGCAGTGGATGAGAATTCCAATCTCACCACAGCCCCTCCAACACTTGTTGCTTTCTGATTTCTTGAATTGGGCTATCTTTGAAGGTGTTAGGTGATATCTCATAGTTGTTTTAATTTCCATTTCTCTTATGGCTAATTATTTGGAACACTTTCTCATATGTTTATTGGCTATTCAGATTTCCGCCCTTGTGAAACTTCTGTTCAGGTCCTTTGCCCAACTCCACAATGGACTATTAGCTTTTTTTCTTACTGTATACTAGGAGAGTATTACAGATTTTAGTAATAGAGCCTATGTCTGATGTGTCATTGATAAGATGCTTTTCACAGTATGTGGGCTCTCTTATTACTCTTGGCGTATTCCTTCGATGCACAAAGGTGTTTTATCTTCAGTAAAACCCATTTGTCAATTTGTGCTTCCTCTGTGTTGGTGTCCTTCCTTATTTCCAATAGGCTATGTATTCCTTGCACCAAATTACTCAGGTTTGTCCCAATTCCCACATTAATGGCCCTAAGAGTTTGGGGGTTTACCTCAAGATCTGTGATCTACTTTGAGTTTATTCTTGTTCATGGAGTGAGGTAAGGGTCTTGCTTCATTTTTCTGCAGAGAAATGTCTATTTTTATCCAACACCACTTGTTTATGAGGGCATCCACTTCCCATTTGCTATTTTGGGGGCCCTTATCAAAGATCAGTTGTCTGTATGCTGATGGTTTCACTTCTGGGTTTTAAGTTCTTTTCCATTGGTCTGAATATCTGTCATTATTCCAGTACCACTCTGGTTTGACCGCTGTGACTGAATAGGAGGTACTAGGGTCAAATAGAACTAGCCCTCTGACTTTTTCCTTCTTCTTAAGGAGTTCTCTTCTTATTCAGGGCTTCTTCCCTTTCCATATGAAGTTGGTAGTCAATTTATCCAATTCTTTGAAGAAAGATGTTCGCATTTGTATTGGGATAGTGTTAAACTTATATATTGCCTTGCGCAGGGTTGACATGTTTACTATATCGAGTCTTCTGATCCGTGAGCATGAAATATTCTTCCATTTGTTGAGGTCACTCTTGATTTCTTGTAATACAGTTCTGTAGTTTTCCTCATACAAATCTTTTGGGGCTTTTTTGAAATATCACTAGATATTTCAATTTGGGCTTGGCTATTTTGAAGGGCACTACCTTTTCTATCTCTTCTGTAGTCTTATATGATGTATATAACAGTCCAATGGACTTCTGTTTGTTGATCTTGTTTCCTGCCATTATGCCACATTCCTCTATCATTTCCAGACTCCTCTTGTGGAGCTTTTTGGGTTTTCCATATATAAAATCATATCTGAGAATAATGATAGTTTCACCCCTTCTTTTCCCAGACAAATACCTTTGATGTCTTTCTTTTGTCTTATGTTGTTAGGAAGGACTTCTGGTACAATGTTAAATAAAAGTGGGCACAAGGGGCATCATTGTCGTCCCCCTTTTCAGTGGGATTTTCATCTTTTCTCTATTGACTATCACATTGACTATTGGTTTTTCATATACTTTATGTTATATTGAGGGGCTTTCCTTCCATTCCTATCTTCCTGGGTGTCTTAAACAGGAATCGGTGTTAATTGTTGTTGAGTGCTTTTTGTGTGCCTATTGATATTATCCTATGGTTTTTATCCTTTTGCATGTCTATGCTGCAAATGATGCTGATGGACTTTTGTATGATGAACCATCCCTGCATCCCTGAAATGAATCCCACTTGGTCATAGTGGATTATTGGTTTTATATACTTTTGTATTCTATCGGCTGGTATTTTGTTAAGGATTTTTGCTCGCTAGGGATAGTTCATTAGAGATAGTGGCCTGTAGTTTGTTCACTAGAGATAGTGGCCTATAGTTCTCCATTCTGGTGGGATCCTTGCCCGCTTTAGGTATCAGTATATACTAGTTCCATAGAAAAAGTTCTGGAATTTGCCATCTTTTTCTATGCTCTGGAATAGTTTGTGTAGGATTGATATCAGTTCTTCCCTGAATGCTTGGTAGAATTCTCCTTTGAAGCCATCTGGCAAGGAAATATTTTTAATCGATAATCTCTTGATAACCTTGTCTATTTCTTCTATTGCTACGGGTCTGTTGAGATTATTGACATCCATCTGGGATAGTCTAGGGAGGGATAGTTTTTCCAAGAATTTTTCCAGGTCTTCCAAGTTGTTGACTTCATTGGAGTACAGGCCTTCTTTGTACTGTATAATTAGTCTTTAAATTTCATGCGTGTACATTTTAATTCCCCTGTTTCATCCCTTATCCTTGCGATTGAAATTGATTCCTTCTTTTCTTTGGTTAGATTTGCCAGCAGCCTGTTGATTCTGTTAATCCTTTCAAAGAACCTACTTTAAGCTGCGTTTACTTTTTCCCATTGTTTTCTTGTTCTTCCTCTCACATATCTCACTTCCTGGGAGACATTTTTGAGGAGAAGCCACGTGAAGCTACCCTGATGCAGCCAGAGCTGTAAGAGCTGGAGTAGCAATATGGAGACCCCTGCCAGTGCTGAGATGCTTACAACACCACTGGATCCACAAGACATCCCACCCACTGGCTTGTGATCTTCCTGCATTTAACATCATTGCATGTGTTTTGTGAGCTGAAGAGGACTTAATAGATTGGTATAGGACTTATGGGCTAATACCGAACTTATGGACTTGTTCTGGACTGGGTTGGGTTGTTTCCACAATATTCAATTGCTCTTGCATATAAAGCTCTTTCTTATACACATATACACATATGCGTGTTTATGAATTTGTTTCTCTAGTCTATCTGTACTAACACATGTCCCTAGACAAAACAGAATGAAACACCACCCAGTACCATGCCATCCTCACCATTGTTATGTTTGAGGCAATTTTACAGACACGGTGCTAATACATTTTATCTAGGTTCTTCTTCTGAATGGTTAGTTTATCTTGCTATGGTGGCTTACATGTTGCTATGATGCTGGAAGCTATGTCACTGGTATTTCAAATGCCAGCAGGGTCTCCTGAGTTGAACAGGTTTTAGCAGAACTTCCAGACTAAGAACAGAATACAAAGAAGTTGTATTAGCCAGGACTGAGAAATTAGCCACTGAAAAACTGATGAATGGGGAACCTGGAGAAGTCCAAACTTGATGCCTTTTATTTATCATGAGGAAACAGTAAGGTAAACAAAAACTTGTATGTACTTTAGAGACCAGAAAACAGTCACATAAAGGCTTCATGCTGAAAGTGGTAGAACCAGATTTCAGGCAAGTAAAATGGTGCACTCAACCAGGGATTTTTAAAACTTTGGAAAGAATTTTCAGGTCAGAGAATTCACTGCATGGCACAAGAAATTAAGTGCTCGATTACTAGCTGAAAAGGTGTTGGTTGAAATCCATCCACAGGCATCTGGAGATAGAGACATGGTTATCTGCTACCAAAAGGCCATGGAAAACTTTTGGGAAAGTTCTATCTGCATACGTGGCATCACCATGCATCAGAGACCAATAAACAGCAACAAACAACAACAACTGTTTCATGAACAAGAGCTAATGAACTCTTCCACTAAAGCACAAACACAGCCATAGATTAAACACATATGAATGAGCATGGTCATGCACCAATGATACACACTATGGATGATGAAACTTGAATTCCATATCATTTTCACAAGTCACAAAATGTTATTCTTCTGATCACCCCCACAACCCCAATTATTTAAAACCATACAACTGGTCTTAGTTAATGGCTATAGAAAAAGATCCCAGAGTTTGCTAATCTCTGCTCATATCCATATTATATTGCAGCAGCAGAATAGAAATCTGACTTTGAAAATGAATGCTTCCTTGAAAATAGATCCATGAAGGCTCTGAGTAAATGGTACAAGGGGCTAACTGACCTCCTTTGCTCACACAAGAGAGAAATAGAATCCAGATCCTCCAGATTGCCATGAGGCAGAAAGGTCAGGCATGCCTCCACCTTCTGTCCTTCTTTACTTTATTCTGACATGAATAATTCATACCTCAGAACTCTACTTTTCTGCAGGGTTCAAGGGCCACACAGAACTCACAGACAATATTCACAATTAAGGGGCCTTAGTAGAGAAACTAACAGATCACCGTAAGTCAGGTTCAGAAAAAAGTAAAGATGCAATATGGATGCACAACAACACTTCTCTTCAGTCAGTAACCAAGGTAGCCAAGTCTCTCTCTCTAGTCCTCAATTTATTAGCCACCTGGACTCTTAGCATCTGCCTCTGTTGGCCAGGAACCCTGCCTGCCTCTCTGCCACACAGCCTCATAGTCTCCATGCTGCTTCTCTGCTCTGTCTCATGACTTGCCTTAGACTGTGGCTCAGTGTCTGCTGTCTCTGCCATGTCAGCCAGAAACTTCCAATGTTCTCCACTGATAGTTTTCTTCCTTGAATAGTCCCAGGAATTCTCTGTTTCTGCTTGTGAGATAGCTCTTGGATATGGAGGTATAGCTTTTGTCTTTCAATAGACCATACCCCCAAGGAAATAAAGGGTGACTTTATTCACAATCTACAGTATGGTGGAGACTCAAATTACATCTCACCTTAATCCTGTCAACTAGCATAACAGAGAATTCCCACAAAAATGGGAGTGGGTTATGAGTTAGGCTGTTACTTGAAAGGTCAACAGTTCAAAAACCACTATAGCTCCATAGGAGAGAGACAAGGCTTTCTATTCTGAAAATATTTATACTCTCAAAAGTTCATAGGGCAGTTCTGCTCAGTGCTATAGTGTCACCATGAGTCAGAATCAACTCATTGGCAGTGAATATAGAGGCTAGAATTTTCAATACATCACAAAAGGAATTGTGGGTAGAATGACCATATTAATTGCCTACGTCTCAGCTCTTTGCAGGAAAATCATACAATGTGCATATTTCTGTCTTATGTGGAGCAGGAATCGTGTTGCCAAAGGATTGTACTATGTGTTAGGCTAGGTTCTAGGTTCTCTGGAGGAACAAAGCTTGTGAAGTATATACTGGTAAATATAAACATAGAAAGAGATTTTTTCCCGAAGGGAATGGCTCACATATTTGTGGAGGTTGACAATTCCCATGTCTATGAATCAAGTGGTGGACTCAAGGCTTCTCTTGATTCACATAGTTGCAGAAAAACAGACACCCAAATCTTCAGGTCAGGTAGCAGGCTGGAAGTTTCTCATGGCTAAAGAACTTGGAACCGGGGCAGGGGAGGGGTGGGAGAGGGGAAGAATGATGATGAGTTGAATATAGGAAAGAGAGTATTGTCAGAATACCCATTTATATTACTTATATAAGCCACACACCACTACACTTTCAATTGATTGGCTTGTCACATAAGATCACAAAATGGGAAGTGATTGCATCATCTTCCAAAGCACTGAGAGCAATAGCCTAGTCTAGTTGACACATAACCATCCCACATTGGAACAAGAGATTGACTATGTGAGAGTCATGCTCATGTTGAGTTAATGTGAAGTCAGCTAAAATGGTACTTTCTGCCAAAGAACTGAAACACAAAGGACCATACTTGCTTACTTTACATCCTATAAATGATTTATGAGAACTTTAATATGACTGCTGAGTGTACTTGTATGCTTGTTAGGCATTTGATTTTTTGACCAGGGAAACTTTGTAAATTGAAGATTTGGATATGTCAGTTTAGATTCCACACTCCTTAATATATTTAAGCATTTTTGGAAGAATGTTTCATCTGACCACAGTCCTTCCTACTGCCTTTGTGGCCAGTGTACTCTGGTCACTAAAAATCACATGTTACTAACTGCCTGCTAAGAATTCCACAATTGCTTTCTTCAAAGGCAGAGAAGGCAGGAATGAGGTGAGGCTGGGAATCAGCAGAATCTGGTAGCCATCTTCATGTAGGTAACTGAAGATGTTGAGCTTTTTAGAAAGTGATGCGAGGTTTCGGCAAGAAGATTTAATATTGTTCATGCACCATGAGAGAACCATGCCTTTTCCATACAGAAAAGACATGAAATTGTGTCTAGGGAAATATATATATATATATATATATAATCTTCTCTAAATTCTACTCCATTTTTATTTGACTTCTAAGATAATTTATGAATTTATATGTCCTTCATGTTTTCTATTTGAGACCTTATATGGAGACTCTCAGAAAGTTAACTGAGTGCAGTGAGTAAAGCAGGGGCATTTGGTTGAAAAAATATATAGACTTGATTGAAATTTTCTGAAAAAATTCAACTCAAAAAGGCTACCACTGAATTTTCACTAGGCATTCAAATGGATGTTGTAGAGTTGCAGAGTCAATAGAGATAGTTAAATCCTTATTTTCAGGAACCCAATCTAATGAAACAACTGAGAATAAAATATGCACAGCGAATGATAATGTTTTAGCCCAAGACTAGGAAGAAAACACTCTTTTGGCGCTGGGAGATAAAAAATATGGATTACCATATGGATGGGGCACACAGCTAAGTGCTGGGCTACAAACCAAGAGGTTGGCAGTTTGGATCCACCCAGAGGTGCTTTAGAAAAAGCTTGGTGGTCCATTATCTGAAAGATCACAGCCACTGACACCTCTAAAGAGCACAGTTTTCCTTGGCACTTAAAAGGATTGCTATGAGTCAGAATCAACTTGATTGCAACTGGTTTAGCATGAAGAGAATATTTGCTCTTTTGGAAGGGCTTTTATTGTTTTTGTTTGTTTGCTTATCTTTGAGATACTTACCTGGCTGCTCTGAGTGAGATTATCGTCCTCGGAGCTTGGTGGGCCAGGACATTTTCCACTCTCTCTTCTTCTCCCTTCATTTGCTCCTGTCTGCTCTATTCAGATATGTCCCTCTCCCTGTGCTATAGCTTCAGTGCTATCCTCTGAAGTGAATTCTTCTGTGGGGAGGGGTGCTGTCCACATAGTTGGGATTGGGGCTGGCCCCTCAGACCTCTCTACTGGTTCTCTGCTTCATGCTGGTATGTTGCATTCATGTCTTGGAGCACTGTGTTGAAGTCTGGTCCCTCTTTCCCTGTGGAGATATAAACAATAACCCCCTCTTTGGTGGGTTAGTGCTATGCTCCCCCGCTACCCATGTATTCCTTTCTTTCTCCCAACCCCTCTTTTTAGTTGGTTACTATACGTATCCCTGGATTTGATCATGAGGTGTCGATAGGATCAGGTATCAGACATCAAAGAACAAAAAATCATATCATTGTGAATGAGGGGGAGTGTGGAGTGGGTAACCAAAGCCCATCTGTGGCAACTGGACATCCCCTTATGGAAGGGTCTTAGGGAGAAGACAAGCCAGCCAGGGTGCGGTGTAGCAACGATGAAACATACAACTTTCCTCTAGTTTTTTAATGCCCCCCCCCGCCCTGCGCACTATCATAATCCCAATTCTACCTTAAAAATCCGGCTAGACTAGAAGATGTACACTGGTACAGATAAGAGCTGGAAACACATTTTCTACAGATAAAACCCTCAGGACCAATAATGAGAGTAGTGATACCAGGAGGGGAAGGAGAAGGTGAGGGAGAAAAGGGGAACCGATCACAATGATCTACATATAACCTACTGCCTGAGGGATGGACAATGGAAAAGTGGGTGTAAGACATGAAAAAAATCATTTATAAATTATCATGGGTTTGTGAGGGGGGGCGGGGCAGAGCAAGCAGAAAAAAATGAGGAGCTGATACCAAGGACTCAAGTGGAAAGAAAATGTTCTGAGAATTATGATGGCAGCAAATATGGTCGACATAATGAATGTATGTATGGATTGTCATAAGAGTTGTACGAGCTCCCAACCTGGAGCAGAGAACATTTTCTGCCTTCTCTCCTCCAGCCTCAGAATCTGAAGATCCATCCCCTACTCAAGCCTTTATAGAAGTGTCTCTGTTTTCTACCACTGTGGTAACATATAATTCTAAAAGGGACAGTTCAAATAAGAGGGATTTATTATCCAACAGCTAGAAGGCTAGACGTTCAACCTGGGCTATTGGCTCATGAAGAGTATCCTTCTTTACTAGTAGTCAAAGATGTCTTTTGGCACTCTTTGACTTGTAGACCATTCCTCATGTGGTCTCTTTCCCTGTGTGTATCTCTTGTCTACGCTGCTCTTTTATGAAACTCCATTCAAAAGTGATTAGGTTAAGGACCCACTCTACTCCAGTGTGGCATCGTTAACATAAACAATGAAAAAGCCCTATTTCTAAGTGGAGTCATATTTACAAATTCTAAGATTAGGAGATAAACATAACTTTCTGAGAGACACAATCAATTCTTAACTTCATCAAAAGCCAAATAACCCCCTCAAAAAATTGAGAGCTTAGGGAAGAAAGGGGTTCAATCAAATCAGCCACTCCCTGGTTTTGTATTCCGCACAGGCTGAGAAGGCCTTTGGTTTTTAAATGGTTTGGAAAAATAAAAAGACCACGTTGTAACACAACAGGGTTGGTTTTTTTAAATCATTTTATTGAGGGCACTTACAATTCTTATTACAATCCATACATCAATTGTATCAGGCATATTTGTACATATGTTGCCATTCATTCTTTTCTAGACAATTACTTTCTATTGAGCCATTGGTATCAGCTCCTCTTCCTCCCCCCCCCTTGGGACCCCTTGATAGATTATAAATTATTATTATTTTCATATCTCACACCGACTGCCATTTCACTTCCCCCATGGTTTCTGTTGCTCTTCCCCCAGAGGGGGGGTGTTGTTGTGTGTTGATCATTATGATCAGTCCTTCCTTCTTTCTCTCCCCCTGCTTCTCCCTACCCTTCTTATATCGCTACTCCCATTCCTGCTCCTGGGTTGCATGTGTCATGAGAGCTCTTATCACTTATCTATATCTGTGTACATGCTCTGGTCTAGTCCGAAGTGAGAGGCATCACTTGGGTCATGGTAGTGGGGGGTGAGGATGCCTCAAGGAACCAGAGGAATATTGTTTGTTTCATCGGTGTTTTACTGCACACAAGTTGACTCATCCCTTCCCTGTGATCCCTCTCTGGGGGATGTTCCAATGTCTACAGATGGGCTTTGGGTCTCTGCTCTGACACCCCTCATTCTTAACCATATGGTTTTGTTTGTTTGTTTGTTAACAGTCTTCTGATGCCTATTACCTGGTCCTGACAACACCTCATGATCATGCAGGCTGGTGTGCTTCTTCCATGTGGGCTTGTTGTTTCTCTGCTGGATAGTCGCTTGTTTCATTTCAAGCCTTTGAGACCTCAGGCGCTGTATCTTTTAATAGCCAGACCATCTGTCTTCTTCACATTTGCTTATGCACCCATTTTTGTCTTCAGAGATTGTGCTGGGAGGCTGAACATTTCAGAATGTCAATTTGTTAGAATAATGTGTTCTTGTGTTGAGGGAGAGTAAAAGCAGAAGCCCAAAGTCTATCCACTATTTCAGTGTATTGCCATATAAATATATGTACATAGGCCAATACCTCTATTTTTATAGATGAATGTATTTACATATGGACACACCTATGCGTATACCTCTATCCATAGATTGCTTCCTAGATCATTCCTTTGTTTCCTTTTATCTTCCTTCTGCCCTACCATCATGCTCACTCTACTTCTGCCTCATAGTACTTCCTCTCAGCTAGATTTCTATTGCACCAACACCCCCAGGATCTTGATATCCTCCTCATTATTGATTTTAATCCCCTAGCTATCCCCTGTATATGGCGTTGTTTTCCCACAGCACCCATCCCCCACACCCTTCTCCCCACAAGTACCTCCAGGACCATTGGTCCCATTGATTTCTGCTCTAGCTTGCTTTCCATGCCTGTCTTATGTAAGTAGGCATACCAACAATGGCATAGGCCAGAACAAATAGAAAACAAATGATTGAAAAAAAAGAAAAGAAAAAAGGAGAGAAAAAAAAAGAAACACATAATTCCATGTCTGTCCGCTGACCTTTATGACTATCTCCCCAATGGTCCTGGGGGAGTTCTGGGAGCTTCCCCACCTAGACTGAAGTCTATTTTGGGGGCTCTTTAGGGGCTTTGTGACTTGGTTTTGCTCCCATTGCTGATCTGTTAGGTTCACTTCTTGGTTTGCCCTGCTGTGGGGGTTCAGACTGCGCTATCTCTCTGCCATGTGTCCCCAGTGTTGTCTCTGTCACAGTATGCTCCAGCAAAGGGACAACATGTCATAAGCCATTGTCTGCCCTACAATCCTCTCTGTGCCTCAGCAGTTCCATGCAGGGACGTCATCCTCCATGCTTGGTGTGCCAATATGGGATCTAGATCAGCTGTCCCTTTCTCTTTTTGCTTCTTGGTTTGCTTCCCTGAGGGTGTGATATGCCGCCCACTCACCCCAACCTGTAGGTCTAGTGTTGTTCTCTGTCGCAGAGAGAGGGGGAGGGGGTTAGTTTTGCTGTGGTTGAGGCCAGCCCTGTAGTCCAATCTTTTCATGCACTCCTCCTAAGGGTTATGTTGCCCTCATGGTTTGGTGCGCTGTGATAGAGTCTATATGCACACTCCAGATTCTGTGGAGACATAGCCAATACTCTCCCTCTGGGTGGGTTAGTGCCCTGCGTCCCCCATGCCATCATCTCTCTTTGATGCCCCCCCTTTTGTCCTTCTCCCTTATTCCCTTTCCCATTCTTTGTGTTGGATTAACATGTACATCCTTGGGTTTAGTCTGACCTCATCCCGACTGCCTGTACCTCAATCCATGTATTGTGAGATAAGTGGCATTTCTTCTATACCTACTATGCTGACTTACCTCAGGAGACTCATGTTGTACTTGACCTTTTGTGATTGGCTGACTTCACTTAGCATAATTTCCTCCAACTCTTCCCATGAAATGATGTGTTTCATGTGATCACTAGTACTTTTTAGTGATGCATAGTAATACATTGTGTGTATGTGCCAGAGTTTACTAATCCACTCGTCTATTGATGGAAATTCATGTTTTTTCCAACTCTTTGCGATTGTGAATTGCTCCCCAGTAAACACTGGAGCACAGACAACTGGTTGTGGTATATTTCTTAATTCTTCTGGGTATATGCCCAGTAAGGTCGATCAATTTCCATTTGTTTTAAATATTGCTAGATTGCTTTCCACAGACGCTGTACATATCTACATGACCACCAACAGTGGAGGAGAGTTCCTGTATCACCAGATGCCCTCCAACATTTGTTGCACTCTGATTTTCTGATTTCAGCTAAACTCAAAGGTATTAGATGATATCTCATGGTTGTTTTAATTTGCATTTCTCTGATAGCTAATGATCAGGAGCATTTTCTCATATGCTTATTAGCCATATGGGTCTCCTCCCTAGTGAGGTGTCTTTTCAGTTCTTTTGCCTGTTTTCCTTTTTTTGCAGGCCAGGAAGGTATTTTAGATTGTAGTAATAAGCCCTTTGTTGTGTCATTGTTAAAAACCCTCTCCCACTCTGTGGGTTGTCTTGTTACCCTCTTGGTAAAATCTTTCTACGCACACAGGTGTTTTATCATTAGTAAATCCCACCTGTCAATTTCAGATTCACTTGTGTGTGCAATTCCCTATTGCAGTTAGCCTATGTATTCCCTGGGCCAAGGTTTTAGGTTTGTCCCAATTCCTTTGGTGATGGTCCTGATAGTTTGGGGTTTTACTTCTAGCTCTGTGATCCACCTTGAGCTTGTTCCTGTGCACAGGGTAAGGTAAACATCTTGTTTCATTTTTCTACATGTGGTTATCCATTGTCTTCAGCACCAATTGTTAAATAGGGCATCCACCTCCCACTTGATGATTTTGGGGCCCTTGTCAAAGATCATTTGTCTATATGCTGATGGTTTTATTTCTGGGTATTCTCTTCTTTTCCATTGCTCCGAGTATCTGTCATTATGCCGGTACCATGCCGTCTTGACCACTGTGGCTGTGTAGGTGGTGTTCAAGTCAGGTAAGGCGAGGCCTCTGACTTTGTCCTTCTTGAGGATTTCTCTGCTAATTCTGGACTCTTCCCTCTCCATATGAAATTGATGGTCAGTTTTTCCAATTCCTTGAAAAACGCTGTTGCTATTTCAATTAGTATAGTGTTAAACTTATAAAGTGTCTTGGGTAAGGTTGATATCTTTACTATGTTGAGTCTTCCAATCCATGAGCATGGCAAATTCTTCCATTATTGGAGGTCACTTATGGTTTCCTGTAAAAAGGTTTTGCTGGTTTCCTGTATACATCTTTTGGGGTTTTTTTGGTCAAAAATATTCTTAGATATTTCAATCTGTTCTTTACTATTGTGAAGCGTACTGCCTTCTTGAGCTTTTCCAATGTATATAGCAAATCAATAGACTTCTGTTTGTCTATCTTGTATCTTGCCACTCTACCTTATTCTTCTATCACTGCCAGCACTCCTGTTGTGTAGCTTTGAGGATTTTCAATGTACATAGTCATGTCATCTGAAAATAGCGATAGTTTCATCCCCTCTTCACCCACTTGGATACCTTTAATGTCCTTCTGCTGTCTTACGCTGTTAGCTAGGCCCTCCAGTACAATATTGAATAACAGTGGAGACAAGGGGCATCCTTGTCTGGTCCCCTTTTTCAGTGGGAATGTTTTCATCCTTTCTCCATTGACTATGATGTTGGCTGGCTTTTCATAGATAGCTTGTATTAACTTGAGGAATTTTCCTTCAATTTCTATCTTCTTGAATGTCTTAATTAGGAATAGGTGTTGGATGTTGTCAAATGCTTTTTCTGAATCTATCAATATTATCATGTGATCCATATACTTTTTCTTATCAATGTGGTGTATAATATTGATGAATTTTCACATGTTAAACCATCCCTGAATCTCTAGAATGAATCCTACCTGATCATGGTGGATGATATATGTTATATACTTCTGTATTCTATTGGTCAATATCTTGTTAAGGATTTTTGAATCTAAGTTCATTAGAGATATCATTCTGTAGTTCTCTTCTCCGGTGGGGTCCTTGTCCTGTTTGTGTACCAAAGTTATATTGGCTTCGTAGAATCCCTTTGGGAGTTTGCCATCCATTTCTATGCTCTGGAATAATTCCACATGAATAATTTGTGGAAGATCAATGTCAGCTCTTCCCTGAGTGCTTGGGAAAATTCCCCTGTGAAGCCATCTGGTCCGGGAGACTTCCTCATTGGTAGCTTCTTGAAAACCATATCTGTTTCTTCTTTTTCTATGGGTGTATTGAGGTTCTTGACCTCTATCTGGGATAATTTAGGGAGGGATTATTTATCTATGTATTTTTCCCTTCCACGTTGTTGACTTCATTAGAATAGAGACATTCATACTACTTTGTGATTATCCTTTAAGTCTCATTGAGATATATTGTGATTTCCCCTGTTTCATCCCTCAGACTGGTTATTGATGTTTGCTCTTTCCTTTCCTTGGTGAGGTTTGCCAGTGGTCTGTAAATTCTGTTGATCCTTTCATAGAACCAGCTTTTTACTGCTTTAACCTTTTGCATTGTTCTTTTGTCTTTCTACTGGTTTAACTCTGCCCGATTTTTATTATTTCTTTTCTTTTACTATTAAAGGGGTTTTTCACTTGACTCTGTGGTAGTTATTGGAGGTTTTGTGATAGCAGATCAGTCATAAGTCTATCTTCCTTTTCCCTATATGAGTCTTATTGCTATTAAGCTACCTCTGATAACTGCTTTTGCCATACCCCATAAGTTTTGATACATTGTGTTCTCATTCTCATTTGTTTCTAGAAATTTCCCAATCTCCTCTCTAATCTAGACCAGTACCCATTTATGTAGCAGAAGATCATTATTCATCTTCCAATTATTTGCCCTTGTTTTTCTGGTCATCTTTTTATTAATCTCCAGTTTTGTTATAGAGATCTGAGGAGGGTTGAGTAGTCTCTATGTATTTGAATTTACTCAGGCGTGACTTGTGTCCCAACATGTGGTCTATTTTAGAAAATGAGTCATGAGCGCTTGAAGAGAATGTGAATATTTTTGCATTTGGATGGAATGCTTTACATGTCTGTCAAGTCCAGTTGTCTAATTGTGATGTTTAGCTCTATAGCCTACTTGCTGAGCTTCTTTTCTTTCCTAGTGATCTATCTTTCTCTGATAACAGTGTATTAAAGTCTCCTAACATGACTGATTACTGTGAGTTCTTTTTTCATCTTTTGAATAGTTTGATGAATTTCACAGGTTTCTCGGTGGTATATATATTTATTCTGCTCACTGGTTCCTGGTTTACTGATCCTTTGAGCATTATATATTGGCCCTCTTTGTCTCTTTTTATGGTTTGAACCTTGAGATCAATTTTGTCAGAGATTAGGATTGAGACGCCTGCTTTTTTTTTTTTAAGTTACCATTTGCCTGGTATATTTTATGCCAGCCTTATTTTTAATCTATTTTTATTTCTGTGAGCTTCAGATGTGTCTCTTGCAGGTAACAGATCGATGGTTTATGTTTTCAGAGCCAGTCTGCTGGCCATTTTCTTTTCATGTATGACTTGAGGCCATTGGCATCCAGAGTTAGTATCATGATCTGTGGATTTATTGCTGTCATTTCTTGCCTTTTGTTTCGGGTGTTTCCCCATCTCCCTTCATATCAGTGTGCTGTGTTTGTTTGTGGGGCTTCGTTCCTGCCTTCTTTTCCCTCCGAGGCCATGTTATCTTGGTAATTGTTATCAGCACATTGGATTCTGCATGGAATTGAGCTATATGATAGTCTCCTGCTTGGTGGATGTTGGTGTTCTGACCATAGTGTCAGTGAGTCGTTGAGGATCTTCCACAGGGTTGGGTGTCTTATGGTATATTCTTTGAGTTTTTCCTTGTCCTGGAAGACCTTGATCTCTTCTTCTATCTTAATAGATAATTTGGCAAGGTAGAGGATTCTTGGGTAGGTGCTTTTCTCTTTCAGGTTCTGGAATATGTTACTCCACTCTCTCCTCTTCTTCTTGGTTTCTAATGATAGGTTTGAGCATTATCTTATGCTGTCTTCCTTGTATATGACTATCTTCCTTTCTCTTGCTACTTTTAAGTTTTTCTCTTTTTCTTCGAAGTTGGATAATTTAACTCTTATGTGCCTTGGGGAGTTCTTCCTGGGTTTTAGTCTATTTGGTGTCCTGTCTGCTTCCTGTATGTGTCTGAGTCTCATTCATTAAGGTGGGAAAGTTTGCTTCCAGAAAACCCCTTGCTAATTTAGCTGTTGACTTCTTTGTGGTGTCTTCTTCCAGTAGACCTATTATTCAAATATTGTTCCTATTCATAGCACTTGTCATTGATCTCAGGTTATCTTCTGCCCCTTTTATTATCTTTCCTGTTTTTTTTTTTTGCTGATGTCTGTCTGTTTCTTGTAGATCACTAATATGGTTCTCTGCCTCCTCTAGTCTGTGTGAGATCCGTGACCTTGGGTGTAGTTTCAGTTAGCTCATCTATTAGCTCTTATAATTCCCTTTGGTGCATGGACTTCGTCCCCTCTAGAGTGGACTTCATCCCCTCTATCGTGGATGCCATCTCCTTTGTCATTGGGTCCTTATTCTACATTGCTTCTCTCATCGTCTATATTACTCCCAGCAGCCTTCTGAAAATTTCTTTTTGTGGCAGATCCACATCTGATTCCTCTATGAGCCTCATTAGTACTGCTTCTGTGCTTTGTCTTTCTAGTTTTTTTGTCAAGAGTGTTGTGGTATGCTGCTGTTTATGTGACAATTTTGTAGAGGTGGGTGTCATAATTCCGGGAGACCAAGGGGCCCTGAGCTCTTTCTCTGTGTGGCTGGTAGGGGTGTTTTTGAGGGATTCATGTGGCCTAAAATGGTGGTGGGTCAGACTGCTATGTAAGCAGGGTTCCATGGCCACTCAATGGCCAATCACGATGAGAGGCCTTAGAGACTGGAGTGAGGCTGGCGACTGTATGTATGCTCCTTGGCCGAGTTGGTTTGGGCTGTCAGGCTATGATTTTTCAGCTTTATTTATTTTTATTTTTAAAGGCACCTAATAGAAGACAATGGTAGGGAAGGCCTCGCTACCATGGGAGGGGGTGCTGAGCAAAGGCGGGAACAACCTCATTGCTACTGGTGTAACACAACAATCTTATGAAATACAAAGTTCAGTGTCTGCAAACAAATTTTTAATTGGCATGCAGACAGGCCTGCTCATTTACATGTTGTTTCTGGCAGCTTGTACTGTTTGTACAGCAGAGTTATGTAGTTGCAACAGAAATTAAATGGCCTGTAATGTCTAAAATATTTACTTTATGGTCTTTTAGAGATAAAGTATACTGATGCCAGGGTGAGAAGGATAAGAAGGTAAGGATTTCAGGGGGTGCAGGGAGAAAGAGAAGGCACAGAGTGAATGACCCACCTAGGGGGTAGTTTACTTCTGGCTGTAGAATTTACATGAGCCTGTATGAAGCCTTGATGGCACAGTGGTTAAATGCTCAGCTGCCAGTCAAAATGTTGGCAGTTCTAACCCACCAGATACTGTGTGTAAAATGATGGAGCAGTTAGCATCCATAAAGATTACAGCTTTGGAAACCTATGGGGCAGTTATACGTGGTCCTGCAGTGTCTCTCTGCAGAGGAATTGACTTGATGGCAATGGGTTAATGGGTTTTCAAATAGAGATCAGGACAAATGGATGGCATGGTAAAGCCATTCACAAATCTCTCCATGGGTGCATCAGACAGTTTAATTCAAATTAAAGGAATGTTTACAACAATTGTGGATGTGTAGACAGAACCATAATGCAAATTCACAAGTAAAAACAGTCTGAAGTCAGGAGTGAAACTGATGTGGGGGACTCAGGTCTCACTTTTGATTCTATAATTACTGATATTTAAATACTGCAGTAAGAATGTTGAGTATCTTGATAAAGCAATAAAAATGATGAATAAAAAGGGAGATAAAAGCATGCAGCATAGAAGAATTGCAACCGCACATTATGTGAGTTCAAAGATGATGAAAATCACATTTGGTTATTCAGGAAAAGGAAAGTAGAAGAAGCAAATCAGGAACCACTTTAGAAGCATATGCCATTTGCAATAAGCCTTTGAGGACCCTTAATATTTGACAAAGTGAAGATGGCATCAAACACAAAAAAAGAAACAAACAAATGCAGAAGGGTGGCTTGGGCCACAGGAGAAGAAATGGTCTGCCCAGATGGTGTTCAGGATTACTGATTTTGAAAATGTGTTTTCCAGCTTCAATTAGTTCAATTAGTTCAATTAGGGCACAGACATAATACACACAAAAATATACTCATGTGTATGTATGCACACACTCGCACACACAGCTGGGTTTCAAGAGACATGTAGAAAAATGGAATTGAAAGATCATGGGATCTTTCCACAAATGTTTTGAGAAACCAAAATGAAGCCCACTGCAATTGAGTCAGTTATGACTCATAATAACTCTACACAACAGAGTAAAACTGTTCCATAGGGTTTCCCTAGCTATAAATATTTTATGGAAGCAAACTGTATCTTTCTCCCACAGAGTGACTGGTAGGTTTAAACTATTAGCCTTTTGACCAGCAGCAGAGCACTTTTACCATTTCACCACCATAGATACAGGTATAGATAAGGTATAGGTATAGATCAGGCATAGGTATAGGTAGAGATATAGATTAACTATAGCGTAGACATATGTTTAGGTTTAAGTATAGGTGTAGATATAGATATATAGAAATAGAGATAGAAATATTAGGGCAAATAAAAAAGTATAACTACCAGGTTCATGCACATGGGGTATATTCTAAACCAAGCATGTTTAAACATATCTCTGTGGTCAGTATATAACTGCAGGTATGTTCTCTCAGTAATACACTTGTCTTAGTCTCATTAAATGCTTTCAAAAAAGGAAAGAATGAAAACCACATTTATGGAGGGTTTAATAGAATATTGTTTTCTATTTTATTTGTTGAGACAGGCTGTGTAATAATATACAGTGTGGTTAAAAAAATATTTTTTAACCCCTCCAGATTCCTTATCCCTCAGACCTAAATATTGGTCTCAGTATCATAAAAAAATAAATAAATAAGGAGGAAAAGTAGAACTGAAATGGGCTTAGAGTCTTTAGTGACAAATAAGTTCATTTCAAACATATGAAGAAAAAATTAGAGCAAGAAAATAAATAAAATAAAATAGTCCAATCAAAACAGTGGCTTCTGTGAGGATCTGACAGGCCAGTTCAATCCAAATTAGAAAGGCCAGCTCAGAACATTATGCTGACTATTTTGGGGAGCTTCCAAAGCGTTTTGTTGTTGTTTTTAAGATCATTTTATTGGGAGCTCTTACAGCTCTTATAACAATCCATACATTAATTGTATCAAGCATATTTGTACATATGTTGCCATCATCATTTTCTAAACATTTCCTTTCTATCTGAGCCCTTGGTATCAGTTCCTCTGGGTAACACTTTTAGATTTCTCACAAGAACGATCACAGAGGCTTATTACAAAGAGGTTTCAGGCAGTTACAAACAGCATTGGCAAGAAAAAAGCCAGGAAAGTTCCACCAAGATTTTTCCCCCCCACAGAACACTTCACCAGCTCATTCTTGAAGTGTAACAAGGGCTGTCCCACAAGAATTTTATTGGGAAACCTCTCTCCATTCACTCTGCAATGCTGATCTTACCACTTCAGACATTTTTTTGCTTCCAAAACCCAAAAACCATTTAGAAGGAACACAATTTGAGTCCTTCTGAAATGAAAAAGCTGTCATTTCAGCACGGTGTAAATTAAAGCTGTCAAGTTCTTTGGCCATCTCTGTAAGTTTGTCATTCCGTGGTGGCTACAGTGTTGCTGTGATGTTAAATGTTATGTCACTGGGATCTAAAATGCTAGCAGTTCTTTGGGGAGGGCTGTTGTTTTTAGGTGCTGTATAGTCAGCTCCTACTCATAATGATCCTCTGTGCAACTGAATGAAACATTGCCCAGTCCTGTGCCAATCTCACAATCGTTAGGTATTAGCCCATTGTTGTAGCCACTGTATCAATCCATCTTGTCAAAAGTCTTTCTCTTTTTTGCTTACCTTTTACTTAAACAAGCATGATGTCTTTCTCCAGGGATTGATCACTCCTGATAACTTGGCCAAAGAATGTGCAATTATATATCACCATTCTTGCCTCTAATGAGCATTCTCGCTGTACTTCTTCCAAGACAAATTGCTTCATTCTTCTGGCAGGTCATGCTATAGTCAATAATCTGCACCAACTTCATAATTCAAAGGCATTAATGATTTTTTGCTCTTCTTTATTCATTGTCCAGATTTAGCATGTATCTGAGACAGCGGAAAATAAAATAGCTTGGGTCAGGCGTACTTTTAGTCCTCAGAGTGACAACTTTATTCATTAATACTGTAAAGAGATTTTGTGGAGCCCATTTGCCCACTGCAGTATGTTGTTTGATTTCTTGATTACTGTGTCCATGAGTGTCAGTTGTGGAAACATTAAAGAGATGGAAACACTGCCTTCAGAAGTCTATAACTTTAGATAAAGGATCTGTTGAGATGCAGCATCTTCATGTTTTGATATTTTTGTTTAATAAAAGGTTCTAAGACTTTGTAGTAATACTTTCTGATATACCCTCATATATATCTATAAAAAGTGCAAAAACATTTTTAATTGCTAATCTACACAAAGGGCCACTGTTTACAGAGAAATAAAATCATTTCTATGGATGTTATGAATATATAAATGTCTCTGTAGAGCATCCCAAGGGAGCTCATACTAAATACTCCATTTGCTTTAACCATCCCAGTTATACTCGCCAATGCTTGAGGAAGCAATACTACAAGCAGGCTAACCCAATGATGATTCTAAGCCTCCCAACCTGGCAAATATTTTTCTCTCTTACATTGGCTAAAGACAATGAGCTCAGAAATATACTGACATCTTGATAAGGAATGGCTCTCTACTCCTTTATGAGTAGTCATCCTTGGACCTCAAATCTTGAGAAGCAATTTTCAACCTCTTTGGTCAACTGTGGATTCTTTAATTCCAGTGGAATCCTATAATGAAACCAGCATCCAAGCAATGCCAGTGGTTCTGGTTGAAGCAGGAGCGGGGTAAGGAGGGATGGGAGCCATTCCTTGCTTTGTAGAGGTCTGTTCCTTACTATGTTGCCCAGTTTGAAAACTATCCTCTAAATTTTTGAGACTTATACAACTAACGAGACAGAAAGAACATGGTGTGAATGACACGAAAGCCCAGACTCTTTGTCTCTGGAATGTGAACAGCATTATGCATTAAGAGGAAAATTACTTTTATATATTACTTATTTTCAGACAAAGATTTAAAATATAATTGACCTCACCTCATTCCCAACGACATTTCTTCTAATCCTATTAATACAATTAGGCCCTAATACAACTTCTATTAACTACTGGGTGCCTTAAAAAGATGTTTCGGTGTTAAATGTAAAGAGAACAACAGATGTAGTGCCTTACAACATGTAATAAAGGTCCCATGTGTAATTACAAACCAAAGTTACACTGTAGGGGAAAAAAATGGGGTTATCTTAAAGATGCTTTGCTGAAAAATTGTGAAAGATCTGGGGGTATTTTCCTAAAACAAGACTTTTTTTAATCAAATCTTAAACAACAGTTTTACTTTTTTGGGGGGGTCAGGTATTATCTAATATGTTTTCTTTTTTAAAAAATCAGTAAATTTAATTGGGGGCTCGTACAACTCTTATTGTAATCCATACATACATACATCCATTGTATGTCAAGCACAATTATATATTTGTTGCCCTCGTCATTCTCAAAACATTTGCTGGATGTGATTGAAATATGGAATGATTTAATATATGTATTAATCTCAATCAATAAACAGAGAAAAAGGGGGGGAAAGTTAGATCCAGAAGAGGACATGGAATGAGGTATATTATTATTGATGTCAAATGAATCTTTACTGGAAGCAGAGAATTCCACAAAGACTAGGCAGACATTTGATTGTGTGGGTCACAAGAAAGTATGAATAAGATTATGAAGAAGGGTGACTCCAGAACCTTCCATAGTACTTGGGAATAGACCCTGAAGCAGGATTCAAACAAGGGGCACTGTGGTTTGAAATCAGAATAGATGTGGGTCAGGGCTGTATTCTGTCACAAAACTTATTCAATCTATACGCTGAACAACTAAATAATCCGAGAAACTGTACTCTAGGAAGAAGAAGGTGGCATTAGTATTGGAGGAAGATTCACTAACATGGCACAATGTTGCTTGTTGAAAGTGAAGGGAACTTGAAACACTAGTTAATGAAGATCAAGCATTGGAGCCTTCAGTATGAATTACATCTTAACAGAAAGAAAACAAAAATCTTCACAACTAGATTGATAAACATCATCATAATAAACAAAAAAAGAAGTTAGTTGCTATTGATTTCATTTTGTTTGGATCTTCAGTCAAAGTCCATGGAAATAGCAGTCAAGAAATCAAACAGCTGGGGGAGGGGGTAGCAATGAGGGAGGGGGAAAATGAGGAACTGATACCAAGGGCTCAAGTAGAAAGCAATTTTTTTGAGAATAATGATGGCAACATGTGTGTGAATGTGCCTGACACAATGGATGCATACATGGATTGTGATAAGAGTTGTACGGACCTCCAATAAAATGATTTTTTTTAAACAAATCAAACAGCATATTGCATTGAACGAATCTGTTGCAAAAGACCTCTCTAAAGTATTGAAAAGCAAAGATGTCACTTTGAGGACTGAAGTGTGTCTGTTCCAAGTTAGGGGGTTTTCAATTGCCCCATATATATCCAAAGCTCGACAACAAATAAGAAAAACTGAAGAAGAATTGATGCCTTTGAATTAGGGTATTAGAAAAGAATACCGAATATAGTGTGGCTGCCAGAAGAACAAATGTGTCCTAGAAGAAGTCCAGCCAGGATGCTCCATAGAAGCAAGGAGATAAGACCTGTGCCTGAAGGGGGTCATCATGCTTGGTCAAGTACAGGATCAAAGGAAAAGACCCTCTATGAGATGGAATGGCAGAGTGGCTACAATGACAGGTTCACACATAGATTGTAAAGATGGCACAGGACTGGGCAGTGCTTCCTTCTGTTGTATCTGCAATCACTATGAGTCAACACAAACTGATGGCACCTAACAGCCCTGGGGTATAGTGTAAAGTCTGCAGTTCCAATTCACCAGCTGATTCACAAGAGATTGATAGGGCTTTCTGCCTTTGTAAAGAATTGCAGTCTCAAAATCCCCCAGGGGTAGTTCTAGCATGTTCTATAGGGTCACTATAAGTAGTCATTGATTTGATAGCGGTGAGTTTCATTTTCATTTGTTAGTAACAACATCAGTTAAAACCCATTTAATTTTAACAAAATAGCTGAGGTCTTCTAGTTTAGGGGCATGATTGATTGAATTATGCCACACAAGATGCTATGTCAAAGCCCTAATTGCTCTACTTGTGGATGTGGCTCTGATTAGAAATGGAGTTTTATTTGTTATGCTAATGTGGTCATGTCAGCCCAGGGTAGGTCCTAGACCTATCTCCCTCTGAGGGTATTGTATAAAAAGGAAAGCAAATGTGGAGAGGCACGCAAACAGTGGACAGTGAGGCTAGCCACGGTAAGGTGACATCCACAAGCCAAGGAATTCCAAGAAGTATAAGGAGCTGAGAGCAGAGCATCCCATGTGGGTGGTGCAGTCAGGGGCTCAGCTGCCAACAGAATTATTGGAGGTTCTCATCCCCGCATAGGCACATCCTAAGAAAGGTCTGGAGATTTATTTCTAACAGAACAACCATGGATAATGCTATGGTTCTAGTCTGACCTGCTGGGGGTGCTGCCATGAATGGAATGAATCCACTCCATGGCAGCTAGTTGGTTAGAAGTAGGACATGGCAGGTGGGGGTGGGGTGTGAGGGAGGATGGCAGGCCATAAGTCTGTTGAGCCCTGGATTGGACTTCTAGTCTCCAAACTGAGAATGAAGTCCTGTTCTATAACACTGCCCACTTTTAGTATTGTTGTTGCAGCCACTAAGAACTAAGACAAGGGCAATGGGAAAGATTCACTGTGTACTCAGAAGCATTCAAACAAGGTCATTATAATTAATATCACTTGCCAAGCTTATAGTGACACAACTTGAAAAGAAAATAAGGTCCACTTGAAGATACTGGCTGGCTTGAAAGATGTGACATTCTTTCAGCAGAAGGTGTATGGTCTCTGTCGGTGTCAGGACTTTGAATAACTTCTCACCCTGCCTTCCTTCCCTGTCAACATTAACTGGCTGGATGCTTTTATTACTTTCTCTTGCAGATGCCCCTGTTTCTAATTAGAGTCAGGGCCCTGACCCTGGGGAGCTGATAAAAATGTTCCCCCTAGACATACCTTGTTAGCTAACTGGAAGAGGCAGGTTAATGGTGTCTACGTGGAAGGTATGTTATTAGAAGTGAGTCTGTGAAGCAAACGCCCCGTGACTCTAATCTTCAGAATGCTGACTCCTGAGGTCAGTAATTGGGCACACAGAATTCTCCAGAACAGCAGGCCTAAGCCTGTCTTCAGACCTCTTTGAAATGCCGTTTCTGAGGTCGGTGAAATAATTGCTTCATTTAAAGGGGGTGGAGCGAGATTGGGGGAGGGGGGGTGAATTGCCTTCATTATTTCTCCAGTTGATCAATGCACCATGCTCTCAATATCCCTTCTAATTAAAATAACACAGGCTGCTTGAGAAACTCAATCATTTCCATGATGATTCTTGTCAGTTTGCTCCTCTTGCCTGTCAGAGATGCCTAATGGCAGATAAGGCCAGAGTCTCCTTGGCTCCGTTATTAATTCAGCCGCCACAGTGCCACAGCGCTCATTAAATGTCTTTGCCCTTGTTGTATTAAAACCTTTAATTAATGGGGAGGATATTTTAATGTCAGCGCTTTGCAACTTTCCAAAGAGAAATGCCAATGTAATCAGTTTAAACTCTTGGCCATCGTTCCCAGTGCAGATTTTCCCTTCTGCTCAATTCCGTGAGGTTAACTGAGTGCAGGTCACATTCTAGACTAGATACACAGGCATTTGATAACCTGGACAGTGTTATCAGATCTCTAAAAGGACTTGACAATGGCATCATCGAAAGGATTCCTCTGAAGTCCAACCATTGTGTCACAACAGCCATGTACCACTTAACACCATGAAACGTCCTGTTTGAAATGGGAGGTTAGGTGATTTGGGTGCTGTGTGAACACCAAATCATAGTCCAGTTCTGCTGTTTCTTTAAGCATCGCGAACAAGCTTTGTGCCTCTGCAGCAGTCTTCAGCGTGCTGGGAAAGCTTTATTTTTGTTTGATCCTCAGTCCATGTCATTGGCAATTTCTCCAAAACTGATAAAGCTCCCTCTCCCATTTTCATTAGCCTTACAGTCATCAGTGGAGCTGACCCTTGAAAGGCTTGAGGAATTGTTTTCTCTATTGAGGATTGTCGTGATTGTTGGATGCAACAGGCCTAAGGATGAGCAACAGCCATCACTGCTGATGCACTCCCTGTTGTTTCATCCTCCTGCTTCACTTCAAACCCAAATGCCTGCTTTGTCTCTTGTGATAGATTTGCTGCATTTGGAGTCACGATGCACTTCACAGTTATATTTCTGGGATAAAATTAAGTCATGATCGAGAGACATGCTGAACCCAAGATTGGATGCTGTGGCCTCTGAGTGGAAGCATACACTGTGAACGTGTTAGATAGAAGGTACAGTGCATATAGAAACCAGTAGCATAAGGTCTTTGCTAGAGTGATCAAGACCTATGCATTATAGGTTATGTACGTACAAAACATTGAGTGTATGAAACTCGATGGCCCAATTGCTTTGTATACGATAGACATGAGATACATGTGCTGTGTCTGGGATGCCATTGCATTTACTAAGTCCTCTTCAGACAGGGGTTTCTGAAGTCTATTATAGTCTTTTGGGACCACAGTTGTATAAGCCATCCAGTGTTGCCCAAACAGACTTTATGCAGCACATGACTGTGATCTGAGAAGCGTTCCAGCCAAGATCATGAGGCCCAGTTCTGGCACTCAAATGCCCTGCAGCAGACGAGCGGTGGTTGGAGGGTGGTTGGCCGTATGCGAGTGCTGCTGCTCCTTTGACGTAGCCTTCATGGCTCTTGTGGGCCAGACTCATATGTAAGACAGAAGAGAGCACAAGCTTATAAGAAAAGTCAAAAGTCACAGTAGACAAGTAGAAGTAAGAAGAAAAGTAAGGAATAAAAAAGGACTTGATCCCACAATGACATCACTAGTATTAAGTTCTCTGGACCCATATAGGGCACACATGGCAGAGGCGGCTGTAAATAGCAGAGGATCCTCTGTACAGACAATGGGGCAACAGCTGGCCAGGGTCCCCGGGGACTATGAGGCATTGATCTTTAACCCACATGGCTTTAATGTCTGACCTTTGATTAGCTTGCCTTTGATACCTTTCAAGTGCAGGGTGCATCCAGTAGCCCTTCCTAGAATCTTCTCTCGGGACCAGAGGCTGAGGGGATCCTGGTGCATCAGGGTCCTGGGAATTCCTGTTCCCTTTGTGTCTGACTCAGCCACTGAAAGGGGCCTTTAAGACAAAACAAAATTTAAAAAGCCTTTTTCGAGCTGAGAGGATAGCATAGGACTGCCCATATGGGTTTCCTAGACTGTAACTGTTTAGCCAAATAGAAAGCCTCATCTTTCTCCCATGGTTTCAAACAGCTGACCTTGAGGTTAGCAGCTCAACGTGTGACCACTATGTCACCAGGGCTTCCAAGCTGAAAGGAGAGTGTTTGAGATAAAGCTAAGCACATTTGAAATAAGATACCTTTTTAAGTTATTTTCATTACTTCCCTTCTAAGACCATGGTGTCCTTGGGCTTGGGGTCCTGGTGATGCACCTCAGACGCAGCTACCACCCTCTGTCAGTTAGTGGACACCCTCTGTCAGTGGACAATGTTACTGTGATACTGAACAGGTTTCAAAGGAGCTTCCAGACTGAGATGAAGAAGAAAGGTTTGGTGATGCTTCTTCTTGGTCTCAGCCATCAAAACCCAGTGGGTCACCACCATCTAACCCCAAGCCAGTTATGAGAATGGTACAGGACCAGGCGGCCTTTATCATTCGTTTTTGTTTTTCCTGTTATTTCATACATTGGGGTGGGGATAGGGGGTTGCTTGGGAAACACTGACCTTAATTGGGAATAGAGACATAGAGTCAGAGAGGCCTAAAGGAGAAAAAGCCATGTGAACTGAAAACAGATGCAGAGATTGGAGTTTTGCTCCACAAACCAAGAAACTCCTGTGCGACCAGAGCTGTGAGAGACAAGAGTGGATCTTCTCCAAAGCCTTGTTTTAGACAATGTGACCCCACGGATTTTGGCCTTCCAGCCTCCAGAGCTCCCGTTTTCCTTTCGGTTTAAGGCACCTGCTCTATGGCACTGTGTCACAGCAGCCCTAGAAACAGATACAGACAACACCATGATAAATGCTATTGGGACTATTTTAAGGATGGCTTTAAACTGTCCTTCTCTGTTAATCTTCCTTGTGCTATAGACACAAGTTTTCCTGTCCCTCCTGAGGCCACAGCAGAAAAGAATTAGAGAGGAATATATCAAAGCTCAGAGGCTGACATTTTAGAAATGAGATTCAGATGTGCCTATAAATCTGACAGGGAGAGGCAAGGAGGCGCATCAAACTGGTGTGGGCAAAACATGCCTGGAATTTGGTCTGTGACCTCACCTGGCCATTGGCTTCATTAAATCTGCTCCCGGGGGCACACATGGCTTGGGGTCAGCCAGGCTTTCTCCATCGCACTAGCAACATGGAATACAGTTTGCACGCCTCAGGGGCTGTAGAGCGCTGGCCTCCTGCTCAAGTGTCAGGGCTCAGGCAAACTCAGGAGGCAGGAAACTGAGCTGGATGGATCACTGGTTTGATCTCAAGTGACAAATCCCTTGTTGTGACTTCTTCCAGAGGCCGGAGATTGCTGGGGGATGGGGAATCCAGGAAGGAGGCCGGATCCTAAGAAAAGGGCACTGAACAAACAGCAGAGCCAGTTATTATGAAGGCCATATTCTGACTTCAGGGCCCCCCATGTGTCAGAGAATTGTGGCCCACGGGGTTTCCAGGAGGCTGATTCTTCTTAAGGAAGGTACTGGCACTTTCTTACAAAATGCTTTGCGTGCACTCAAACCACCAATCTTGCTTTTAAGCAGCTTAGCAGAGGAACCATTTGCCCCATCCAGGTGCTCCACAGTAAAAGAGCAGGCAGTAGATGAGTGTTCACCAAGATGACTTCCGGCTTGTCCCTGGATCTGGTATGCTACCTGCCAACTTGCTTACCTCTTGGGGAGAACAAGGAGGTGGAAAACACAAGAGTGCACTAGTCACAGGCAGAGCCAGAAGCTGGGTCCAGGACAGCAACTATAGAGTGCAGACTCTGGGCAGAGAAGATGGGAACAAAAGATGGAGCTGCCAATGGGGCTATGAGGCTCTTGGTGTTGCCGTTGTGGTCAGGTGCCATCGAGTCGGCTCCATGGACAACAAAACAAAACATTGCACCATCTTGCACCATCCTCACAATTGTTCCTCTGCCTGAGCCCATTGGCGCAGCCACTGGGTCAGTCCTTCTCATCAGGGACCTTCCTTCTTCATGCTGCTCCTCCGCTTTACCAGGGACTCGTCTATACCATCACTACATCCAAAGGAGGTAACAGCAAGTCAAAATCTTACCCTGGCTTGAGACTCTTGGTTAAATCTTATTCCACCAAAATATTGTTCCAGTGATTGAAATGGAATTAGCGTTTGGGTTCTTTCCCTGCTATTTCAGTTACACAGAAAATAGACCTTTTCTACCCCGATGGCATTAGTTTGTAGGACATAGGGTACAGGACAGGTTGGTGTCTTGATGACAAAACAAAACAAAACAAAATTTGGGTTTTCTTCTTTACCTAAGGTAAAATTCTACTACCCACCTGTCAGTTTGCCACACTCAGTGGCTGGTGTATTGCTAGGATGCTGGCAGGCATGAGTCAGGTTTTTTTTAATACCAGAAGGCTCAACATGGGGGTTAAGTTCCCTTGGAGCATCCGGAGTAAGACACATTAAGAAGTAAGGCTTGGTGAACTGCTTCCAAAGACTAGCCCAGGAAAGCCCTATGGATTACAACAGAACATTGTCTGGTATGGTCCTCGAAGATGAGTTCCCTGGTTTGGAAGGTGCTCACAGTGCACAGTGTCCACAACCCTGGACTGAAACAACCCAAAGTTAGTAAGACCGGTGCAGGACCAGGCCACGAGCCCTGGCCATGTGGTGGTTGTGAACTGGGCGGCTCACTGCAAGGTCAGCACCAGGGAGAAGGATGGGGCTGTCTATTCCCATAAAGAATTACAGTCTTGGAAACTCAGAGCAGCTAGTTGGCATCCACTCAATGGCAGTGAGTTTAGCTTTGGGTTTGATACCTGGTGGTGCTGTAAGTTAGGCATTGAGATGCTAAGAGCAAGGTTGGTGGTTCAGACCCACCAGCTGCTTTTCAGGAGAAAGTTAAGTCCATTGGCCCCTATAATGATTTCTATAGTCTCTGAAACCTTAGAAAGGTTCCCTTTGAGTTGGAATCAACTGGATAACAGTCAATGGGCTTTCACACCTTAGTAATCCCTGGGAAGCACAAAAGATTCAGGGCATTGATACCATCAGAACATTTGGCAGTTCAAACCCACTTCGAGACCCTTAGAAAAAAGGCCGACCATAAAGGTCTGCTTTCAAGAGGCCACAGCCATGAGAACCCTCGGAGGCACACGGGATCCCTGGGTGCTGGATCGGCTTCATGGGAACGTTTGCGCCCACTCACCCACTATAAAACAGTCCATACACTCTGGAAGTGGCATACTTCATCCGGAGCCACCAGCTTCATCAGAGAGCCAACTCTGCCCACCCAACCCCCACAGACAGACATTTCCTTGCAAACCCTGCATCGTAGGAAGCCAGACAGATAAAACTCAGCAAAATGCACTGATGGTTTTAGACGCCTCAGACCTGGACCATTCTCTGACAACTCAGTCTTACGGGGAGGCCCTTTGGCCCGCCTCCATGTTCGGGTTTCTAGAAGCTTTCTCTAGATGTGTCAGGATTTTTCTTGGGCTTCCTCTTCAAATCAATCTCCCAGCCTTGACTTCCCTGTGTCAGAGTTGGCTGGCTCAGCTGACAGCATATTCATTTCTGTGAGAATGGTAGCATGAAGGAGGAGAGAGAATGAGGGGTGGATTCCCTCTGCTCACAGCTGTCTCTCATCTTGGAAATCCAAATCGCTGAAGCAGGGGACCATCATTCCGATGAGTGGATCCAGAGCACCTTGGATGCTGACATTTCCGAGCTTTCTGCAGACTTTCGGGCTGACCGTTGACATGGTACAGAGGCCAACAGCGTCTTACAGAGGGGTTTCAGGTGACTACAAACTCAAACAGTATCTTTCAGTGGGTGAGCAAGAAAATTGTACTTCCATCCTCTTCTTCCAACCATGGTTCAGAAGTAGAGCTGTCCTTTATTCTGTCCCTGAAATGTTTTATAAGGGATACATTAAACAATGGAATTCAGTTTGTGCACACAATAAGTTCTGTAGCCTATTGATATTAATATTAAAATTATTTGAAACAGAATCATTGAACAACCACAGCTGATTAAATATGATTAAGCATTATTTTGTCTGAACAATGGGTGATATATAAGATAGAAGATACCCCTTTTCTTTCTGGAAATATTGTTCCAGAAATACTAATTTTTCTCTCCGAGCTTTTGTTGTCCTGCCCTTGAACACCCAAGGGATGACACGCAGCCCTTGTCATCATAGCAGGTGATATGGGCTTGGTTAGGGGATAGAGCAGATAGTAGTGTCCCACAGAGGTGGAAGTGGACCCTGTCATATCACCATCTGTCAGGAAGAGAACATAGCTACTTCTGAAAGGTGATACAGCCTTGACAAGTCCAGGGAGAATCTCTCCTCTGCTCTCTTGGGGTCACTATGAGGTCCTCCCTCCCACCCACACTCTCCCAACTAGCCTGTATATTCTTTAATCCTGACCAGCTAGTTGCAGTGCAGTCAACTTCTGCTCGTGATGAGCCTATGCGTACAGAATGGGGCTTCTTCCCAGAGTGCTCAAGACTATGGCGTTTCAGAAGCAGAGCGCCAGATCATTCTTCCAAGGCACCTTTGGGGGAATTCAAGCAATTAAATTTTTGATTAGTAGTTGAGCCCTTAACTGTTTGTATCACCCACAGACTCCTACATTTAGCCCCAAATAGCTTTAAAGCAGATATTCATTTAGGAAGTTTATTTAGGAAACCAGATCAAAAGTCCTTCTTTTGGGCAAACATTCTCCTTTTAAAATATCAAGTAATGATTTTTTATTAGGTAACTGATATGTATTTATTACAGAGATTTTGAAATATAGACCCACCCACTGTCAGTGAGTTAATTCTGACATCTAGTGACCCTACATAGGGTTTTTGAGGCTACACATTATAGAAACAGAAAGTCTCATCTCTCCCACAGAGGAGCTGGTGAGTTCGAACTGCTGACCTTACAGCTAAGAGTGGGAAATTAAAAAAAGTCTTACCACCTCATAATTATTATGGTCCTACACTTGCTTTCTTGTTGTCATTAGTTGCCATCAGCCCCAACTCATGGTGACCCCATATGTGTAGAATGAAACTGCTGCCTAGAGTTTTCTAGGCAATAATCTTCACAGAAGCACATCATTGGACCTCTTTCCCCGCAGAACCACTGGGTATATGTTCCAACCTCCAACCTTCAGCCAAGCTCAAGCCACTGACTACCAAAGTTAAACATAAGTTTACCTTTTATCCTCTGATGATTAGACTTTAGATTTATAAAGCTAGTTTAACAAAGCATGTGTGCAAAACTGGTAGACAAGAAAGACTAGTACTTTTCTTATATTACTCACTTAGACTATCCCTAAAACAATAAATATAAATGGCCTAGAACTGTATTCCTTGAAATAACTGAAGTATAAATATAAATTCCCCCATTGGTTAATGGCTTTCATCACCCCATCCCCACCATAGATAGAAAAAATGAAAACAAATTAATTTTACTTGAAATAAAATCCTAAACTTATTTGTATTCGTAATTGCTGAGAGGATAACACAAATTCAGCAGAATCCCCACCCCCTACCCTTGGGTGTGGAGCATTGAATTTAAGTAATCATGTTTGCACAAGTTCCCCAAGTCAGATGCTTGGCTTAAACCTTTCATTTCTGAAGAGCTTTACTTCCTGTCTTAATCCTAATTCTCAAGTCATCACTGGAAAAGCAGTTAGAGGAATCTGTGGGAGAATTTCTATTCTAAGCCAAGTCATGTAACTTTGGGTCTGCTTCATTGTCTGTGTGCTTGGAGCTACATAACAAGGAGGAAGCAGAGATCCATTCATGTGTTTGTCATTGAGAAGAAAACTGGTTCCATATGTACACACACACACACACACACACACCCCTCATTTCATGCCTGACCTTCAGATAAGCAACATCTCATAGTGATGTCAAGGAAACAGAGGAAGAAAAAACGGCAATCTGTTTTTGCTTAAATCCCTTACAAGAGAAAACACAAAATGCATTTAGATGACCTACTCTAAAAGGTATTTTAACTTTATTCCACTGGCTGGTTGGAAAATTGAAGTGAAATGAGCTCATTTTATATGGTCCACAAAATATATAAATATATAATAAAATATATAAACTAATATATATTTTTTAATGATAAAATTGTGCTTAATGAAGGATCCAGATTAATCTCCAAGGAGATTTTTCATTTAATTCCTGAATTCTAAAAAACTCATGTGTTCAAGAAAGACAGAAGAAAGAAATTGAAATCACTCCTGACATTCAAGAATGAAAAGAAATGGATGGTATGCTGGGCATGGGGAATTCCATTAGAATAAAGGAAAAGAGATTCTGATACTAATACTGGGAGTCACATAACCATCAAGAATGGGGGTTCTTAAACACACAAAGAGAGAGAGAGAGAGAGAGAGAAAGAGAAAGAGAGAGAGGGTTCTTTACACAACCCAGCCACAGGATTTCACTACAGCAACTGGTATATAGAACTTTAGGAACTAAGGCTCCATTTTAATATGTTAGGTTAAAGAATGTTTAAACATTTAAAAGTGCTAAAATACCTTAGCAGCTGGGGGGCACTGTAGTGTAAGTGTTGGACTGCTTACCACAAGGTCCATAGTTCAGACCCACCCAACAGCTGCTCCTCGAGAGGAAAAGGAGACTATCAGCTGTCCTAAAGATTCACAGCCCCAGAAATTCTCAGCATTGTTGTGAGTTGGAGTCTCCTTGTAAGGCACCTTGCCTGGTGTTGGCAAAATCAATATGTCCTCAACTGCGAACCTAAAGGGTGATGTTTCAAATCCACCCAGCAGGACTGTGGGAGCAAGACCTGGTAGCTTGCCCCTGTAAATACTCCGACCCAGAAAACCCTGTATGGCAGTTCTACTATGTCACACCATACGTCCAAAATGGACTCGAGAGCACACAACAGCAAAATACTTAGGAAATACATCATAAGCTCCAAGTAAATAGTAGTTTTGTCATCTAATGGAATTTTCATCTACTTACTGGACTTTTCCATTTGACTTAACTTCAAAATCAATACATCTAAAAAGGCATGACTCGTCTGCTCTTGAAGGCAGTACTTCCTCCCAACATCCTTAAAAGCAAAACCCAAATAAGTGTTGCAACACTTTGTTCTCGCAACTCCACTCCAACCTGTCACCAAAGACTCTTACTTCTTTCTTCACAAGGACTCTTCCACCATATCATAAGGGCATGAGTGGCAACCAGGGATGCTGGGATGAAGGGAAAAAGTGGACTCACTGCTTCGAGGGCACTGAGTCTCTCTGTTAAGGATGATGGAATAAGTTGGAAATGGTAGTGGTTATACAACGAGATGATCAAATTGCCACTAAATTGTACACAGAGGGATGTCAAAATGACAATTGTTTCATTACCTATTTACCACTCTTTTAAAAATGTCCTATTTGTCACTTGCTTCCCATTCTAGCCACCACATACCTATGGACACCCTTGTTACTTCAAACTTCAGTAATGCAACAGCCCTAGGAAAGTTGTCTTCTCATGTGTCCAAGCATCAATGGCAGATGACTCTGCTTGCATGTTATTGCCCTCATGCACTTTCTGTCCTCACCTCAGCCCTCCATCACATGTTCCCCAATTGCCTTCCACCTTTAACTCTCACCGCTCCTCCAGGTGGGCTGACATGTGGGTGGTGCTGTTGTTGCAAGAAGCAGAGCCTCCTGAAGGTGACTCAGTTGACAGAGCCATAGGTGAGCGATATGTCTGGGGACTGTGTGAACAGTGTGCATGGGAAGAGCATGGATGAGAGAAGGTCAACTCAGCAACCATGTTGGCTTGCAGAGAAAATACAATATTGAGAACATACCTAAAAACAAGCAAACCTGTTTATCTGACATTCAAATGAAACTGAATGTTCTATTTTCATTTGTTGTTTGAATGTTATTTTGTTTTCTTTCGTTCTTTCTTTCATTTTTGTGCTTGCTACATCTGGCAACCTTACCATACAGACAACCAGAACATCAAGGGTCTAGAATTTACAGTGACAGCTTTAGTGTTCAATAAAAGAGGTCACAGCACCATGCCTGAGGCTGCCAGGAGACAGGTAGGATCATGTGAACGTGTGAAGCAGGGCTTGTGTAGGATAGTATATGGCCACAATATTTGGTCTCAAGGGTTGGAGGAAACACTACATGGACTTGTAGAGATGGTTATAAACAAGTGATCAGTACTCACCTGCCTTCTAAAACACAGCACAGTTGACCCATAAACAAAATGGGTTTGAACTCTGTGTGTGGGTCCATTTGAGCATGGACTTAAAACAAGAAGCAAAAATGCTGTGTGATACTAATCATCTCAGTGTAAGCAACTCACCTCTGCAGCAAATTGCTTAAGAAATGAACTCTTGCTGTTCCTCACAGTTTTCTTTGTGTTTAATGCAATACCATCAACCTTGAATGAAACCATGGAACCTTAACAAAGTGGCACTATGAAGCTGGATAACTCTCAAGACTCAGAGAAAGGTCATGACATTACTGTACAAGAAAAAATTGAATCACTTGGTATTGAGAGTTCTGCACCTGTGGTTGTTCATTGTAATTTAAATGAATCCAGCATAAGAACCTTGTGAGAGAGAAAAAAGTGAATCTGTGAGGCTTTCTTTGGCTACAGCTTCGCCAACAAGCCGATAACCTTGCACTTCTGTGAAACATCATTGCAGTGCATATTGAAAATGCAGCCAGTCCGGGTGCAGGGTAGCAAGGATGAAACATA
>NW_022103924.1:5887860-5893512 GCF_000313985.2 Echinops telfairi
CAGCCCCAAGCTGAAGTGATGTATACACCAGCAGTGTGGAGAAGCATTCCTCGAAGGAACCTCAAGCTCTAGTGACAGGATCAACCAAGTTGGGTGTCCCACAGGTAGTGTAGCTCACAAGTTGAGGCAGAGAACTAGATAACCAGAGAGCAAGAGAGAGAGAGGTGGGGCTTGCTGAGCCATTTATCTCTTTGCTCTCCAATCAAATTGTGACCTTATTAATCCCACATGTTCCTATTGGCCAGGTTGGCACAATAAACCTACCTATCACATGTGTGTACAATATATAACACATATAATATACAAAATATGTGTTAATCAACTGTTTATGGTATCAGTATTAGGATCCCTGGTGGCACATTGGTTATATGTTGGGCTGCTAACCATGACAGGCAGTTTGAAACCACCAGCCCCTCTGAGGTGGAAGGACATGACTTTCTACTCCTGCAAAAAGCTACAGTCTCAGAAACTTACTGGAGCCATGCTATCCTGTCCTATAAGGTCACTATGATCTGCCAGAGACTCAATGGCAGTGAGTTTATTTTCTTTCTTTTTTCATTTATGGTATCAGTAAGGTTTCCAATCACCAGTAGGCTATTAGTAGTTATATTTCAAAGGAGACAAAATTTATCTGTGAATTTTTTACTATGAGGGCTTAGTGTCCTGAACATCCAAGTTGTTTAACTCTTGTTCCTTACTTCCATCTTTTATTGCCAGCAGAGATGTGGAAGAAATACCTTAAAAATTCACAAAGGTTTGAGAGATTTTTATTTGAAAACTATTGATTTTAAAATTTTGACAATTCTTACTTGAGTTTGATATTCGGCCAATGCACTTCAGACATAGCCCTGCCCCCCACCCCCACCCAACCATGTGTTGCTGTGATGTCAAATAGGTTCCAGTGGAGCTTCTAGGCTTTAGGTTCCCAAACTTATTGGCCCTAGCATCCTCTTTACAGAAAGAGTAGGACTCATAACCCCTCTCCCAATGAAAAACATTTGAACAATAGCCTACAATCTAGGGTAAAATGTGGGCATCTACTTTTGCAGTCCCTCTGGATTGTCCCAGCACCACCACCACCACCCCAGGGCCTGGTATTGTCCACTCTGGAAAACATAAGGCTTACTAGAAAGGTTTGGCAATATACTTCCAAAAACCTAAGCCCTATAGATCACAATGGTAAGAACCACAAGTGATCATGGGGATGGGGGAGGAATGAGAAGAATTTTGTTTCATCATGTATGTCACCTCTATGAATCCTAGGCGATTCATATCTATGAACTCCACATCATCATCTGAGGAGATTCCATGGCAACAGAATACAAATAATTTAATAATAAAGCATCCTGGCAACATTGTGTGAGACAGACAAAATAGCTGTGCTGGCAACATTGACCATCCTGCATGCCACCAGTGACTACCTTTGATCCACATCCATTCTAAAAGCCAGTCCTTAGCTAGGGAAGGGCATTTTTAGCTCCTGATTATGGTCTTCTGCCATTACAGCATCTCAACTGCATTTCACTCTTGGTATATCTTGAATCTGTATTCCCAGCAAGGAAGAATCTGATTGGGGTTGCCAATTACCTTCTAATATATGGTACTCTTATGGGTCAGACTCTTCTAGGCCATTGGCCAACCTGGAGATCTCTGATTATCTGTGGGGCCCAGGAGATGCATTACAGGGCCCAGCTGTGACATATCTCCTGCTTGCTCTGAGACCCCCAGCCATGCTGGGGTTTTTCGTTCCTCTTGCTGCAATCGTTTTCACCGCCACAGTGCTCTTTTGTATGCTTTTTCAGCTGGTGATGCCTCTGGCCCCTCATCACTGTACATCAAACCTCTGCCCTAAAGGTCGGTCCCACAAGGGAATCCTTCTCTGACTTCTTTGATAGACCAACAACCATGCCCCAGACCATAACTGTATACCCAGGGATGGTACTCAAAATATGTAGAGACTGTATAGGTATCTACCAATCAGAATGTAGGCCAGATTTGTTCCAGATATATCTCTAATATCTAGCATGGTACCAGCCATTGGCATCTTTTGGTAAATATTTGTTGAACAATTGAAGATTCAACTCAAGCAGTAGCAAACAAAATCACCAGAGTGATTTCATTGACAGAAGAATGTTTGTGCAATGAAAATGTGGTAAGGGACAGGGGCTGGGCTCCTGAAAGCTTAGTGTCAGCATTCTGACTGGCGGAAGAGCTAGTTTTGCTTTAATGCCTTAGGATGCATATTTTTGCACCTGAAAACCTAGTGGGAGGTAAGGAGAGAGAACTGAAATGAAAAAGACAGACTTAATACCAGTGTCTCCTCCCTACACCCCCACCCTCCTTTATGAATGTTCTTAGCACCCAGCAGATTCCCTCAACTGATAAAATCATCAATGAGGAGCCACCCATCAAGACTCAATGCCCAACCTCACAGGAAGGCTCTCCTTAGGCAAGAATTAACACTGTCTTCTAGCTTGGAATGTATAGCTTGAAGTAAAGGCATCCTGGAGGCATCCTGGAGTAAAGAAATGAGCTGGAAGTCAGGAAAACTGGGTTGTACTCCACCCCCACTCCTTATGAAAAACCCTAAGTACATCTTTCTTTCCCCACTAACCAGCCCCCAACATCTGTGTCGGCTTGCATCCTTCCTGACCCAGTTAAGTAAGTCATGTTCTGACGTATTGTGGCATACAATAACCTCGCCCTCCCAACATTTTTGTCCTTATCTGTAATGTCCCATCTCCCAGCCTTGAAAATCTGAGGTCTTCATTGATTCAGCCCATTCAGCCTGCTAGATCCATCCAATCAGCAGATGTACCAGTGTTTGCTTTAGTGTTCTCCTATCTCAGATTTCCATTCTATACCCATTTTCAACTTCTTGTATAGATAGATCCTCCTGGAAAACTGCCCTGGTGGTATAGGGGTGCTGCAGTGGGCTGTGATCCACATGGTCAGCAGTTCAAAACCACCAGTATCCATAGGAGAAAGACTGCACTTTCTATTCCCATAAACAGTTATAGTCTCAGAAACCCACAGGAGGTCACTGTGAGTCAGCATTGACTCAATACCAGTGAGTTTGTGTTTGTTTGTTTGTTTGTTTGATTGAATACTGCTAAGGCCTGGTTCCTACAATTTCTGGTTCCACACTGTCCTCATTTCAACTGGCTCTGAAGATATCCTACTTCCAGTCTGGAAGCAAACCTTGATGGTTATTTACCCCAAAGCCAGAGGTCTACTCCACACAAAGCTACCAAATTTTAAGCTTCCCAAACTCTCACTTGCACCTGGCTCCTTTCCAAGGGCCAAGGAGAGGCGAACATTCCACTTCAATGGTTACGTATTTGTGTGGTGGATGTTTTAACCAAAATTGGTTGTTACCACTTCTCCTTTCCCACTCCTTTCCACTGTGCTGAATGGTGATGAGGTCTGTGGGATATACTGCTACAGGCAAGTTGAATCAGGGAGACATTAAGTTTGGTTTCAGTGGAATATGTTTGTGTCATTCACTTCAAGGTAAATGCTCTTCTGTTCAAAGAAATTTTGAGTTTTAAGAACTGTTTCAATTATATTGGAACATTCCAAAATAAGTTGTAATTGATTATGGAGAAATAAAATGTTTTTCAATGGATAGGCTTTCAAATTATTTGGTCACTTGACAGACAATTTGAATCACATGGAAAACAGAAACAATTTAAGTTTTTTTCTGATTTGAGCTAAAATGCTGACACCTACAAATTTAATACAAAACTCATAAAGTGTAAGTAACACAATGAGGAGATTGACTGTCCTCATTTCAACTGGCCCTGGAGATATCCTACTTCCAGTCTGGAAGCAACCTTGATGGTTGTTTACCCTGAGCCAGAGGTCTTCTTCACAAAGCTACCAAACTGCGCTGATGTAGTAAGAATTCCATAAACACATGCCTAAACTCCACCGACATCTGAGAATTATTATAAACTTGAAATTACTTACTCCATCATCAAAATGTCTCAATCACTTACCTGTCCAGTAAACATATAGTATGTTAAAAGCCTCAGACCATGTTAAAGAGTCAACCCATATCAAAATCTGAAGATGATTGATACTGCAGTCCAATCATATCCCCAAATATGCTTAAATGAATAAAAGGCCATTTTCTCTATATATTCTTGCATGCGTGTCAAAGGTAAGCTAAAAAAAAGGATGACCTTCAATAAGATGGACTGACACGTGGCGACAGCAATGGCTTGACCATAGCAAGGACTGTGAGGATGGTGCGGGATGGGCTGTGCTTTGTTCTGTTGCACATAGAATCACTATGACCAGAAACACCTGGATGACACCTAAAACCAAAAATGACATTAAAAAAATTTTATATGCATTTATGAACAGATATATGGAGCATTTTCAAAAAGTTTGCAGGAAAGATGGAGTTATAAGTTAATGGAAAGTTTACATGAACTTTTTGAAACCCCTTCTGTCACTCACTGCCGTCGAGTAAATGCCAACTCATAACAACCCTGCAGGACAGGGTAGAACCACCCCTATGAGTTTCTGAGACGGACTGTAACTGTTTACGGGAGTAGAAAGCCCAGTCTTTCTCTGAGGTGGTTTCCAATTGGCAACCTTATGGATCGCAGGCCAGTGCATAGCCACTATACTACTGGGGCTCCTGTCCCTTCTATATGTGTATAGAAGTGACTGAGGAGGCAAATGACTGATACCTGAGAGGTGGGAGGTTTAAATCCACTGGAGGCTAGTCATTCCATAAAGAGTTTTCTAAGACCACTCTGGATTTGTGGGTACAGATGTCTCAATCCCAGTAATACCACTACCAAAAGTGGACGAACACAAAACAAGGTGCCAGCAAAAAGAGGGACTGTGCTAAGTCACCTGTGAGAGAAAGACAAAACTTTCCACTCCCATCAAGAGTTACAGAGTCAGGGTTACATAGGGCCAGCTCCACCCTGTCCTATAGCATGTCCAAGAGTAGGACTCAGAATCCACTCAACGGCAGTGAATTTGATTTTTCAGGTTTTGATAAGCCACCTAGATATCTGTGTGGACATTCCCTAAAAGTGAAAGAACATCACCTTGCAGATGGGATTATGGACCCTAGGGCAGGTGGGGGAAGAAGGGAGGGGAGATAAATTCCCTTTGGTCAGTAAAGGCAGTTATTTCCCCTTGGCAAGACGTCTTATCGCCAGTGGGTTTGATGCCCCCAGATAACTTTTGAGGCCGGTGAGGGAGGAAAGAATGGAATAAGGTAGAAACCTGTCATCATTTCCTTGTGCTGCTATGAAAGATATACCATGAATGGTTGGCTCTAAAGAACAGCAATTTGTTTTCTCACCATTTGGGAGGCTAAAAGGCCAACTCAAGATCACAGACCTGTTGCTGCCTCTCTTGTCAGTAATCCCAGGCATCCCTTGGTCCGTGGCAATCTTCACATGGCATCCATCTGTCTTCTCATGTCTGTGCCTACTCTGCTCTTTTCATGACTCAAAATGATTAGATTCGAACCCACCCTACTGCTGTATGACTGAATTATCATAACAAAGAAACCCTCATTGCCAAACAAGATTAAATCCACAGGTATATAGAAGTTATGAATCTGAAAGATATGGGAGGGAGGTGGGATGTAATTTAATTCAAAATAGATTTTCACATTTT
>NW_022103924.1:5894184-5911140 GCF_000313985.2 Echinops telfairi
TAGTGTAGCCTTTAAATTGAGGCACAGAACAAGCAAGGCAGCCACACATTGGTCCGATGATCAAAGAGCGAGAGACTAGAAAGACGAGGCTCACCAAGCCATTTATCTCTATGCCCGTCAGTTAATCCCACTTGTGTTTATCAGCCAGGCTGGCACAATAAACTATCTCAGGGGAGAAGGAAAGGGGAAAGACTTAGGGGGCACAGGAATGTGCCAAGACTCAGAGGAACTGATGTAAATTCTAGGGTACTCCTAAGGTTTTCTCATCTGGCATGGCCCCTGGAGACCTTAGGGAGCTGCAGCTTGTGGAACTGAGAGGACTGACATTTTTCTTTCTGTAGGGACCCAGTTGTCCCCCTACCTATATTGAGCACTCCAAGGAATCCTCAAGCTGGGAAGAATCCAAAGACAAAGACTAGGGTAGTATGCTAGTTCACCAGGTTTAAAATCTACAGAAAATGGAAAATTCTAGAAAGAAAGTTTTGGGGGTTTTTTTTGTTTGTTTGTTTGTTTTTTGTCTCCAACACCTATGTTAGAGAGTGATTCATAGAAGACAAAAGATAGGCTAGCTAGGCGAATGTCTCAGAGTTATATACTATCAATGCTCACAATGGTCCGTGCAGCCCTCAGTGGTTGGAAACCCTCAGCATAAGAAATACTTAAGTTACATTGAATGTCTTCTTGTATTATTAAATATACATCAGCTTAACATACTTTCGTTGCATGAAAGTATGGTATTGTATGGAACTATAATAAATCCACTGCCATCATAGTTACATATTGGATGGGGTGGGGAAGATTCAGCTATGAGCTGTATAAGGCCCTTGAAATCATCAATACCAGGTAACATCACATGCCTCACCAAAGAGAAGCTGTCCAAACCAACAGATTAGAGACAAGTTAAATGTCTGACCAAATCTAGTAGGCTAATTATTAAGTTGATCATTTTGTGTGGTCTGTGGATGATGTTATAAATATCCAATGGACCCTTGGCAGAAAAAAAAGTCCCTACCCCCTGCGATAGGGCAAAGTAGAACAGCTCCATAGGTCTCTGAGACTGCAAACTCTTATGAGAGAAGCTCTTGTGGATTTGAACTACCAACCTTTTAGTTAGCAGCACAACACTTAATTCTTTGTGCCCTCAAAGTCACAAAAAAGGCTAGAAGTTATTATTATTTATGATTCCCCTTACACTTTGTATGTGAGGGAGGACTGGTCTTAACTTGGATAGGAAAAATGCTAGAATAAAGAAATTACCTATTTAAAAAACATGAAAATTATTTTGTCTACCTTTATCTAAGAACTAGATTTAAACAATATCTTATTTTATTAAAATAGCATCATTTTCTATCAACAAGCCTCCGTCTGGGTTAGTTTCCAGTCTTCTCATTCTACTGTCAGTGTTGTCGCATGTATGTCTCATCACATTATTTAATAAGTTGAGTAGAGAAGCCTAACAAGAGTAAAACATATTGTTAGAGAAAAGAAGAGCAACAGAGGAAGGGAAAATAAGAATGAGCAAGAACTAGAGTTCCAACCACCAAAGCCCTTATGGAACCACTAGAAGGGGGCACAGGTGAGGGAGTAGAGCACACTCACTGCCATTGAATCCCTGATGACTCACAGTGATCCCAGTGGGAGTTCCTGAGAATACAACTGTTTATAGGAGTAGAGAGCCCAGTCTTTCTCCAGTGGAGCTACTGGTAGTTTCGAACTGCCAACCACACAGATCATAGCCCAATGTGTAACCACTAAACTCCCAGGTAAAGTATAGGACATGCTTAAGCCAATGGAACTAATCTATATAACATTGTCATAGTAGCCACCTGACATTTTCTATTTGTCAAAACCCTTAGGTCTGTATGACACAAAGTGTGAACCCTAGTGTAAACTACTGACTTTAGTTAATAATAACTTATCAATGTTGGTTTATGTGTTAGTCTGGGTAGACTAGAGAAACAAATTCATAAACACACATATGTATATAAGGGAGAGGGTTATACTGTATACAAGAGAAATTGAACATGGAGCAAACATCTCAGCCCAGTCCAGATCAAGTCCATAAGCCCGATATTAGCCCATATGTCCGATACCAATCTATAAAGTCCTCTTCAGACTCATGAAACACATGCGATGAAGCCAAATGCAGGATGATCACAAGCCAGTGGGTAGAAAGTCTTTGGGTACAGTGGTGTTTTAAGCATCTCAGAACTGGCAGGGGTCTCTGTGGCTTCTCTTGCTTGAGAGGTCTGGTTGCGTCCATGTGACCTGTCTTGTGCAGTGTCTCTCAGGAAGTAGCAGAGAGAGAGAAGTGTCTTCCACCTCCAAGGAAGAAGTATCAGATTTACCAGAATTCTCAGGGGAAGGCCATGCCCACAGAAGTTTCATTGGCTATTTCCATATTGATAGTCTAGACTCCACTCCTGCACTCTTAATCCCTAAATTGACACCACATTAGGTGACTACCACAGACCACCCCTTGTCAATTTAACACTTTCACATAATTCTTTAACCATATGTAATTTTCAAACAATAATAAAATCATATTGTAACTAATAGGATAAAACTAAGAAGCATACAATTCAATATGTGCCACACTCATTTAAACATAAAATTCTATAAGTGAACAAAACAAAAAATCTCCTATGCCTAACAATTGCAGTTAAGTAACACCTACACCATAATCCTATAATCCTATGAATATATATTCCCCCACCTATGAAAGTTTGCAATCCAACCACTTCATGCCTTTATTCCCCCATTTTTGATATCCAATTTCTATATTGCCCACTTACATCAACCCAGTGTTCTGAGGAAACAATCATATTCTTTGACATGAAGAATCTTCATTCCAGTTGGAACCTTGTGAAATCCGCATCCATAAGCAAAGTCAACAGTTCACAGGCTCAAAAATCTCTTCATCTGGTCAGGTTCTGGTCAACTCATTGTGGGCTACCTCATTCAGCCTCCACTGGGTGCCCATTGCCTTTAGACCATGGCCACATCACAAATTCTCAACAAGCTTAGCCCCCTCATGCTAGGTCATGACCTTTAGACCAGTCAACCTACTCTTGTCTTCTCCTCTTTTTCCTGTAAACCAAGTCCACGGGTGTCAGTGGCCAAACTCAACCCATATTTTTGTTGCTGCATTTCTCCAACTTCCATTTAACAAGTAGACCCAGGTGATTACCTAGCAAGCATTTTAGCCTGCTCACAGGCTCCCTTTAATGTTCAGTTCCAGAGAGGAGTTTCTTCATGGTTCTAGATTTTCCATCTTTTGATAAAATTCACTAGAGTTCAAACTTAAAATCCAATGAGTTCCTTTTTATCCTTTAATCTGTCAATCCTGCCTTAGGGAGATCTCTTAGAATGCAAATATCCTGAGTACTCCAAAGTACTGGGTGGGGCTTGTCTTTTCAGACTTCTTTCCGGGTGTGGGCTAAACCCATCTAAAGATCAAATTAATGGCTTCAGGCAAGTGGGCTTACAAACTCTCTATTTTCATACTTCCCAAAATCATTTCTATACCTCCTTATATCTACAATAATAAGCATAAGAAAGCATAAACAACATAGAATCAGATGCTAAACTCAATTCTTAAAACAATCAAGGTCAATCCTTATTTAGCTTATCTAAATCTTTATCTAGACTTCTATTTATACAAAAATATGGGATTAGGCCTCTGAGAGCATCAAAATAGATCCACGCTTTCTGTCAGCCATTTTCCTTAAGCAGCATGGTTTCTGAGACATTCAAACAGTGATTTCTACTCCTGAGCTCAAAATATACATTAATCACATTCATTTTTGCCATTTCACACAGGAACAACCAAAAACAACAACTAAACAAAATAATCAAAGCTTTAACTTCCCATATCCTTTCTAGAAAACAACTCAGTAAACTGCAAGGATATATCTGACTTCTGGCTAGCCAAAGAAGATACACTACTATGAGGCAGAAGTCAAACAAACATCTACTTTCCATTTTCATTTGTTTCTCCAGTACCCCGCTCCCAAGGTACCATAATGTGACTACCCCAGTTTATCAATTCCAACAAACATGCCATTTGGCGCAAGATGTTAACAATGAAAGAAAGTGTCAAGGGAGAGAGAGAACATTCAGGAACACTGTATTTTCTGCATACTTTTTCTATAAATCTAAAAGTGCTCCCCCAAATAGTCCATTGTTAAAAACAGTAACAAAGCAATAACAAAATGTTAAGAACTCTATTCAAATAGAGTTCAGCTGAAATTAAATGGAGACTTCCATACTTTCAAAGCTACTCAAATTTCTTCCGCTTCTCACCTTGATTGTCTGTGATCTCTAGTGAAGATACATCTAAGGAGGCACCTCCTAAGCCTCTGTGAAAAACCTGGCTGCCAGTGACTTTCTGGTCAAGGTACCTCCTTCAGAAGAAAGGAATTCCAAAGCTAAAACGTCTGCCTTGATCAGATGCTGCTTAACCTATGCTTACAGCTTAACCACCCATATCTGAGCTATCTGCCATCATGGCCTCATCATGTGAGCAATATTAGGTAAGATGCCTGTTTTCATGAAAGAAATGTAGAAACTAGTAGAGACTTTTTGAATCTTCTATCTTTCTAAACCAAAAGCACACTTATTTCTAAACAATCATTGATTACAAAAATGTCTTGAAGGGTTTTAAAAAAAATTGAACATAAAAAATAAAACCTGCATTTTTTACATTTGTATGTGTATTTCTTTTAAAAAAAACAATTTTATAAGCATATAATTCACATATCACACAATTCAATTACATCAAGGCAAGTTTTACAATCAGTTTTAGAGCATTTTCTTCATTCTTGTGCTCATCATTATTAGCTGCCCATTTTCCCACAACTTCTCCTGCTGTATCCCCCCTGTCCCCACTCATCAGAAGAACCATTAATCCCGTTACTACTTCTGTAGATTTACCTGTAGAACAGTCTGTAGACTGTTCTTTACCTTAACTACACAAAGGTCAATACCCTGGTTCTAATATTGTACCACAGTTTTTCAGGTGTTTACTTTTGGGGGAAACTTGGTAAAGGGTATAAGGAATCTCTCTTATTTCTTTCAAATACTTATGAATCTATAATTAGCTCAAAATGTTTAATTTTTACAAAAGTTTGAAGATTGATTTGCTTATATATTTATTGAGCATCTATTGCAAATCACGCATTGTGAATTGACCAAAAGAGAATTTAGACCTGACATTACAAAAGTAGGATTGTGAAAGTTCTAGGCTTTGACAATCTTTCTTCTAGGGTAAATTCATAACTGTGAAGCAGAAAATAATTTGGCTGGTCTTCAAATGAGAAGTAGTGATGGTAAAAATTCTCCTGTTTTATATACCCTGGTGTTCCAAACCATTGGGCTGCTTAAGTGTTGTTCTCAGAAGACCATTCTCCTACATCAGGTCAACCTGAACCCTTCATATTCAACTTTGTCTTTCCAGAAAAAAAAAGAATCCTTCAGGGTCCTGTATTATTTTGTCAGAATTTATAGTCTCCCAAGAAGCCTGCTATTCCACACTCAGCCCAGGGTATACAGGAAGTGAGATAATGGGGTATGGAATTTGTGGTGGTTAATTCCATATACCAACTTGACTAGGCCCAGGTGTTGGATCGAACACTAATTTACATGTTGCTGCTAGTCTAGTGGGCTGAGGGGCCTCACAAACTTCCGTTTCCATGACCCTTAGACCAGAAAAATGCCACAGTGGCCAACTACCACCACCACCAGCTCTGGAAGGGATCATATTAGAAGGTCTTGGACAGAGTAGGAAAAGCAGGAGGAACAAGACTTAAAATCATAAAAAAGACCAAGCTCCCTAGTCAGATAGAGACTGATGGAACCCTTAAGGCTATGGCTCTCAGTCACCATTCAGATTTGGCTCAGTTTTCAACCGAACAATAGACAGGTCTGACTTGGGAACAGTAACACCAGAGAGGCATATCCATCATAAAATAACCAACCACGTGCAACCCAAAGGGGAATATTTACTCAAGGGTTCTGAAAGGAGGAATGGAAACAGGAAACACAGGGAAGAAGTGAGACAGGCAATGTTACATTAAGGAGATTGTCAACTATGACATGGAATAAAATGTGCAAGAATTGTTGAATGGAAAGTGATCTGCTCTGAAACACATCCCCCAATTCACAGCAAAACTTTTTTGTTTTTTAATTTACATGTTACTTTGAAGATTTTCATAATTAAATCAACCTGAAGTCAAGGTTACCTGAAGTCAAGGTTACCTGACTCTCAGCAAAGTGGCTCAACTTCATCCAGCCCGCTCTGAAAGCTGTAAGAACAAAAAGTGAGGTTTTCCAAGGAAAGAGTGTTCTGCCTCACACTGCAAGTAAATATCATGCTGAAATTTCCAACACATCGCCTTTCTGATGGATTTTAGACACAAGTCAGAGTGTCTAGCCTGATCTATGGATTTTGGACTGACCAGACCCTACAACTGCCCAAGTCGATTGCTTGACATAAATCTGGCTCTAATAGAGGTTAAGAGTATAACCTGGGGAGTCACACATATCTGAATCTCATTGTTTCTCTGCGACTTATTGGCTTTGTGATCTTAGGCAAGTTACCCATATTTGCTGAAATTTATGTTTCACCCACAAAGTGAAGTGTCTCCTTCCAGGAATGTGCTTCCTTTCATCCGATAGCTACTTTCACTAAGCGCCAGGCACTGATGTAGGCACTGGAGCACCAGTCATCCGGTGCCTTGGATTCAATGTTGACTCGGAGCAATTCCATGTGACAAAGTAGAACTGTCCCATAGGTTTTCCAGCCTGTGATCCTCTTGGGATCAGATGGATAGGTCTCTCTCCAGGGGAGCCGCTGATGGCTTCAAACTGCACACCTTAACAGTTCAGCCACCAGGACTCCTCAGCATCTTCAGGAAGCCTCGGGCAGAAAGGAAGGAAGGAGGAAAGCAGGCATCTCTTGGTGTGGCACTTCCTGGGTATACTCAGATGAGGAAGGAAGCAAACGAACAGTCTATTCAACAGTAATGAGTGCTTTTAAAAATTACAAAGCACAAAAGGAGACTAGGAAGTGCTGAGGGAGGGGTAGAGAGGGGCTCAGTCTTTAAGAACCCTCAGGTAAGGTCTTGTGTGAGTGACTTTACACACATGATCTCCGTCCTGACATCCAGTGTCTGATCTCATTCTATTTTTAATTGGGACACTGAGTCTGAGAACGAAGGAGGAGCTAGAACCTGAGCCCAACTCGTTAACCTCCAAGCTCATGTTCTTTCCACTGTCCCTGTGGCTTCTCTACCTCAATTGCAAACATGCTGCAAAGGGGAGTCCCCTTCACCTTGCCGCTTCTTGGACCCCAGGAAGTGTGTTTCAGGTCTCCAAGGTTTGTCCACACATTCCAGAGTCTTATGGAGAGTACCAACCTAGGAGATCTGGAAATGCTGCACTGCCATTTTCTTTAAATGCTGTCTTGACACAGTCTTGAGGCCCTGACTGGGGGTCATCCATCCCCCTCCTCTTGAGCAGCTAATTAAGTGCACTCTCCAACCACCGTCCTTAACAGCAGACTCTCACGCTCACTCCTGAGGCACCATGCACCCATCCTAGAGACAGCCTCCATTCCCCCTTGACATTCATCAACCCTTCCCTACTAGTCGCACTTGTCACCTTGTCCCCAAGGGCAGTACCCCACCCTCGCCATAGCTACCCCACACTCCTGTGCCCTCCCTTTCAGAGAGCCATGCCTCCTTGTCCCTGGTGCCTGTGAGGATAACAAACCCGTTGCTTGATTCCTCTCTTCTGGGTCACACTTCACCTATACCCCATGAATTTGTCAGAGCAAGCAAGTAATTAAAATAAAAATAAGACACCATACTGGCTTGCCTGAATTTCTACCTTTCACTTATGATAAATATATTTTCTACAACCCCAAAGAAGATAAGCCCAAGATAAATGAGTCCTTCCTCCAAGCCCTTCACAGGGCTGCTGGGTTCTCTGCCAGACCCTGGCAGTCTGGGTGCCCTTAGTGACATGAGGTGACGGTGCTTCCAAGTACTTCTGAAACCTCCTGCATCAGAGCCGGCTTGTGGCCCCACAAACCCATTCATTTTGTGCAGTGGAGGGGACATGGTTCCCGGGGTTAAGAGCTGGCAGTGGGGCACACAGAAGCAAGCCCACTACCACCGCAAGGACTCCATGCGGGTCTCCTTTGTACTGGTGGGTGAGGTTTCCCACCGCTGGTTCCGGTGACTTGGAATGCCCAGGGCCTAAACTTAATTAACTTCTCTAGGCCCGGAGCCTTTTCCCTCTCAGCCAGCATCCTGCTTCATGGGGTGGCTGGGTGCAAGTGCCCCTCACACAAACAGAAGGCCGGGGACCTTGGTGGGTGCATTGGCAAATACAACAGGGCCAGTGGCATCCTCATTAAACTCTGATTAGCGAATGGACTTGATCCAGACCAAATCAGGGTTGAATGCGATTCCTTTCTTTCTTCTTCTTCTTTTGCTGCCCGTTGATCAGATGTAGGCAATTAAGAACCACACACCTCTAGCCCTTGTGTTTTTTTGAAGCAGGGAGCTCATTCCAGTCAAGCCACAAAGACACTATTGTCCTAAGAACAATATTCCCCACTAATCTCACTTCTGGCAATTTACTTTTTCTTCCCAAGCAGATTTAGAAACTTAAAAAAAAAAAAAAAATCCTTGAAAGAGGACGGGGGAGGGATACTCCATGGTATCTAATCCTATCGTAAAGTGGGAGTTTGCTTGTTCCATTCAGCTTTCCTTTGAATGAGCGCTGGATAAATAAACTTCTCTGGCATCCCCACATTGAAGTGGAGACCGTGAGGATCCAATTATGCATATGGGGGCGTGTGCATTCTCGTTTGCAAATTCAACACAATGAGGGCAGCCTGGCCACTGCCTTATAATCACGCCTCACTACAAATTTACCAACCTCCAAGGTGAGTCTCGCTTTTGTGCTGTGTTTAAAAGCAATTATTACCTTTATTTAATTTTCTGGGAGTAATTAGGCTCCCGAATCCAGTCCAACCTGGTCTGCACTGCTTCCTTATGTCTGGGAGCCATAAGGTGATGAATGTGTTGGGGTGCCCTGAACTGAGCCTTGGGGGGATGGAAGGGGGTGGGGGGAGGGTTCCAAGGGACTCTGGGAACTTTTTGAACCTGAGGGCCAAGAAGTCTGACAGGTGTACAAGGAGAAGCTGTGTCCTTTCTGCCTCTTAAAATAGTAGGCAAGACCAAAGAGTGCAAAGGGAGAAGAGTTGCAAGCAAGCAAACAAACAAACGAAACCAGAACAAACCAATGAGAACAAAGAGGGATCAGTTGTCTTCGGGTTAACTCCAGTCTATGAAGGTACACTTCGTGACCTCCTATGTGTCAGAGTGGATGCCACGGCTGATTTTTCAGGAGCACATAACCAGGCTTCTCTTCGAAGTCCCTCTGGGTCAACGCAAACCACCAACCTTTTGCTAGGATTCCAGCATATTAACTATTTGCATTGCACAGGGATCTCCCCAAAAAGAGTAACTGAAAACCCAAGGGTCAAGTCTGACTCCTAGCACCCTGGCAGGACAGAGGAGAACTGGCCCTTTGGCCATCAGAGGCTCTAAGTCCTCCCAGGAGCAGTCAGCTGCATCTTCCTTCTGCGGAGCCACGCGTGGAGGTCAAAGTGCTGGCATTGTACTTAGATCAACCCTCCCGGCCACCAGGACTCCTTGGAAAAAATAAAGCCAAGCCAAATTCACTACCATTGAGTCACAGGGACCCGATAGGCCCGAGTAGAACTGCCCTATGGGTTTCTGAGACTGTAACTGTGTGGGGGGAATAGACACCCCATGGTTCTCTTGCAGACTGCTGACCTTGCCATTAGCAGCTCAACTTGTTAGCATTCCCACTGCACCCTCAGGGCTCCAGTGAAAAGAAAGAATAAAGGGAAAACAAAAGGAAAGACAGAGACTGAGGGTTGGGGGGTGGTAGTAAAGATGATCTCATAAAAGGAGAGTCACCTCCCTTTGGTAACTGTATTAACACTTTTATCCTCACTTACAGGATTCAGTGCTAATGAGTCCCCTCCCTCTAGGCACCCAAGCCTCAATGCTTTGGGCTGTGGCATAGAATGAAGAAGCTAGGAGTCTCTGAAAGGAAAAGCTAAAGGGGAAAGAAAGCCTGAGAATCCAAAAGCCCTGGAAAAATCAAAAGCTCATCAGAAAGCTACACCTTTCACCGTGCCCTGAAGGTCAACAAATTTGGCAGGCAAGAGAGCCAGGAAGATGTGCCAATAGCTCAACAAGTTGAGACCAGGCATGGAGGCTTGGCCAGGAATTCTGCTTCTTTTCTTATAGGCTGTGGCAATTCCTAACCCTGGGGTGATCAACACCAGGCCAAGCCTGTTGTCCGAAGGGTCTATTGGAAAGACTGAATTATGTTTCAGTGGAGGAGCTACTGTGGAGCTACCATTCCTAAGACAAGGCAGTCTGAGTCACTCTGGAGGGAGTCAGTGAAGAAACAAAGTGAGATGAACTCAGGTAATCTAAGACGGGGGCATGAGGGGCTGTGTGGGGATGGGTGTGTGTCTTAGTGTTCTCAAGCTGTCAGGAAAAGAGAGGGGGGTGGGGGTTATCCATTTTACATGTGAAAATCGTATTTTCTTATTAGATACACCATTCTCCAAACTGAAAGCAGTGTACCAATCTTCTGTATGAAGTAGGCCTTGGAAGCAGACTGATACTGGCATGGCTACTGACTAGCTGTGTGGTTCAGGAAAAAGTCCTTAATCTCTTGGAGTCTTAGTTTACTTTACCTATAAATAAAGAGAATCCCTCCTTGAGAGGATTAGATAAAGTTTTTAATATATATATATATATATTTTTAATTTATTATATATATATATATTTACCAGCTATCAGTAGTGCTTCCAGACTAATATGTACTAGGAAAAAGGATCTGCCAATCTTCAAAAAAGAAGCCAATAAAAACCCTATCGAAGCCAATCTACAACTCCAGACATGCTATCATTTAGGGGCAGGTCTCACCAAGCAATATGCATGGGGAAATGAGTCTAATGGACTGTTAAGCAGTGTTGACTGACACATGATGGTTGTTCAGTGGTAGGATTCTCAACTTGCTTCAGAAGACTCAGTTTGATTCCCAGCCAATGTTGGTCATGAGATGACACAGGATCTGGTAACGTTTTGTTCTGCTGTCCCATGAGTCAGGTGCCAACTCAGCAGCAATGAACAACAGTAGCATCTTTTGACTCTGTTCAGGAGACGGAGGTAGAAAAGGGAAGCAAGAGAAAGAGCAATATAATTCATTGGGAAAGGAGACATGATAGTTATGAAACCGAAGCTGTAACACACAGCAATGATGACATGTAGTCACTCAGTGACAGTAGCTTCATGTTAGCCCCTTCTCCTCTGTGGATTAGCTATTTGCTAAAAGGTGTAAATACAAACAAGCACCTTCATCTTAAAAACGTACCATTTTAGGGTAACATAAGCCCTGCAACTACCCTCCCAGGCAGAATGTGATGAGTCAAAGAACTGAAGAAACCCAAGAGTGCATTGAGGAAGGAGAGATTAGTTCCAGATAGGAGGATTAGGAAAGGCTTTAGATTGGGGCTGGCATTAAACCAACCCTTGAAGATAGGTAGAAATAAGAAGAAAGGACTTTTTAAGAGGAAAGAACAGTGGGCAATGCTTGCGAAATGGTGAACAGGCCCACTTGCCTGGAAGAGGCTGTGCGTGTGAGCGAGATCATGAAAGATGTCATTTGCCACAGGCCTTACATTTTTTTAGCGGGGAGTGGAAAGGATTGTGTTTGACTAATGTCAGTCTAGGAGCCACCTGAGTGTGCTGAACGAGGCTAGAGATGAGGTCAGGGACCAGCTGAAACCTTTGCAGGATGGGAAAGGATAACAGGCTAGTGATGGAGGTTAGAATACATAGGGCGGTCTAGATATTGACACACCCAAGCCCAGGGATTCATTGAAATGAGAGGTGAAGTAGAAAACTTTGAGAATCTTACCCTGAATAATCAGAAAAGATGCTATGCCATGAACACTGAGAGAGAGAGAGAGAGAGAGAAAGGTCACTACCACCACCCCAGTACCTTAAAGTTGATTCTGACTTATAAGGAAACTCTACGTCTTTATGGAAACGGAAAGACTTATCTTTCTCCCAAGAAGCAGCTGATGGGTTTGAACTGCTGACTTTATTGGCAGCCCAATGCCTAACCCACAGTGCCACCAGGACTCCTTGAGGGAGCAAGGTAGATATACTCAACTGGGGACATGCTAAGAATGAGAACCATCACCCATCTTCAATTTGTTATCTTGTGGTGGCTTGAATGCTGACAGTAAGCAATGTTACCACTAATTTAGATAAGCAACAGGGTCACCATCTGAACAGGCCTCAGTGGAGCTTCCAGACTTAGACTCCTGGAAAGAAAGGCTGAGTGATCTACTTCCATGACGTTCCATTTTGTTCCATTGTGCATGGGCTTTCCAGGAGTCCAAGGCCAAGTCTACAGCAGTTAACCACAAAGACAGCACACCCAGTGCAAAGAGAGAAGCAAAGGGGGTCATAGCTTAAGTATGGAACAGCAACTATTATGAAATATTTGTGCATGGCCTTTTGCTTACACTTTTCTTTTTGAAAAGTATATAGATCACCAGTGTTCTCATTAAAGTTTTCACACAGGTATCTATGGAAAGGTATGGGAAAGTAGTCTCTTGGAAAATGTATGGTGATTATAATACCAGACCCAGATGATGGCGAGACTTCGCCTCATGTACTGTGGACATGTTGTCAGGTGAGACCAGTCCCTGCAAAAAGACACCAGGCTTGGTACCGTAGAGGGAAAGCTAATGAGAGGAAGGCCCTCAACAAGATGGATTGACACAGTGCCTGTAACCATGGGCTCAAGCCCAGGACACTTGTGAGGATGGCACAGGACTGGGCAGTGCTTTCTTCTGTTGTGCACGGGGTCGCTGTGGCTCTGAACCAGCTGGATGGCACACAACACAACAAACAAGGTGCCCAGAGGTCTGAAGAGGGACCTGACCCAGTGGTCCTCACAAGTTCTGGGTCTTGTCAATCAGTTGGCTCTTTTTGAAAAGGAGACATTCAGAGGCCTTTCAGTATATCGATTTAATCATGTTCACTGTTTCCAAGTGCAGGCTCAGAGGAGCGAGGGAGGAAATTGTCCAACTAAACACACACAAATACTTTCTGGAAAGAATTCAACAAGACGCCTAGGCTAATGCTACCAGTCCAGCTTGCTTTTTGATTTAATTTCCTAGGAGAGCAAAGTGAGATAATGTTAAAAATTGATGTTTTTTTGAGCAAGTTTTCCGTTTTTAAATAGTTGAGAGAGAGCCCTGATGGTGTCGTGGTTATGCGCTGGGCTGAGAGCTGCAGGGTCGGCAGTTCAAAATCGCCTCGTCTGAAAAAAGACTGGGACTTCTCCGGGAAGCAGTTACCTTCTTGGAAACCTAAAGAGGGGTTGCTGTGAGTCAGCATTGACACCACGTGAGGGAGAGAGTAGTCTTAGGTTTACAGAAAGTTTGCATAAAAGCTACAGCGTTCCCACGGCTCCCCTTCCCTTCTGCACTGTCTCTTCTATTCTCATGCTGTGTTCCTTGAAGGCACGCTGGTGGCATTGGTGGCAGTTTGAACCCACCAACTGCTCCTCAGAAGAAAGATGAGGCTTCCTTCTGTGGGGAAAAAGCTACAGCCTCAAAAAAAGGGCCTAGGGCGTAGTTTCAACCTGAACTGTAGGGTTGTTATGAGTGAAAAACTGGATAGTGGTGGGTGTTTGGGTTTGCACTCCTTTGGTACAATTTTATGATACAATTCATGAACCACTATTCTTACCTGATTCTTAAGTAACGTTTGTTGTTTCCATTAGGGCTCTTGCTTTGTGGTTTAAAGGTTATGAGTTTTAACCAATGCATAATGGCATATCCTCCATTCCGTTATTATTCTGTTTTTAAAATGCCCTGTGCCCTGTCTTCTCCTCCACCTGAGCCACTGGCAACCACTCATCTTTTCACAGGCTCCATAGTTCTGCCTTTTCCAGAAAGCCAGCAATTCCGGAGTAGCTGCAACTTTATCAGACCACCTTATTCACTGAGTAATATGTATTTAAGTTTCCTTCATCTCTCTCCCCATTTTGTTTACTATACAATAGTTCTCCATAGTGTAGATATAGCATAATTTGTTTCTCCAGTCACCTACTGAGAGACAAAGAGACCTGGTGGCAATGCGGGTATCAGACTGCTACCACAAGGTTGGTGGTTCAAACCAACTAGCCACTCTAAGGGAAACGGTGAGGCTATCTGATCCCATAGAAATGTACAGTTTAGAAATCACTCCATGCGGTCGATATGCATCAAAGCTGAATCAAGGCAATCAGTGGGCATCTTGGTTACTTCCGATTTGAAAAAAATTATGAATAAGCTGCTATAGGCATCTGAACACGGGTTTTTTTAATATGAACAAACAAAATTCTAAGGTGATTTTTTTGTGTGTGTGGTGGTGGTGGGGAGGCTTATCCCTTTAGCTTGATTTTCACTTTTGTAAAAAAATATTATTTTATAAAAGGAATTAAAACAAAAGCAGCAATTTTTCAACTATCTTTCTGTGTACACTGTCCAGGGCCACGGCCCAGCAGTGTGCCTGAGGGCCATGGGGGGAAGAAAAGAGGCGGAGGGTGCTTGGGACAAGACCACAGAGAGACACGTGATGGCCAGGTTTCTCAGCAGAAAGTTCCAGCCACAACATTTTCCAAGGAGCTCTTCAGCTTCACGCTGGAGATTTCCAGTGTACAATGACCTGGATACCAATTTGCTGAGCTTTCCAAAGCAGCCTCGTTGCCAAAAGATTTCTGCACAGATCACACATCGTTCCTTTAAAACCTGTGGATTGTTCTTTCTACCCCCAATTCCCTGAGAGGGTGGAAGTGTGAGTAAGGAGAGTTAATTGCCGCAGCCCTCACCCACCTCCCTCCTTCTTGTTTGCCTAGCTCATTCAAACACATAAATGTCACTACAAACAACCACTAAATCTACAGAGGCTTGTTCGGGCTGTCAAACAAGGCCTTAAACATAAGATGCCCTCCAGCAGGGGCGGGGAGGGCTGCAAGGAGGCAAAGCACTCACTAATTTTCAACAATCCCTCCTTAGAGACATAATCTCCAAATAAATATTTAACTTGCTCTGTCTTCAGTCTTAGATTATTTACAAATCAGGCTTTAAAGGAGATTTAGAATGATCCTTCCCCGAGCTATTTGCACACCTCAAGTTGCCTGGGGTAGAAATGGGCCTTCCCGCAGGCAGGAGACCGGCTTCCCTGGCCTTCCATACACTGTCACTGGGGTGGGGTGGCTTGTGGTCCAGTCACCCTCAACCAGGCTTCTGGGTCCTTCTGCCCGTGAGCTGAAGGGACCTAGTTTGGAACTGGCTGAGCTTGTTTGGAACTCTGGTGGTAACCACAGTAGGATAGCTTCGGGCTCTTCCAGAGCAATGGGAGACACCTAGAGAAACAGAAGGCCAGAAGGCAAACCCTAGGTCCTGAGGCTGAGGAGCTGGAAGAAAAACAGAACTGGACTTCTTAGTGAGAAAGAAGTGGGTAGGCTGACTCAGGACAATCATAAACGTGACTGAGTCTGGCAGTGGAGATAAAGAAAGGGGCCAAGGGCAGTTGATGTGAAGGCCTTCTGACCCAAGGGTGATATTTTCCAAGAAACTTGTGACTCTAGCCATAGAAGCTGTAAATAGATGGTCTAAAGCAGTGGTTCTCAACCTTCCTAATGTCGCAACCCTTTAATAAAGTTCCTCATGGTGTGGTGACCCCCAACCATAAAATGATTTTCGTTGCTACTACATAACTGTGATTTTGCTACTGTTATGAATCAAATGTAAATATCTGACATGCAGGGTGTATTTTCATTATTACAAATTGAACATAATTAAACATCATTAAAGCATAGTGATTAATCACAAAACAATATGTAATTATATATTGTGAAATATTTATGTGTTTTCCGATCATCTTAGGCTGTGAAAGGGTCATTTGACCCCCAAAGGGGCCGAGGCCCATAGGTTGAGAAACGGCTGGTAAAGGAAAAGGGGATTGGTGGCCAAAAAGGGAAATGCCTGGACATTCCTCCTTTTGGCGACTCAGAGCCCCAAACAAGCCCATTGCCACCCTGTGGATTCTGACTGACAGTGACCCCTGTGTGTGGAGACGTGCTCCTGAAGGTGTTCTGGTTTTGACTTTCAGAAGCAGATGGGCCTCTCTTCCCAGGCCCTTCTGTGGGTGTGAACCACCAGCCTCCTAGTTTTCATCGAGTGCTTAACCACATGTACCACTCAAGGACTCCTGGCACAAGAACAGGGGTTGGCAAACTATTTCTGTAAAAAACTAGGTGGTAAATATTTTCCACGTTCCTGCTGTGTGGTCTCTGTCACAGCCACTCTATTATTGCAGTAGAAAAACAGCTGTAGGGAATATGTAAGTGAACGGGTGTGGCTGTGTTCCAAAAAGATTTTATTTACAAAAAGAGTTGGCAACTTTTATGTGGCCAGTGGGCTTCAATTTGGTGACCACTTCACCGGAATGTTAAAGGCTCTGAAAAGTCCTACATTAAATAAATACTTACCTTTGTTGATTGTGATTGTACCCTAAATAACCTTCCACACATACTTCTATGGACATTAGCACTGATGCTCACAGAGCCATTTGATATGCAATGTCCAGGGAAGTGTAAGGGAAAGGGGGGGAAAAACCTACCTATGGTGTGTTTCCAAAAGTTGTTGGTAATCTGGATACCTAATGTTGGAATCAAAGCTCTGGTCACTTATGGTAAAGTTTTGAACCATTGTTATTGGGTTAATGTCCACTCAGGATGACCCCATGTTCGTGTTGTTGTTGTTAGCTG
>NW_022103924.1:5912305-5914941 GCF_000313985.2 Echinops telfairi
TAGATGGCCGCTTGTTTACCTTCAAGCCTTTAAGACCCCAGATGCTATATCTTTTGATAGCTGGGCACCATCAGCTCTCTTCACCACATTTGTTTATGCACCCATTTGTCTTCAGCGATTGATTGTATGGGGAGGTAAGCATCATGGAATTCCAGTTTAATAGAACAAAGTATTCTTGCCTTTAGGGAGTATTTGAGTGGAGGCCCAATGTCCATCTGCTACCTTAATACTAAACCTGTAAATATATGCCCATAGATCTATTTCCCCATCCTCATATATAAGTATATGTACATATGTACATTCAGCACATTTTAATGCAGTTTTTGTGATAAAATTGGATGCCTAGGCTGATAGTCCGGTCGGCTTATATGCGAGTCTATAGGGTACTGCTTTGTTAGAGCCCACTATGACAGTCACTATGTGAATCCTGGTCATTGAGAGATTTCCTCTTTTTTCACTGGCCCCTTTTCACTACTTTACCAAGCATGATATCCAATTCAATGGACTGTTCATTCATAACATGTCCAAAATACGTGAAATGAAGTCTCACCATCCTTCCTTCTAAGGGGCATTCTGGTTGTACCTCTTCCAAAAATAGATTTGTTTGTTCTTCTGGCAGTCTGTGATATGTTCAATATTCTTTGACAGCACCAGAATTCAAATGCATTGCTTTGCCTTCAGTCTTTCTTATCCAATGTCCAACTTTTACTTGCATATGTGGCAATTGAAAATACCATGGCTTGGGTCAGGCACATCTTAATGTTTAAAGTGACATCTTCTTCAGTCCTTTAAAGCAGTCTGTGCAGCAGATTTATCCAACACACTACTTCCTTTGCTTCTTTGACTGCTGTTCCCATGAGCATTGATAGTGAATCCAAGCAAAATTAAATCCTTGACCACAAGCTGTCTTTTCTATGGTCACCACGACATGACCTATTGGTCCAGTTGTGAGGCTTTTGGTCTTCTTTACGTTGAGTCATAATCCATACTGAAGGCGCAGCCCTTGATCTGCATCAGCAAATGCTTCCAGCCCTCCTCACTTTCATTAAGCAAGGTTGTGTCATTGGCATTAATAAGCCTTCTTCCAACCCTGATGTCGAATTCTCCATGTAGTCTCATTTCGCAGATTATTTGCTCAGCATACAATTTGAGTAAGTCTGTGAAAGGATGCAACATGGATGTGTACCTTTCCTGACTTTAAACCACACAGTATGCCCCTTGTTCTTCTGAGAGACTGCTTCTTGATCCAGGCAATGTTTCCCAAAAATAGCACCACAACACCCTGAACACTCCAGAGGGGCTGCAAAAGCAGACACCTACTTTTTAATGCCGGATTAATACAAAAACCTTAATGGTCAGGGTAGTTTTTTGTTTTTGTTTTTTAAGAAGGTGGTAGGACAAATAGATTTGGGAACTTGGTGGTATTACGGATTCTGCAGGGCACACGCCGGGCTCAGGAACTCTGATTCCCCATGCTATCCACAGTTCATTGCGATCCACACAGGTGAATGCCTTTGCACAGCCAATGAAACCCAAGTAAACCTGCTTCTGATATCCTCTGCTTTCAACTCAGAGTCACGTGATGTCAGCAATGACATCCCTCATGCCAAATCCGCTTTCAAATCTGGCTGGAATTTCTTGCAGTTCCCTGTCAATGTACTGTTACAATGGTTGTTATTCAACAAAATTATTCTTCAGCAAAAATTTACTTGTGTGTGATATTAATCACATTGTTCAATAATTTTTGCATTCTGTTAAGTCTTTCTTTGGACTGGGTAGAAATATGGATCTCTTCGATCAGTTAGCCAAATAGTTAGCCTCCAAATATCTTGGCAAGACAAGTGAGCATGTCTAGTGCTGCATCAGCTTGTTGAAACATTTCCACTGATATTCCATCCATTCCTGGAGCCTTGTTTTTCACTAATGCCTTCAGTGTAGTTTGGACTTCTTCCTTCACTACTATTGGTTCTCGATTATATATGCTGCTTCTTGAAATGGCTAAATGTCTACCTATGACTCTATGTATTCCTTTCATCTTCTTTTGATGCTACCTGGATCATTCAATATAGTGCCTATTTTTTCTTCAGTTCTTTCAGGTTAAGATATGCTGACCATGGTCTTCCTTTTTTATTTTCTAACTCCAGGTCTTTGTACATGTCATTATAATACTTTGTCTTCTTGAGCGGCCCTTTGGAATTCTCTGTTCAGCTCTTTTCCTTCATTATTTTTTCTATTTGCTTTAGTTATTTTATGATCAAGTGCAAACAAACTTTAGAATCTTTTTTGACATCCACTTCATCATCTCTTGCCACAGATGCAGTCAATTTGATGTCTGTGTATTTTATCTGGATAAGCCCACGTATACATTTGCATTTATGATATTGAAAAAGGTATTAGAGATGAAGAAGTTATTCTTATATCATGTGATCTACAGTTTCAGTTTTATCACCCAGATCACATTTTCCAATTATTGTTCCTTCTTCTTTGTTTCTAACGTTCACACTCCAATTGTCAATAATTATCAATGCATCTTGATCGCATGCTTGATCAATTTCAGATAGATGAAGTTGATAGAATTCAATTTCATCCTAACTAGATATAATGGTTGGTGCATATATATGTACCAATTTGATTTC
>NW_022103924.1:5915346-5917297 GCF_000313985.2 Echinops telfairi
TCTATCTGCTCCTAATAGTCAACTACACATTGAGAAGGCCTCTCTTCTTCAGTCATGTTCTGAGTCGTTTCTGACCTGAGGTGCTCTGGTGGTGTATTGGTTGCATGTGAGGCTGAGGCGCACACCTGGCTCTAGATCAGAAAATGTCCTGCTGCTCTCATAAGGCTTTCAGAAGACCATTTTTCAGAATGAGTCTGCTTGTTCCCTCATTCTACTCTATCTTTATTCTGGAAGCTCCCGTGAAACCTGAAGCTACCCTGAAACCTGTCCACCATGGGTGACTCAGTATTTGAAATATTGGTATATATATTCCAGCACCATAGCAAGACCCAATCTACCACAGCATGACAAACTTACAGACCAATGGTGAATTCATGATGTCAGAGTAGAACTATGCTTGATAGATTTCTCAATAGCTATATTTTCCCTGTGTTTCCCCCCAGAAATACATCTTTAGGCACTGCTTCTGAGATGCCTCTAAGTGATTTTGAAGCTCCATCTTTTCAGTTGGCAGCTGAGTATTTTAAATGCTTACCTTTAAAGTGTGCAGCAAATAAAGAGCAGCAAGAATAAAGCAATAGCCAGAGACAAATTGAAACATGAGTGACAGGTCCAGAAATCTATAACTATCCTAGGGAGGCCCCTGGCACCACTTGGGACAAGAGCAAGAGAAAGGCTCCACAGGCAGAGTTAGAATCCCATGATCCAGTCAAAGAGAGGTTTTAAGTCTACAGGACTTATGGTCTCTTAAGCTCTTGGGGGTTCCCCAAGTTGCTCAGAGTAAAAAGAAGTCCATATTAGTCAGATGTACTAACTGCTTTAGTAAACAATATCAAGGCCAACCAAAGATTATTTCTATTTATGTAAAGTTCCAACAGGTACTACTGCTCCATTAGCCATTCTCTTCCACACTGTACTTCTGAGATGCTGACCCTTCATCTTGTGTTTGTCTTATTCCCTGGGGTCTCAGAGACCTCTGCTATATCCTCTGTATCTGACCAATAGTCAGGAAAGAGAGATTGGTCCTAAGGATAGAGTTTAGAGCCTTTGTATTATTAAATCATGTTTGGTATGCGAGAGAAAAGAAATACCCGCTGAGATTAGTATCATTTTTGAAAACCAAAATAAAACATCCTGACTGGTAAACAGAGTTAAGTTCTCAGGAACATTTGTGAGATGTGTTTATTGGTTTCTTTGCTTGCTTGTTTTTTCTGGAATAACATTCATCTTTGGATGGCTTTCTCAAGATTAAACTGTTCTGCTCCCCTCCAGCATAGAAGTTCAGCATCCACTCCCTCGAGGGGTCCCACCCGGACACTGACTCAATGAGAGGAAACCAGAACTCTGACCTGTGTTCAATAATCTGGCTGAAAACACTGATTGCATGGACAAAAAGACCTACCTTGCTTCCAAAACACTTGCTGGATTCTAAAACACAACCAAAGCTAGATGGAGCCCATCTTTGGGTCGGCCAGATGCCCACCTCCCCACCCTCTGAGGGTATGAGCGCCACCTTGTGGTTCCTAACTGACCAACCCAGTCAACTCATTGTTCTCAAGCTTATTCCAAATTATAGCCACCTTGCAGGGCAAAGTAAACTGCCAGGAAAGGTTTCCAAAGCTGTAACTCTATGGAAACAGATTAAGATTAAAAGTTACATTCTACCTAGAAAAAAAAGAGGTAGAGAAAGAGGAATACATTTGATTCAGAAAAAACAAAAATACTTCTTTGGTTAATTCTGGAATACACTGCTATCTTTTCTGAGAGGTAGGAAGTAAGGCAAGATGATAGGACTATTGAAAACCACTTGGAGGAAACAATTAGGGCCATTAATGAGGGAATTGGGACAAGCCTGAGAACCTTGGCACAGGGAATACATAGGCTATCAGAAAGAGGGAAGGATACAAATACAGAGGAGTCACAAATGACAAGTGGGATATACTGAAGATAA
>NW_022103924.1:5917397-5929806 GCF_000313985.2 Echinops telfairi
TAACCTTCTCCTTGGGGGATGGACAATGGAAAAGTGGGTGAAGGGAGATGTCGGACAGTGTAAGATATGACAAAATAATAATAATTTATGAATTAGGAAGGGTTCATGAGAGAGGGGGAAAATGAGGAGCTGATATTAAGGGATCAGGTAGAAAGTAAATGCTTTGAGAATGATAATGGCAACAAATCTCAAATGTGCTTGAGATAACGGATGTATGTATGGATTGTGATAAGAATTATAGGAGCCCCAATAAAGTGATTTTTTTTAAAAGAAAGAAAAGGAAACCCCTTGGAGGGGGACTCAGTTATTTTTATTTTTTATATTTCTGAGTGTAAACAAAATGTTTTTTCACTAGAGAATCATTTTGTCTTTAAAAGATTAAGGGTCAAGGGATATAATTTTATAAAACAAACGAGAGACAAATTATAGCCACAGATACTCCTCTCTCCACAAATTCTGCTGGTCCCAATCTGTGATCCTTTTGAAATTTGAATAATAATTCTGATTTTTGTCTTGATCTTACTCTCTGAGAAACGTGGGCGGTTTATTGGGCTCATCCTTGGCCTGCTAAAGTGAGCAGTTTGAATTTACCAGCTGCTCCAAGGGAGAGAGATCAGGCTGTCCACTGCTGTGAAGATTTACTGCCAGGGAAACCTGGGGAAACCTTCTGTCCGCGAGGGTCACTAAGAGTCAGAATTGAGTTGATGGCCATTGATGTTGTGACTCACTTCCCCATTATTGCCACATTTCATACAAAATAATGAGTAGGGAGAGGAAAAAAAAGTAATACATATGCATTAAAACTGCCCCTGTGAGTTTCTGAGACTGCTTGCAAGAGTTAAAACAACAACAAAAACACCCTCTTTCTCCCATATAAGCAGATACATACAAAAAAGAAGCAAACAAATCAACAAACATTGAGTCATCTCCAACCCATGCTACTTCACGTGTCAGAGCCAAGCTGCACTCCACAAGCCTCCCTGGCCAACTTTCAGAAGTCCTTACCAGAGTGAAATGACTACAAAGAATTTCTTGGCTATAAACTTTATGTAACCATCAGCAGGCCTTTTCTTCTATGAAGCTACTGAGTTTGAACCACCAGCCTTTTGGTTAGCATCTGATTGCAAAGTGCAATGAACCATCCATAACCCTATGTATACACACACAATTTGAATGCTCAAACTATAGAAAAACATCATTGACATCACATGCAAGTAAAATTTTATGGAAGATCATCCCACAATGGTTCAAACAGTAAATTGACAGGGAGCTCCCAGAGATGCAGGCATGATTCAACATATGACGTAGAACAGGTGATATCATTGCTGATGTCAGATGGATCTTGGCTGTGAGCAGAGAATACCAGAAAGATGTTTACTTGTGTTTTATTGACTATGCAGACTCCGTGGATCATAACAAACTATGGATCACCTTGAGAAGAATCGGAATTCTAAAACACTTCATTTTGCTCATGTGGAATTTACACATGGATCAAAAGGCAGTTGTGAGAACAGAGCAAGGGAATACCTTGTGATTTAAAATCAGGAAAAGTCCTGATTTGGTGCCTGCTGACTTATTTTGCTTATTTTTAGGGCACCCATTTCCCTTCTGCTCACATTGTAAAAACAACTACATTGACATGGTCAATTCCCCAGCAGCTCTCATTCTTTAGGAATGGACTAAGTAATACTATAACTTACAAAAGTGCCATGGTGAGAAAGAAAATATGTATTTTTCACTTGTACCTTTTAATTCTATTTTTACCAACTTTTAAAAGTCTCCGAGAGAGAGAGAGAGAGAGAGAGAGAGAGAAGCCTTTGGGATGCACAATGTTAAGCATTGGCCTACTAACCAAAAGGCCAGTGGCTTGAATTCATCAGGGATTCTGTGGGGGAAAGATGAAGCTGTCTGCTACTGTAAAGATTTACTACCTGGAAAGCCAGCAGGGGCAGTTGTACTTTGTCCAGGAAGTCCCTATAAGTCAGCATCAACTCCATCAATTTATTTATGAGGCATCCTGGGGGCATTGTAGCTTCAGTGGTGGACTGTTGACCAGAAGGTTGGTATTTCAAACCCACTAGGGTTTGAACTAGGGTTGAACTTTCCTCAGGAGAAAGTTGAAGCTATCTGTTGCTATAAAGAGTTACTCTCAGAAATTATATATCGGATCCCTATCATTTGGAATTGTCAATGGCAATGGATTTGGTTTTGAGGTATATCTTTCTATACATACAAGGGGGCCTCCAAGAGTGGTGGGAAGTGGAATTAAAAGACAGTGGAATATTTTGAAACCCCTTGTACCATGTCTGCATTGAAAATATATCCACATTTAATTTTTACAACAACCCTGCAAGATTCAGACAGCAGGCAATCTTCTCATTAACCCCAGCAGAGTGAATGTGCCCACAGTAAGCAAGTGAGCCTCAGTGCAAGTACCAGAGCCAGAGCGACAGAGTCGCTCCCTTGCCCGTTGCCTCTGATAATGGCAGTGGGAAGGAATAGCTTCTTAAATGCCAACGACATCCGTTTTGTACACTTCGTATATCGATATGTATATGCATATCCACACTTCAAATATGAGTTCCTCTAATCTCCTCCTAGTCACTGCTTTCCACAAGTCAGAAGAGAGAAACCAGAGAATGGAGCCAGCGGGGCTATCAGCTTGTCCACAGCCCCGGAGGGGAGGCAGGGAGTCTCAGAGGCAATGGAGGAGAGGCTCCCTGGAGCAAAGGGCATCCATTGCGTTGCCTCGCTGTGGCTCCTCATTTGTTTAGTCCCCACCAGACATCTGCTCTCACCTCCACACTCAACAGCGGCTTCCCCAGTAGGTAAGCTAAGCATGGGCTTTCTTGGGCCTACGTCATCTAATCCATGGTGAAAATGACCACATTTTTGACACCACCAAATATTTTGCTTTTAGGTACAGATGGTATCTGTCCCTTCCCCAACCCTACTGCCTCCTCCTACAGAATCAAAGCCACTTTGCACATGTATAACCCTGACAGGGACAGAATAGCACAGGCTTGCTACTAATTAGTATGTAAGTAAGCCCACGTTACTTAGTATTGGGTAATCACTTGCTCACACCTGTGAAGTTATGGAACTGAGATGCACCTTTAAATAAAAGTCAAGCACACACACACAAAACTTCGATAGAACTGAGGTAATTACTTCTTTTTACAAAATATCTTTGACTCTAAGAGTGCCTTTTCCTCATCATTTTATTGCTAGATGTTTGGTGAGAGGAGGGTCCTTGTGTTGTTAAGTTGGTTCTGACTCATAGTGACCCTATGCACTATGGCAGGAAACACTGCTCAGCGCTGTGCTGGCCTCACAAGTGTTCCTGTGCTGGAGCCCATTGTTGCAGCCACTGTGTCAGTCCATCTCGCTGCGGATCTTCCTGTTTCTCGCTGCCCATTTTGCTAATGTGATGTCCTTCTCCAAGGACTAGAGGGTCAGCTACCAGTTAGTGCCAGTGGTGGAAACCCCCCTTTGGGCCACAGCTGTCACCTAGGAACTGATGCTTGTGTCTCTGGCACAGTGACTGGTTCTTGTTTCAGTTTATGACTGGTCCCCATACTTCTTCCACGTCGCTGTCAAAGGTCTTAGTGTATCTTGTTTGAGAATTGTTCTTCTAAGAATTGTGGTTTCAAAAGTTCAGTGTTCTTTCCAGAGGCATCTGGTACAGCAAAGTTCAATGTTTTCTCCAACATCACTGCTGCTTCTATGCCTTTTCTACAAGCATCACTCTTCTTTTAAGAAAGCTTAGACCTCTTTCTATACAAGCACAATTGGGCAGTGACATCCAAGAGATAAAAAGGCAGGACACAAGATTATTCCCTAGGCGATGAAACTAGTTAATGTGCTCACTGCTAAAAGAAAAGTTGGCTGTTCAAGTCGACCTAGAGCAGTGGTTCTCAACCTTCCTCGTGCCTGACCCTTTAATACAGTCCCTCATGTTGTGGTGACCCCCCAACCATAAAATTATTATCCTTGCTACTTTATCACTGTAATTTTGTAACCCCTGAGAAAGGGTCATTCGACCCCCCAAAGGGGTTGCGACCCACAGGTTGAGAACCACTGGCCTAGAGGCATCTCAGGAGAGAAGTCTGGTGATCCACTTCTGAAAGATGAGCCACTAAGAACCCTATAGGGCCTACTTCTGCTCTAACACACAGGAAGTCCCCATGAATTGGAGTTGACTCAGTGGTTGCTGGTGGTGTGTGATGAAGCTTGTACTCTAGGTATAACTCCAGATTCCCGTGAGTGAGGCCGACTTCTTGTTTTTTGAGAGGATTATTCCTCTCTGGGTGTATAAGACGTTATTATAAATACAGAGTGAACTTACCACATTGATTGTGTCAAGGATAAAACAGTATATATACGCATTTTTAAAATGCGAGCCTTTCTCAAATCTACGATCAAGGCAAACTTATAGAAAGTATATTCCACAAGAGAAAGAAGATGAATGACTACCATTGATCCTTGAGCAACACAAGTTTGAATTGTGTGGATTTAAAAATAAATAAACAACACTGGGCAATGCTAATCATCTCGGCCTGAGTAGTTCATCTTTCCAGTAAGTTGCATATCAGAGTTAAAAATGACCTCCTGCAGTCCTGCCACGGTTGTCACCATATCTGAGGCAATACTAGAAGCTGAATGACCCCAGGGGACCCCATACAAAGTTCCACTAATGAAGCTGGCAGTGTTCTCAAGAAGCAGAGAAAAAATGATGACATCACAAGAGAAAAGTCACATTACTTAATATGTTCTGTCCATTACGGTCTGCAACTGCAGTTGCCTGCCATTTCAAGACAAATTAATTCCGCATAAGGACCACTTAAAAAAAAGAAACTAGCGAGCATCCCCTGCAGCTACACCAGCAGGAGCAATGATGGTGCAGTTTTAGCAAAATAGCTTTTTGTCTTGTTTTGAAAATGCAGTCTTTAGTACATTAGTCTATAAATCCATGCAATCTATAATACAATACTCAATGACCAATAAGGCACTCCACAGCCTTGTGCTATCGTCACAATTGTTGTTATGTTTTAGCTCTTTGTCGCAGTCCAAGTCCTTTGCCAGAGACTGGTGTCTGCTCATGACATGTCCAAAGTCATGCTTGTTCTGAAGAGCATTCTGGTGATTCTTTGTCCAAGATAAATTTGTGTTTTCCTGGGACTCCATAGTACTTCCAATATTCTTTGCTAAAACCATAACTCAAACCCATCATTCTTCTGTAGTTTTCCTAATACATTGCCCACCTTTCACATGCATACGACAAAATTACAAAATTGAAAATACCATGGCCTGTATCAGGCATACCTTAGTCTTCAAAATGACATCTTTGCTCTCTGATATTTTAAAGAGGTTTTGTACAGCAGATTTACCCAATACATGTGTCATTGATTTCTTCACTGCTGCTTCCAAGAGCGTAGCATGTGGATCTAAGGTCAAATCCTTGAAAACTTCCATCTTTTCTCTATTTGTCATGGTACACTTTAATAGTCCAATTGTGAGAATTTCTGTTTCCTTTATACTGAGTTCTGTAGTATATGCAACATATATCAACTGTATGTGTTATCAGTAGGGCTATTATTAGTAAAGTTTGGGGAGAGTCACAAGTTATAATTGAGTTTTTCATATTGTTCAAGGGGTCGATTTCCATTCGCCACATGTTGTTCTGGGATCAATCATACACATAAAATAGACAGCTTAGGTTTAGAAATTAGGCTTCTCCTTTGGAATTGCCCACAGAATCTTACAGGCTCTTATTCTACAACCCCGACGCCCACCCCAGACATTTCTAAAGCAAAATTATCACCACAGAGACCCAAAAGCACCTCCTCACAGGGCAAAAATATCCTTTTAATGCTCGTTTATTGGAAATCATCTTCGAGGTAAAATGAAGACAATGTATATAGGCTGGAACTGCAGCATGACCCATTCCACACTGGGTCAGTGACTGCACAGAAACAGCAAAAGGTTACTTTCCCTCCTTTCACAATGGTTTCTCTCCCTCCTATTAATTTTAAAACATTTGCTATTTTAACGATTTTTATGTGTACAATTCTTGTTTTAGGTGTCTTTGAGTTGATTCAAACTCAGTGACCACACGCTCAAGAAAACAAAACACCTTCCAGCCCTGCACCACCCTCAATATATTTATCTTTCAGTCCACGGACACAGCCACCGTGCTAACCCATCTCACTGAGAGTCTTCCTCTTTTTTACTAACATCTTACTTTATTTACCAGATTTCCTTCTTCAGATAACACGTGCAACATAATTGAAGCAGTTTCTCCATCATTGTCTCTAAGAAGCTTTCTAGATGTACTTCCAACACAGATTTCTTCTCTCCACAATTGTCATTGATTACATTCATTGGGATTTGTAACCATTACCAATATATTTTTCATCAACTGAAAAGGAACTTCCATCACTGTCACTATGTCTAAATATGGTGACTTATACATTGCTCTCTGTGACACTGGAAGCTATGCTACAATGGCCTCAAACAGATCAATGTTCATGAACACGGCACCTGATCAGGCAACATCTATCCTGTTGCACGTGGGATTGCCATGAATAGGAGCTGACTCTGAGAACTACCCACAACAAAACAGAAATTCGGAACTCTTTAAATTCAGTACTCCTATTGCCTTTCATTCGACCCCTAATTAAATAACAACAAACATACCTAATCTAGATATTTTTTACATGAGGTCATACATTATTTGTCTTTTTGTGTCTGATTTATTTCAGCATAATGGTTTCAAGCTTCATTCCTATTAAATCATGTACTTTATCACTCTTTATGGCTGAGTAGTGTGTGTGTATACATATATATATACACACACACACACACATTTGTTAATCCGGTCATCGGGTTATGGACACCCTCCTATTCTCCTGATGGCCTTATCTTATCCCATTAACCCTTAGATTAGGGACACAGGAAAATACTTGGCCTTGGAACCAGAAGACTGGAGGTTCAAATTTGGCTCTGCCATTTTGTCAGTTAGATACTCACAAAAGTTAGTGTTTCTGTTAAAACTGTGAGTGTTGAAGGACCCAGAATGGGAGGATCCCTCTAACTTTCACATTTTGTGACTCCACCACCTTTTACCCTACAGAAGTGACACCTTTGCAGCCCTCCAAACACAGTGCCACCTCCCTCAGCAGTCAAGGCTCTTGCTCAGTGGACCATGAGGTATGAACACATTGTTGTCTGGGACTTCAAATGAGGAGGGGGATGAGGAAGCAAAATCTGTATTTGCGGATAACAGGAATTAATGAGTTAGGAAAAACTGATGTGCATTTTGTCATTCTTCCTAATTGGTTTGTGTCCAGAGCAGAGATACATTTGCCTAGAAACCCCTGTGATTCTGAAAGTTCAGGTGTTCCTCCCACTGCCTGCCTCTTCTTCTCACACACACCTCTTCCCTCAGGCTGCTCGGGCTTGGAGTGCAGCCAAACTTCCAGCCAACTCCTAATTAAACATATCATATGAATCCTGTGCCTGATGAAGAAAGCCCAGCCTTGCCAGGGGGTTTAGATCACCTGACATGTGCTTGCCAAGTTTCCCCTCCATATCACGTTTACTGATTAGCCTTTTCTTTAAAAAATAAAAATTAAAAATTAAAATGCCTGCAACTCATTATTTTTAAAGAAGTCTTCCATGGGAGTTGACTCATATACAAAACAATACTGTAACCAGCAGCAAAGAACACAGATCATCTGAAAGAATAAAAGGCAAAGCCCCCTAAGACCACCTGCATGAAGGTGAACTAAGAACATCCTCTACCCCCATACCAGAGCATGTCGTCACTCAGCTCCGGGCACATGCAGAAAGTCAGGCCCATGAACCAAAGCACCAGCCACCACCTGTCTATCACATTGCCAAACATTGGTGACTGTCATGTTGCCATGCCACCAGCATTTCAAATACCAGCAGTGTCATCCATGGTAGACAGGTTTCAGCAGAGCTTCCAGACTAGAACAAACTAGGAAGGTGTCTTAAATGTCTACATTACTAAACTATGCTTAACATCATTAAGAACTAAATAAATATGATGAAGAAATAGAGCTACATGCATATATTTATAGGTTTAGTATTAAGGCAGCAGATGGACATTGGACCTCCACTCAAGTACTTCCTCAATGCAAAAAACACTTTATTCTATTAAGCTGGCATTTCACGACTCACACCTTCCAAACAATATCACTGAAAACCAATGTGTGCATAAGCAAATGTGGTGAAGAAAGCTGATGGTGCCTGGCTATCAAAAGATATAATGTCTAGGGTCTTAAAGGCTTGAAGGTAAACAAGTGGCCATCTAACTCAGAAGCAACAAAGCCCACATGGAAGGAGCACACCAGCCTGTGTGACCATGAGGTGTCGAAGGGATCAGGTATCAGGCATCAAAGAACAAAAACTCATATAATTGTAAATGAGGGTGATTTCAGAGTGGAGATCCAAAGCCCACCTGTAGGTAACAGGGTACCCCCTTACAGAAGGGTCATGGGGAGGAGATGAGCCAGTCAGGGTGCAGTACAGCAATGCTGAAACATACAACTTTCCTCTAGTTCTAAAATGCTTCCTCCTGCCACTATCATGATCCCAATTCTACCTTACAAATCTGGCTAGACTAGAGGATGTACATTAGTACAGAAAGGAACCGGAAACACAGTGAATCCAGGACAGATGACCCCTTCAGCACCAGTGGTGAGAGTGGCCATACTGGGAAGGTGGGGTAGAAAACGGGAACTGATTATAAGGATCTACATATAACCTCCTCCCTGGGGGATGGACAACAGAAAAGTGGGTGAAGGGAGACGTCGGACAGTGTAAGACATGACAAAATAATAATAATTTATAAATCAACAAGAATTCATGAGGGAGGGGGGAGTGGGAAGGGAGGGGGAAAATGAGGAGCTGATACCAAGGGCTTAAGTGGAGAGCAAATATATTGAGAATGATGAGGGCAACGGATTACAAATGTGCTTTACACAATTGATGTATGAATGGATTTTGATAAGAGTTGTATGAGCCCAATAAAATTGTTTTTTTTTTAAGAAAAAGAACTAAATAAATGACACATTAAAATGCCAACCAGTATAGCAAAAATTTTAAAGCTCAAGTTTACTCGGTGCTAGAAACCGAACTCACTGCCATCAATTGTTTCCAACTTATAGGACAGAGTAGAGCTGCCCTTGTGGGGAAAAGAGCCTCGTCTTTTTCCATGGAGCAGCTGGTGGTTTCACACTGCTGACCTTGTAGCTAACAGCCCAATGGGTGAACCCAATGCAACCGGGGCTGCTGATAAAAACAAGTGAACACTGTCGTGCAATATGATGGACATATAAATCAGCATGACCTTCCTAAAGGAAGAGCAATTTGTCAATAGTCATCCAAATTTCAAGTACACTGCCTTAAATTCCGTGATTCTCCTTATAACAATACACACACATAATGGCAAGGACCCTGGTGGCACAGTACTTAAGCACTCCGCTGCTAACTGAAAGGTCGGCATTTCAAATCCACCCAGTGGCCCCACCACAGAAAAGACCTGGCGATCTGCTCTTTGATACAGACTGCTGCTTGATACTCAGATCAGCCCTACATCCTCGTAGAACTGACCCATAGGTTTCTGAGCCCGTAATCTTCCTGGTGTAAATCTCCCGGTCTTTCCCCTCACCCCAACCCCTCCCACAGAGCCTCTGAGTGTGCTCACAGCCTCACATTTAACCACTGTACCACCAGCCTCCTTCTGTAATTATTACAACCGAGAAAGATGCGCCTCTGGAACTCCTTCCCCAATAATGCTTTCTCCTACTCTCTGAGGTAGATGTATTCTGTAACAGAGGGTATATGTGAGTGACAGGAATTGAAATCAGGTCAATGGCCCACAAAAGCAACAGACTACAGAAATATAACTCTCATGTGTACATAAAGATGTACCTGCAAAGACATTTTATGAGTTACTTATAATGGCAAAATTATAGGAGAAAAATTAATAATTCATTGGTAAAACAAATTTTAAAACATTCCAAATTTTGAATTCATTACGTTAAAAGAGGTCATTTAGATATGCTAATGCCTGTCATAGAATAAAAATTTAGATTGCCAAATAACATAATGATCAATTCATTTTTTGTTTAAAAATATGCACACATGGGTTTGTATATTTGCAAAAACACTCCAAAAGTTCTAGAACAATATGCCCCTGGCTATGAACAGGATTTGTCTTTGGGATGAGAAATGAAGTGTGCAAGAAAGTATTTTCCCCTATGTGTATATGTGCTGCTTAATGTTGTTGTAATGGGTCAAATAGCTGTTGTAATACAGTCAACTCCAATTGGTGATAGACCTCCATTCCAACAACCCCACTTTAAGTTGATTCCAATTTAGTCATAAGGAGGATTTTTTTTTCGGTTTTCATTATTACTGCCTTTAATTATCAGTATCTTTACAAATCATGACAGTAAGCATCATTGAGTGAACATCTGAAATGATAACATCAACAAATTATGCATTGCAATACTATATGTAGTACATATTATGAGTGATGGTTCCATAAAGATTACAGCCAAGAAAGTCCTAAGGAGTGCTTCTACTCTGTAACACATGGGGTCACCATGAGTCTGCAGAGCAAGGCAGAAGACAAAAGTTGCGGTTGGGCCATGGGACTCTGATTAGAGAAAGATGTGCTTTCCAGAACTCCTTCCCCAATAACTCCTTCTCTCTAGTTCACTAGAGTCCCCAGTGTTTAGCTATCAAAATGAAATGACAAAGCCTCTTCCCTGGAGGCGTTTGCTATTCAGTGGGGAGACTAACACTCAATAATATATAAATTATATAACCTACAATGGAGGATGACACATTCTGGTGGGGCCCGAAAGTCAAGCCAGTGAGTCTGCAGGAAGTCCGGGAAGGCTTCACCAAGGGACAAGTTTGTAAACTGAGACTAATACAATGAACAGGAATTTTTTCAGGAGGTTAAAAATGTAAGTCTATGAAATGAAAAATACACAGAATGGTTATAACCATAAAATAATGACAGGAAAAAATTAATAAAATGAAAAAACTTGAGAGTAGTAGGTGATGTCTAAGGTCTCTCCCAGTTTTAAAAATATCCACATTGCTCACTGCAGTATGTTTAGCTTTACAATGAGCATGTGAACAGGGGAAATGATGGTAAAATGACATGCTAGATTCTCAGAACCCTTAAGAAGTTTACAATCTAGGTTAGAAAGAAAGAAGTACATGTTTACATATCAGTTGTATTAATTGATACACATAACCTGGCACAAACTTATATTGACTGCAGAGATGATGGCCATAAATGGCACATCCCCACATCAAGGCACATGCTTCAAATTTGTATATTTGTGTACAGGATGCAAAAGTTCCCCTTTATAAATCTATTTTTTAAATTATAAAATCTAAAATATGGAAAAGTTTGATAGAAACTAGTGAAATGTGTGGTGTAGTGGTTATGCATTGGGCTGTGATCCTCATGGTTGGCAGTTTGAAACCACCAGCAGCTCCTTGGGAGAAAGTCTGAGCTTTCTACTCCCGTAAACAGTCTCAGAAACCCACAGGGTAGTCACTGCGAGTCAGCATTGACTCAGTGGCAAGGAGAGAGTGATATGTGTGAGTGTTTCATTATGATATGTGCCACAAAAAATTTTCAATTTTTTATTACAGGAGAGGCCAGTATTCATGAATGCATGAAACCAGATGTATAACAGAAGAAACAGAACTTAAATTGGGCCAAATATGGCAAAATGTGGACATCAGAAGATTAAGTAGAATGTCCCAGGTGGGGATAATAGTACCAAATAGGATTCACTTCCATTCTGAAATATATTTTTTAATAAATCATTTTATTGGGGGCTCTTACAGCTCTTATAACAATCCACACAACAATTGTATCAAGCACATTTGTACGTATGTTGCCATAATCATTTCCAAAACATTTTGATATCAGATCTTCTTTTTCTGCTTCCCTTCCCCACCCTCCCACCCTCATGAACCCTTGATAATTTATAAATTATTTTTATTTTCATATTTCACACCATCAACATAGATGACTGAACACAGATTACTCCACCAGCATAGGCTACTAGAGATCATTTAGAATAACTAAAACACAATTTACTACCATAGTACAGAGGTATGATTATAAACATAATAAATGTTATGAAATTTTAAAGTAAGTTCGGCAAATCAAACACAAACAACAGGAGTGGTCAAAAACATTTAATTTTTTTAAATTATTTTATTCAGGGCTCGTACAATTCTTCTCACAATCCATACATACATTCATTGTGTCAAGCACATAAGTACATTTGTTGCCCTCATCATTCTCAGAACATTTGCCTTCTACTTTAGCCTTTAATAT
>NW_022103924.1:5930102-5937327 GCF_000313985.2 Echinops telfairi
GGGGGGAAGAAGCATTTAAGAACTAGAGGAAAGTTATGTTTCATCATTGTTAGCCTGCACCCTGATATTTTATGAAAGACTTAATGATTCTACACTCTTCTTGTACCCTGGCATATTCAAAAACGACTGGCATTTATTTTTGAAAGTCACTATGAACAGAATAGAAGGAAACCATCATTTGATGGCTTTCAAGGGCTTAAATATATAAGAAGCCCACCCGGAAGGAACAAAACCTCCCATGGATAGTACATTTGAGGGTTCCATGCTTTACCATTGCATCTCGTTCATCTGAGTTATTACCTTTGTTTGAAAAGAGAAAAAGTATGATGAAAGAAATTAGTATTTCCCAAACTCCTAAAGAACATCTAAGGTGACTTTGCAAGGCGAATGGAAGTGTGGTTAGGTAAGCTGGGACCCTGACAGAGGCCATGGGGAAATGAACTGGGGGAGGATAAAGGAAGAGAGGAAAGGCCAATCAACATTTGCCATTCTTCAGACTCCTATGTTTAGCAAGGGCTGCTCTGTATTAAAGGCAGTGCTGAACAATGCGATCCTTTTTCCTGAAGTCCACAGCTGTCAGAGATCAGTTAACTCCCGCTCTATTCCCCCAAAGTGATGTCGTTAATGGGCAGCATAAACACTGGTGTTAGAACACAGTGAGGCTTGACTTAGACACATGGTGTTAGGGCATAGCTTGCATCTGTCCGGATTTGGAAAGGAGACCTAAGTAAATAATGCAAGAAACTACATTTAGAAAGAAAAGAAAGTGAGAGAGTGAATAGGGTAGGGGGAGGATGACAAAAAGACACACACAGAGAAGAAACATAATACAAGGACATGAGAGAGAGTGTCTAAAGCTGAAAACGTATTAATAAACTCTTCAACTGCCTTTTTAAAATGGCCCGTTCTCATCCAAATGCAAAGGAACATGCTAAATCTCATGGCAGACTTGAACAAATTACCTAGCTATTAAGAGTTCAAGCAGAAATCCAATTAGAAATTCAAATTCTTATTATCTCAACATGGCTATGTTTAATTTCTAATTTTTTTCATCTTTGATAACAGATCGAGGTATCACATAAAAAATGTACCGATTTTTTCTGAATACTTTCAATGGACTTCTCTTCTCCACGCTCAATAAAGCTAGTGGTATGATGCTCCTCCCATTAGTTTAGGATGCTGTGTTGGAAACGTAAGTCCATATAGCATTCAAGAAAACTCGTGAGACTTAAGAAAAAGACTCACACATCTAATTAGGTAAATTTCCAGGCCAGACTTACTGCTCAGAAAGAGACAGGCAAAACTATGTCCCTAAGTTATACTTTCAGGTATGGAAATGAACTCACACCCTGGTTTAATTTCAGCCCAATAGAAGACAGGTCTATAAGGGAAACAATAACATTGGGGAGGCATGCACACCTTAGAATACTCAACCACATGAGATTTGAAAAGGCAGCATTTACCCACAAAGTTCAGATGTGTTACAAAAGAAAGGGATAAAAATGGCAAGCACAGGAGGAAGTGGGCTGAGAGATGGTATGCGGGGCGTGGGGTGGGGGTCGCAATCAATGACGTGAAACAAAATGTCTTCCCTCAATTTGCAGTAAACGTTTTAAAACATAAATATTTTGTAACCTCAGCATTAGTGTTTGTAACAACATGAGAATCTTCAGTCTTCTTTTCAAATGAATAGTGAGGACTAGTACAATGGTCTTCATAAGATGATGTGAAGCACTCTGAATTCAGAATACATTCAGAAATTTTATACCTAATATAAGAATAGAAAACCTTAAAAAATACATTTAGAAAAGAGTATCTTCTTTAAAATCTGTATTTCTAAAGAAAAGCATTAAAAGCTCAGCAATATTGAAAAGTTCCAAGTAGAAAATAACTGATCATTCAAAATCTCACCTCAAATTCTACCCCCCAGAAAGAGGCAATGCCAATAGTACCAAATATTATTCTAGAATCTCTTCAAAACATACAATGGGCCAAATTTGGATTCAATAAATAGATACAAATAATTTTATTAGAATAAAACCACAAAATAGCTGCCTTTTAAAAATTAATTTTACTTCAGCTGCATTTAACAGGAAAAGAGCAGTGATATAATACTGAGGGAGTTTCAAGATTTAAGATAAAACATTTCTCCACCACATAAGAGTAAGTAAGAAATAAAGTGTCATGTGACTAAAAGCCTGCAGTCATCCATCAATTATTGCTGAGAGTTTTATTCTTATTTATTCATTTATAATAAACAACAAAAATTGCCAGTCAATGATTTTCAGACATATAATTCGGCAGCATTAACTACATTTACCCTTGTGGTGAAGTGAAATTTCTTAACATGGCTCTTGTATTCATGTTTCTATAACTCCTACCAAATGATCGGGTGCGATGTTGCAAAATAGGGTGTGTGAGACACTCCTAGGGAGGATTCGTCAGTCTGGGTTGTCACTGACATGTGTGGAAGACAGTCCTCTCAGAAGCAGGGAGAGACAATTCCAGGTACCGTCAAGGAAGAAGATCCGCCAGCAGAGCACATTCAAAATACTTGCCTGAAGTGGCAGAGGCCGTGCCATGCTGAGACCAGAGACTGAGGACAGGAGACCATGAGATGGAGCAGAAAGCAGTGCTAAGTCGACGAGGCTGTGAGGCAGAGAAGGAGGTGGGCTTCCTGGACGGTGGAGGCAGAGGCCCAGAGACCACATGACTGAAGGCTGAGGACCAGAGAGAGAGACATGGCGGCTGGCTGAGGAGAGGGGATATTGTAGACCAATGACTGTACCCTTAGTGTTTCCTGATCCTGGTTTGTGGTCAGCTGGTAACTTCCCTAATAACCCCCCATAATTTTAAGCATTGTCTGTGAGTTCTGCGTGGCCATAGCAATGAGTTATTGAACCCAACAGAAAAGGACCATGTTGTGGGAGGAAGGGTTCATGCCAGAACAGGGTAACCAAAGATGGAAAGTGGAGGCATGTCTGACCTCTGCCTTGTGGCACTCAGCCTTGGGCTGGGGGAAAGATGGATTCTCCTCCCTTGTATAGGTAGAAGAGGTCCGATGTTCTCCTCAGACCATTTGCTCAACCATATTGTGCAACTATTGCCACTATCTGTTTCTAAACATGTTCTCATCACCTGTTAACAGGAACTCAGCCAAATAACCAAAACTCCCTACTTCCTATTGCCACCTGTGTGTGGCACCACAGCACCAATAGAAACCCCACTGCCATCAGATCTATTTCAACTCAGAGCAACTTGGATGGAAACCATCTATTCTTTCCCCTCTGGACAGCTGGTGACCAGGACCCCGGATTTTGTGGTTAGCAGCGCAGGGCTTATCCCACAGGGCCACCAAGGCCCGATGGCCTGCCACTGGGAATTCCTAATAAACTTTCGTATCTTCATGCTTGGGAAAGTAGAGACTTGGCAATAAAGAAGCCCTTTAATGAGACAGACAGACACATGGCTATAACACTGGGCTCAAATATAACAACAATGGTGAGGACTGGAGAGGGACTGAACAGCTTTTTGTTGTATTGTAAAATCGTCTGCACCTGACATGAGCACCATAAACTACGTGGTAAGTATTTCTTAAATGCTTATTGAACGAATAGATGACTCTGACCCTCTGCCATCAGTCGTGCTGTGAATGAGAGGCTTGCTGACTTTCTTCCAAAGCACACTGTACAAGACCTGGGGGCCAGAACACAGGGTGCAATGGATCACGACAGGTTTTTAATTTATTGCACGGTGGGGGGGGGGAGTGTTATATTTGACAGGAGAGACCCCAGTGTGCAAACAATATGCTGACGTGAGCTTTGAAAGGGTGACTGCGAGCTCTTTTGAAAAGAGGTTGAGATGTGTGCAGTCACTCTAAGGAATGTGTTATTTACAAGTGTGTTCTTGGCATTTGGGCCATCAGGCATTTCTCTCAAATGAAATGCCAAGAATGTGTCAGATAGCCACAAATGTGTCTTGTTTGCTGGCCCCTTTTTGTGTTCTTGACAGGAAGGTGTGTCCCCCACCACCACCAAGGGTTGTCCCTGGTGTCTCCTGTTCCAGGCCAGAGGCCACTCACCGGACCTTCCTCATATCTCCCCTGTACATACCATCCCTCTCAGCCCCTCCCTCAAATCAAAGCTGAACCAGCCACCCTGGGAATAGGGCTTTATCTTCTCCCCAAACACTTGCCTAGTTATGCTTTAGAACCCAGTACCAAAAATTTGGGATGGAAGTGCTTGCTTTTGATAAGCACCCCAGAGTGGTTGAGGCTGTTAACTGCTAGCAAAAAGGTCAGGGGGCTGAACCCACCAGCTGTTCACAGGAGAAAGACGTGGCAGTCAGCTTCCATAGACATTCACAGCCTTGCAACCCCATCGAGCAGTTGTGTGCCCTATAGCGTTACTATGAGCCATCATCTGGAAAACAGGTTATGGTTCCTGGGGGGTACAAACAGTTAAGCACTCAGCTACTAACTAAATCCAGCCAGAGGTACCTCAGAAGAAAGACCTGGCAATCTATTTCCAAAGATCCCAGTCACTGAAAATGTTACAGAGCATAGTTCCACTCTGTACGACATGAGGTCACCAGGAGTCAGATAGCAACTGATTCTGTTTGGTGGTTGGATTTTTATGCCTCCTGCCACTGGTATGTTTCCACTTTTTCCCTGACTCCAAGAAATTGAGAATCACAATAAATACATGAACTAACCCATTTCTTTCTCTCCCTCCTATATGATATCGAAGGGTCAGTTTTTGTTTTAATAGTTATTGTCATGCTGCAAACATGGACATGGATCTCACAGTCATGCTACTTGGCTCCAGATACGGGGTCTGTCTCTTATTAACTGTGTTAATTAGCCTCTCTGTATCTTAATCTCCTCATTTGTAAAATGGTGAGTGTTAAATAAGTTGCTGCATACATAAAGATCCTCAGAACAAAGCAATTGCTTTGTTATCATTGACTGTATATTTAATAATCGGAGCCCTGGTGGGGTGGTGAGTAAGTATTGCACTGCTAACTGCAGGATGAAAGTGTAAAGCCACTAAGCATTCTATGGGAGATGATGCTATATGCTCTCATAAAGATTCAGAGCTGGGAAAGCCTACAAAATGTTGCTATGAGTCAGAAATGACCCGATGGCAGTGGATTTAGTGATTAATGTGAGTTGCTTCAAATATCTGTAGAAGTCAGTTGAGTATAAATGATAAATATGTGATAATTTTTCAGCAAGTGCTTGGCCATAATTCACAGGTAAATAAATACTCTTTTTGATAGGCTTGGTCTTCTTTGCTCTGGAAGTGATTGACTGGTGATTGAAACTGTGCTTCAAACACTGCTATATATCTGGCATTGTGCAGGGAAACGATGAGCATTTAGTGATCAAAAGGATGACATTGACACATAAATAGACAATTATAAGGTGTGTCTCCGTGAGTGAGAATTGGCTTAATAGCAACTAGTAACATCAACATAATGTGTAGAGTCTCATCTTGCTGGGTTGGAATCATGTCATAAAAGACATGTATGTACACTGATGTTTTTTGCAGCACTGTTCACAACAGCCAAAAGGGGACAATAACCCACATGTCCTTCAACAGATAAGTGGATGAACAAAGCCTGTTGTGTATGCATACAATGGGACAGTACTCGGCCATAAAGAGACCGGAAATGCTCATGCATGCCACAGCATAAACAGGAAACCTTTGAAGTATCATGCTGAGTAAAATATACCGATCACAAAACAACACGAGATCATATTGCATGATCTCAACTTTATGGCCTCACTTATATGAAATACGTAAATATAGAGAGATCAAGTTTATTAGTGTTTACTAGGGATAGGAGGGAGGGAGATAGGAGTTAACCGTTGCTTAAGAAGCAGTGAGTTTCTACTTAACATTCATTGATTAAGGGTAAGGTTTGTACAATAAGATGAATGTAATTGATATCATTAAGTTGTACATATGTAAAAAGGTTGAATTGGCAAATGTAGTGTCATATGTATATTTGCATTTTCTTAAAAGGTGTGTGGACCCAGGTATAATACTTAACATTAAGCTATGATACTCATTTCCAGTATGAGCTAGGGTTCTCACAGTGCTCACATTTTGGGGGCTCCCTGTTATCATGAAAATGCAAATAAGAAGCAAAACCAAACCTATGAGCCCTTTTTTCACGGCTGAGTTTATTCCAGGGTGAATCAGAAAGCCCTGTGACTTGGATTCTGGTTCACCTGTGCTTGTGTATTTGGCTTTATTTCAAATAAAATGTGTCTAGACAAGTCTTGACAATTAGTGTATGACCCCAGACAAATGTTTTCAGTAACACACTTGTCATAGTCTCATTGGGGGCACCTTCAAAAAAGGAGATACTTTTTGTATTCTAGAAAAATCATTTTGAAGTCAAATATTTTAACATAATTCCAGTCTTGGATAACTATCCAAATCATTGAGATTTGCAACAAGTTTTCAGCAATGTTGTCCCCCATAATGCAGCCATTTTTCATGGATCTAGCACCTCAAGGAAAGTCAGGAAGACCTACAACAAGAGCCAAGAAAGGGAAAATGATCAACCTTGATGAAAAACGCAACTATGGCTAAAATCCAGAAATTGGTGGAAGAAAGGTGTAGAATAGCCACTAATGCAATAGCTACTGAATATCTCATTTGCTTTGGCATTTTCAACTTTAGGCAAACATCTTAGCCTCAGCAAGTTTCTGAGTCACTGGGCGCCAAAAAGTTTGCATGACGGCCAGGGCGCTCAAAGAGCTACTCTCCCCATCAGTCTACTAAGCAAGATTAAAGCTAATGAAGGTGATGTTATGCAATGAATCATAACTGTGGATGAGACTTGGATTTGCCAATCCAATTCAGAGAGCAAGGTATCATCAAAACAGTGGTTTTGAAGGGGAATATACTAAACTAATAAAGTTCAAATTAGAGGTTACCTCAGAAGGTTATTGTAACCTATTTTTAGGATGTCGAGGAAGTACTCTTGATAGAATTTCTTGAAGGACACAGGATGATCATGTAGGCATGTTATTCCCAATACTCAATGAAAAATATTTGAGTCCTTCAAGAATGCCAAAACTATTATTTTGATTGGCATTTTGATGTGATTGCGAAATCCTGGTGGGGACTGAGCATGATAGTGGGACAGGAGGAGAATCAAGGGAAATAGAGGAAAGAGCTGGGAGGAAAAGGGAATTTATAGAGCTCTA
>NW_022103924.1:5938201-5949404 GCF_000313985.2 Echinops telfairi
GTAGAGGGAGAGTGGGTAGGAACCTCCTCCCTGGGGGACGGACAACAGAAAAGTGGGTGAAGGGAGACGTCGGACAGGGCAAGATACGACAAAATAACAATTTATAAACTATCAAGGGCTCATGAGGGAGGGGGGAGCGGGGAGGGAAGGGAAATATGAGGACCTAATGCTGGGGGTTTAAGTGGAGAGGAAATGTTTTGAGAATGATGAGGGCAGTTAATGTACAAATGCGCTTTACACAATTGATGTGTGTATGGTTTGTGATAAGAGTTGTACGAGCCCCTAATAAAATGATTAAAAATAATAATTAAAAAGCATAGAATTTCAAGGGAAAGGGATGAAATCAACAAAAAGAAAAATCAGCAACAGAAACTGGTATTGAATTAATTCTTAGGACTTCCTAAGACATAACTCTTTAAAGGAGTGGATAACTGCTCCTTTCTCCCATGGAGTGGCTGCTGGATTCGAACCTCTGACCATTCAATTAGCAGACTAACACTTACCCTATAGTGCTAGGTGAAAACACTACTTCAGACATTTATAGACCTACATGGAGGATATGTTGACAAATAGCTTCATATTTTTATATTTTAATAAAGGTGTCTATGGGTTTCATAGCAATATTTTTTACTTATCCAACATTAAATCACACATTGCTCCACTTTCAAAATAGTTTCAAACGCTACAGCTTACACCTTGGTTTATATTGTTTTCGTGATGACTATGGATCAAGAGCTACTTGTGAGAGAAATTGTGACTTACTCAGAAGTAAGTTACAGTAAACTTGCTCTTACAAGACTCAGCAATACTAAATAATGTACTTAAAAAACAAACTTACCTTTTATTTTTAAATCATTTTATTGGGGGCTCATACAACTCATCACAATCCATACATACATCCATTGTGTCAAGCAAATTGGTACATTTGTTGCCCTCATCATTCTCAAGACATTTGCTTTCTACTTGAGCCCTTGGTATCATTTCCTCATCTTAAAATACCAAACACTGTACTTAACATAGCACAGGATATGACAAACTGAAGCACAGGCTGGTATAGGTTACAAAAAGCTGACACAAGCAACTCACACGTGTTTTATAAATTTGTCCTCACTTGGAAAAGATTAAATTAAACCCTACTTGCAGAATATTCCTCTTACAGTTACCTCCACTTGCTGCATGTGCAACTTTTAAATCACTGAGCAGGATTTAGTAGGCTTTTTCTTGCACTACCATTGAGTCAAGTCCAACTCCAAGTGATCCCATGGGACAGTGAGGATTCCAAGGCTGTACATCTTTCTGGAGACAGACTATCACATCTTTCTCTCTTGGAGAAGCTGGTGGGTTCTAATTGCTATCTTCTGGTTGGTGACCCAGCACTTCTAACTATCGCACCACTAGGGCACTTCTTGAACTAAAGTAAGGCTAAGAACCAAGAAAAGTCCAGTGATCTACTTCTAAAAATCAGCCAGTGAACTCCCTATATAGCACAATAATCCACATGGGGTCATCATGAATCAAAGCCAACGAGAAGTCTGGATATCAGGATAGAGCTGAAAGTCTATGTAATGGGGGTGATGGGAGGGGATAAAATAGGCTTCACCACTCTGTGATGTGTCTGTGCTCCACAATGCTGCACACAACCCAACTAGCTGAAGTCTTCAAAAATGGAATTCCTTTTTCTCAGTAGTTAGGAAGTAGTTCTATATCCATAAATCTTGTATTGCTGGTTCTGTACCATCAAAGAGAGAAAGATTTATGCATCTTTGATTTACATTTTCTCCAAAGGACATGAAAATGGCCCAAAATATTACTTAAAAATAACAGAAACCATTATTAAGCAAAAATATCAAAATGTGAAGCTCTTGTTTCTCAACATATCTAGGTCTATATACTTCTGAAGATGGTGTTTCTGTTTCTCCTAGCCTCCACCAAACGAGCCCTGGTAGCATTGAAGGTTACACATTGGGCTGCTAACTGTAGTATCAATAATTAGAAACCACCAACCACGCCACAGGAGAAGATAAGACTTTCTGTTCCCATAGATTTTTACAGCCTCAGAAACTCATGGGGACAGTTCTATTCTGTCCTACAGCATTGATATGAGGCAATTTGACTAGATGGAATTGAGTTCCCCCTTCCCCCAAAAGAATTCTGCACTCTTCAAGTTATACCTCATCAAAACTGCAGTACTCAGCGCAGCCATGGCTCATGGTCCCAAGAAGCATCTTAAGCATGTAGGTGCTTCAAAGCATTGGATGCTGGAGAAAGTCACTGGTGTGTTTGCTCCTCATCCATCCACTGGTCCCCACAAGTGAAGAGAATGTCTCCCCCTGATCATTTTTTTAAGAAACAGACTTAAGCATGCTCTGAGAGGAGATGAAGTTTAAAAAATGTGCATACAGCGGTTCATTAAGATTGATGGCAAGGTCTTAAACCCTGCTGGTTTGATGGCTGTCATCAACATGGACAAGACCGGAGAGAATTTCCATCAGATCTATCATGCCAAGGGTCGCTTTGCTGTTCACCTCATGACACCTGAGAAGGCAAAGTACAAGTTGTGCAAAGTAAGAAAGATCTTTGTGGACATAAAAAGAATCCTCCACCTCAGGACTCAGGGTGCTTGAACCGTTTGCTCTCCTGGTCCCCCCATCAAGGTGAAAGACACCATTCCAATTGATTTGGAGACTGGAAAGATGACTGATTTCATCAAGTCTGACACTGGTAACGTTTGTATGGTGACTGGAGGTGTTAACCTGGGAAGAAGTGGTGTGATCGCCAATAGGGAGAGACATCCTGGCTCTTTTGATATGGTTCATGCGAAAAATGCCAATGGAAATACCTTTGCCACCTGGCTTTCCAACATTTTTATTATTGAAAAAAGTAACAAACCACAGATTTCTCTTTCCTGAGGGCAAGGGATCCACCTCACCATTGCTGACAGGAAGCCAAATGACTAGCTGCCAGACAGAGCAGTGGGTGAAATGACCTGGGTTATGTAAATTAAGAGATCTCTAAGGTAATAAATACAGCATAATTTTTTTTTAGAAAACTGCAGTATTGGCACACTTGAGGGACTCAAGTAGCCTTCTTTTAAATGTTATATGAGTTTGGGGAGCATAAAAAGCCTGAAGGGTTTTTTCAGAGCTCTAGGTTGGATGGGGTAAGATTTCCTAATGAAATTTGCATATGATAGCCATGCTACCCTTAGTGAGCAAGTGCACTGTCATGAGGAGGGGAAGGGGAAAAAAACCTCCGCTCAAGTTTCTTCACCAATGCCATTTTTAATTTTTTTAAATTTCTTCATAAAAAGTTCCATGCACATCCAGCTTGCTTTGAGATAATCTATCAAAATTTCTCATTTGAGGTCCTAAAAACTCATCACTATAACTGTCTGAACAGCCCTCTCAGCCTTGAATATACCTAGCCCAGGAGATCCCCCTAAACACAGCTGATTTGACTGAGACTTCTACCTGGTCAATTGACACCTATCATGCCAGAGTATCAGTGTGATGATCTTGGAGAAACTGAGTTGCTACTACACAATGGGAGTACGAAGAAATATGCCTGGGATGCAGGAGATCCACTGGGGTGCTTATTAGTACTCCCATGTCTTATGATTAAAGGCAATAGAAAAATTACAAAGCAATTCAGGCAGACCTGCTAATAGCCTGCACCCTTCAGGAGCGATGTTAGGGTTATCACAAGAGGCAAGAAATGGGATCAAGTTAAGGTACTTGTTGAGGGAAAACCAAATATGGAATGAGATATAGTAAAGAGTAGTTTAAGACCAATCTCCATCCATGTGACCAGCTGCATAGTCCTACGCTGACACATGGAGTAGCCATGAGTAAAAATCTGCTCAAAGGCAACTGGTAGAATCTCTATTCAGTTTATAAATAAGTGCAATGCATATAGAGACATGTGGTTATATGTAGTGATATCTATATCTATCTATCTTTTGTTAGTGCCATCAAGTCAGCTCTGACTCATTCTTTTCCAGGAACTTCTCCCTTCTGAGAACATATCACAAATTTTTGAGATGAAGTCTCCCCATCTCTGCTTCTAAGGAGCATTCTGGCCCTACTTCTTCCAAGACAGATTATTTTTGTCTTCTGGCAGTTCATGGTACTTTCAATGATACATAATTCAGATGTATCAATTCTTCTGTGTATTACTTAGTTCTGGTCCAGTTTTCACATGCATATGAGGTCGATGAAAATATCAATACTAAAAGAGAAAAAGAAAATATCAATGCTTCAGTCTGTCACACCGTAATCCTCAAAGTGGACTTGCTCTTCAACACTTTAAAATTGTCTTGTTTAGCAGTTCTGTCTAACACAATTCATCATTTGATTTTTCTTCTTTCTCGATGTCTGCTTCCATAAGGGTTGTTCGTGGATCCAAGTCAAATGAGATCCTTGACAACTTCAGTCTTTTCTCCATTTATCATCACCTTGTCTATTGAAGCAGTTGTGAAGATTTGGGTTTTCTTTACATTGAGTTGCAATCCATACTGAATGCTGCAGTCTGTGATTTTCAACACCAACTTCTTTAAGTCCTTCTCGATTTTAGGAGGCAATGCTGTATATCTCCATATATATACATCTATATCTACATATGTGTAGATATTGCATATAAATATATATGTGTGTACTATATTTTTTAACTGACAGGGATGCACCAGATTTAAATTTTCAAAGCTTAGGAGCATCTGCTTCTAGGCTGCCAAGTCAACTCCTGAACCTCAAGTAGCCCCCAAATATATATATATATGCCAACTGTGTATTTTTATCAGAGAAACAAGCCTTTTGGAGAAGGCCTCCCTCCTCTGCACACTCTTTTGCTCTTTGAAAAGCCTTAAAAAACTTTTTTTAAAAACATTCAGTAAATCCTAAGCCTTCAGGCAGTTTCAGTCTGTTCAAATTCCTAAGGACACTTAAAGGCAACAGCTTCATTTAGAGCATGCTTCTGGAGGGTTGGAGAGGGCTAAGTGAGGGAGGAGGGTAAAAGATCATGACCCTTGCTTGATAGAGCACCTGGGCAGTATTTTTCTGTGAGCCCACTAATAGTGTGTTTATCTTGGTAATTTTCTGGAGATGAATCAAGTTGTAATTGAAAAGCAAGCATTTATATTTTGGGAGAACGAGGAAAAACAACTGAGTGGCTGGAATGAGCTGCACAGCCTCACGGTGACAGTCTCGGCTAAAACCAAAATGCACGTATTTGTCAACCAGGGGATATGACATTCAAGTCAAATGTTTGCAAGTCCTTATTAAATCAGCAATGCAACAGAAGACCTTGTTACATAAGGGTTGAAGTCAGAGCTTGCTCATCTTGGGCAGAAGGTATGAAAGAAAGCTGAAGGCTGGAATTGAATGGATTTTTGTTTCAGTTCATTATGGAAGCATCTTTTAGTTAAAACAACATTTAGTTCTTTTTCAATAAGGGGGTGGTTGTAGTCAAGCAAACCATTTCGGTGATTTTCGTGTTGTCTTTCCCTTCAGGTTTATAACCTGGGTTAGAAGGACTGTAAGTCAGCTTCTTTGTTTCATGGATAACCTACTTAGTAAAAGTATCACTTTATTTCCCACCATTTTATATTTAAGCAAAAATGTCGAACCCTTAAGAAATGAATTATTAAATGAATATATACATATAATTATCCAAATGCTTTGTATTCTAAATGGCCAGTTCTGTAATATGTCTCCAAAAGAAATCTCTAATTACAGAATTTGTCAAAAGCAATGAGCTGCTTTTAGTAGAGGAGAGACCGGTTTCCTGAGATGTGATATGTCCCTATTTCATTAATACAATCAGATCAGTGGGATTAATAAGACCCTGCCAGAGAGATTCAGATGTCCCCACACCTGTTGACTATACCCCCAAACCAGCCTCTATCCCTGAACAGGAAATTAATGTTATTTCTCCATAGTTTCATTCCTAAAGGAAGAAATTCATCCAACACAGCATATAACCACATTTGTTCACATAGAATTACAGACTATGCAGCGTGTGCTCCCAGAGGCTCAGCCTTGCTTATGCTCTCGCAGCATCTGCCAGATGAATTAGGGACCAGCTTAACCAAACCACCTTCCCCAAGGGCAGGTGAATCATACTCCTCTCTGAGAGACATTTAGATTTCAAGCCTGAAAAGGAAGTGAGAAACTCATTTTTTAACATCCAATTGAGGGTTACCTCAATCACAGCTCCATGAATGACTTGAATGTGGTAAATCTTGTCCTCTTTGAATTAAAATTAAACTATATTTTGGTCTAAAAACATATGCGCTGTACAAATAAAGTGTTTTTATTTGTGAGATGAGTCTCTAAAATTTTAGATGAAAATGTTAAACTCCACCAACTCTTGAGATATTGGCCTCTGTCTCTGGGTAGCACAACTGTCCACTGTGCTTCACAATTGAGTCGACAGTCACTAACAATAATCTACCAAAGATAACCATTCAAACCTCCCAAGTGGCACAACAGAAGAAAGGCTTGGCAATCTGCTGCTATAAGGGTTACAGTCACAAAAGCATGGAGCAGTTCTACTTTTTAACACATGAGGTCATTGTGAGTCCAAATCAAGGAAATGGCAATGGGTTCGCTTTGGGGATTTGGGCCATTGTCTGAGAAGTGTTCACCAGGAACAGATGCAAAGAAATCAGCATTGGTCATGCCGAAGACATTAAAAAGGGCCTCTCTCCAGAATGATAAGGGCCAAAAGGAGTGTGGAGGAATCATATTAATCAGAGAAAAGCACTATTTGACTTGTTGAGTCAAAAAAGCACGAAATAGGATTTGGCTGCTGAGTTAGTTAACTGTGCCAGCCTGGCCGATAATCACATGGTGGGCTAATTGAAAGGCAGAGGGATAAATGGGTGGTGAGCCTCGCCTTTCTGGTTCTCAGGTCTCTTGTTTTGTGATGGTCGCACCAGGGTGCAGCTGCCTTAGCAGTTCCCTGCTTCTGCTTGCAAGATTGACTTCCTACAAGACATCCCCAAGGAGAAGCTACATGGACCTATCCCAATGCAGCCCTGGGTGCTGGAGCAGCCGTGTGGAGACCCCTGCTAGTGCTGAGATGCTTACACGTTCACTGACTCAGCTTTCTTCCTGCAGTCGGCATCATTGCCTCTGTTTTATAAGGTGGAGGACTTTGTGGACTGGTGTTGGGTTAATACATTAATGTTGGACTTGTGTGCTTGGGCAGCATAGGGTTGGGATGTTTCCATGATGCGCATTTTCTTTACATAAAATTCTCTCTTATACATGAGTTGCTGTGGATTTGTTTCTCCAAACTACTCAGACTAATACAGCTGCTAAAACCCATTCCAGTTGGTGGTGAAAATCCAGATCACTCCCGACTTAGAACAGGTTCTCTGCCAATTAAGACTCTGCTTTAATTCAGTTCTGACTTAAATTACATACCTCATTTTAAAAAAAGAGAAGTTTTCATGATTATTGCCTTTTATTAACAGCAACCATTAAAGTGTGATCTTTATTTACCATTGAGTTTACATGTAAGAATTACGATAATCAGCAAGTCTTGCAATGCAGCATTATTTGGTACCTATTACTAGTGTTAATATGTACCCCAAAATGAACAAAAAATGGGTAACCCTTAGTAACTCAAGTGCACTCAGAGACACCCTGGAGGAAGACCAAAAACAGCCATTGAAAACCCAATGGGCAAAGTTCTCCTGTAGACCATATGGAGCCATTAAGAGTGGAATGTACTCAACCGTAGCTATTTTCTGGTTACTATATGGAAAACTCTCAGAAGGGTGTGAAATACAGTAAGTGCTCAATAAATGTTAGATGTCATTATCATTGTTTCTTATTAAAGATGAATGATGAGCCAGTAGAGTGACCTTCTTTGGTGCAAGTATACTTCTTGGCAAGTGTCAAGGGCTCTAGATGCCTTAGCTGGTGCAGCTATGACAGAAACACCACAGTGGATGGTTTGAACAAACAGAAATTTATTTTCTCACAGTTTAGGAGGCTAGATGTTCAAATTCATTAGGCTACGCCTAGGGAAGGCACTCACCCTCTGTCGACTCTGAGGAAAAGTCCTTATCTCTTTCAGCTTCTGCTTCTAGGTAGTCTTCATGGGACCTGGCATCTCTCTTCCCCCATCTTTGCCACTTGCTTACTTTTTAAATCACTTATATCTCAGGAGAGATTGATTTAAAACACATCATACATTAATTCTGCACATAACAAAGACTAGGCCGACACAGAGGGTAGGTAGGATTCACAACATATTTGGGGGGGAGGGGTAGAGAACACAATTCAATCCATTATATGATCTTTAGAAAGGACTAACAGGGAAATAGAAAAGGGCAAGAACAAAATAACAGCTAGGCAATAGGATTCAGTGGTTCTTCAACTGACCAAAATGAAACATGTCCTCGAAGAAGCCTAAAGAAAGCCATTCTGTGAAATAAGTCCTCAGGTGGCACAAAAGGTTAACACACTCACCTGCTAACCACAAAGTTGGTGGCTTTGAGTCCATCACGTGACTCCTCAAAAGGAAGGCCTGGTGACCCACTTCCACAAACCATTGAGAATGTTGTACCCTTAATACCACTCTGGCACACTTAAAGCTGCCGTGAACTGACAGCAAGCAATAGGTTCGGTGTTTTATTTTAAAGAAAAGTGAACGAATTTAACAGGAAACCTTTATTGAAGATGCTCTTGATTAACATTAAGAATTGTGTGTGATCTAGAATCTCGAGGTTGGACTTCCCTTTAGACAGAAAGGTAGTAAGAATGCACCAATTCTTGATCTCTCACCTCTTAAGGACAAGAAATCACCACTGCCCTTTTCTTAAAAACAATACCCATTTGTGTGGCAGAAGGTTAGAGGTCAAAAAACAAAATAGATGACCCTGAAGAACATAAAATGAAACAACTACCTCAAAATCTTAACATCAACCCCATATGTGTCAGAATAGAACTGTACTCCATAGAGCTTTCTTTTTTAAAATCATTTTATTGGGGGCTCTTACAGGCCTTATAACAATCCATACATCAATTGTATGAAGCACATTTGTGTATACGTTGCCATCATCATTTACAAATACTTTTCTTTCTACTTGAGCCCTTGGTATCAGCTCCTTATTTTCTCTCCCTCGTGAACCCTCCCACTCTCGTGAATCCATGATAAATTATAAATATCTAGAGCTCAAGTAGAAAGACAATGTTTTGAAAATGCTGATGGCTTGATACAATTGATGTATGGATTATTATAAGACCTGTAAGAGCCCCCAATAAAACGATTTATATTTTAAAATTTGTTATTTTCATATCTTACACCATCCACTGTCTCCCTTCACTCATATTTCTGTTGTTCATCCATAAGAGCTCTGGACACAGGGAATCCAGGACAGAAAAACCCCTCAGGACCAGTAATGGGAATGCCAATGCCATGAGGGAAGGGGGAAGGTAGGGCGAGAAGAGGGGAGCTGATCCCAATGATCAACACCGAGCTTTCAACAGTTGAATTTTAAAAGTTGGTCTTTCTCCCAAAGAGGCTGTGGGTGGACTTGGACAACCAACCATTATGTTAGCAGCAAGCCAAAGAATAAAAGAACTGCCTTAAAAATAGAACTGTGTACCAGTGTATTTCCCTAGGATTCCGCCACGTGTCAGAAGGGAGCTCTTGTCAGTGGGGAAGTGTTGGAGTGGCTGTGGATAGCTAAGGTTGCTGCTGAACTGGCAACTGGGGTAAGAAGCGAAGTAAACTTCCTCTGCAAGAAAGAACATCCCCAAGTGGGGAGAAAAGAATGTCTTCTGCCATTGCTCATTGTTCTCTTTAGTGGGGAAAAAAACCCTGTGAAATCCAACCTCAGATGCTTACAAATAGAGCAGCTTTTCCCAGTCTGATGATGAGCCCTTTGGGCTTTGAAAATCATTGTAGCTTATGACAATAACCACAGAGTCCTCTGTGGGTGTAGAGTAGGGCCCAGGGGAGCCCCCAGGGAGGAGAATAAACTCAATTCCAGGGCCCCAGGTCTATCGGCCAATCAAGAATAAGGAGCCATTTGTGGCTTTGCCCTATTTAAAATCCAAAAGCCAAACAGTACATTCTTTCTGTTGTTGTTTCGCTTTGCTTTATTAAACTTGCATAGATATTTGTGGTTAATTTCAAATTAGATCTCGCCTCAAATTTCAAAGGTTGCAAGCACAATATAAAGCAGTGCAAACTACTAGCAATTTAAGCATCTTCCTACATCACATAGTCATAAAGAATATGTGGTATCTGTGGGTTTGTTTGTTTGTTTTAATCAAATAGCATGGCAAACAGCTAAAGGCTAAATTAAAGATGACAAACCCATGGCACTGCTGCCCCTGTCATGGCAGCCCTTGATAATAAAACAAGATACAGTTTTGATGAAACAAACATTCCAAGCATTCACTCATTGATCAGTGATAAAGCATTCAATTTGTATGCTGAGCAAATCATCAGGGAAGCTGGATTATTTGAAGAAGAATTTGGCATCAGGACTTGAGGAAGACTTATTAACAACTTGATATATGCAGATGACACAACCTTTCTTGGTGATGTGAAGAGGAATTGAACTACTTGCTGATGAAGATCACAGATTGTAGCCCTCAGTATGGATTGCAACTTCATATAAAGAAGATGAAAAACCTCACAACAGGAACAATCCTCACAACATCATGATAAATGGAGAAGAGATTGAAGTTGTCAAGAATTTCATTTTGTTTGGATCCACAATCAATGCTGACGGAAGTAGCAGTCAAGAGATCAAATGATATATTGCATTAGGTAAGTCTGTTACACAAAACTTCTTTTGAATATTGAAGAACAAGGATGGTCCTTTGAGGACTAAGGTACAACTGATCCAAGGCATGATATTCTCCATTGCAGTATATGCATATGAAAGTTGTATATTAATTAAGGAAAATTGTAGTAGAATTGACGCATTTGAATTGTGGACCTGGAGAAGAATATTGAAAGTACCATGGACTGCTTAAAGGACAAACAACTCTGTCTTGGAAGAAGTAAAGTCAGACAGAATGCTCCTTAGAGACAAGGATGCAAAACTTCCCCGGCCCTAGAATTTTGGATTCATTATGTCTGAGGTTGCCAAACTAGAAGATGAATTTCTAAGAAACTCCCAGGTTCATGATGATGCAGCTGGTATATTGACTATACATACTTCAAGAACCACCAAAGT
>NW_022103924.1:5950197-5951757 GCF_000313985.2 Echinops telfairi
AACCCAAAGGTTGGGGAGGGGGTGACTCTGTTCTACAGGATGTCTATGAGTCAGGATCAATGCTGTGGCAATAGGTATAGTTTTGCTTTTATAATGCTTGGAAAGAGACCCAGTGGCACTGTGGGATAAGCATTGGACAGTGTGTTAGGACAGGCTGACAAGAAAAACAAATCCAGTGGCACTCATATATGTGTAAAAGAGTGTTTTATATCAAGAAGTAATTGTATATAAGAAAACATCCCAGCCCAGTCCAACTCAAGGCCATAAATCGATACTAGTCCACAAGTCCCTCTTCAGAATCACAAACCATATGCAATGATTCAGAATGCAGGAAGATCACAGCCCAATGAGTGCAGAGTTGTGTGGATCCAGTGGCAGTGGCTCAGGCAGCTCTGTGGGTGATTCAACAGCAGGAAAGTGAAGCAGAAAGAGAGGGAGAGGTTCCCAGGAACCGACTTATGAGGAGGTCACACCCACAAGGAGGCACCATCAGGCTGTGACCTGACTGACAGGCTAGACTCCACCTCTACACTTCAAGTTGAAATGAAATTATATAACTACCACAGAACGTTAACTGCAAGTTTGGTGGTTCAAAACCAGCAGTCTCTCCAAGGGAGAAAGATGAGGCTGTCTCCTCCATGAAAGATTTACCGTCTCAGAAACACTACGTTGGGTTATTAGGAGTCAGAATCAGCTTGATGGCAGTGTTTTGAAGCTTGTAGCATCCATAGTGATGCAGTGGTTTAAAATTAGGCCCTACCCACCATCTTGAAGACCCTCAGCAAGACTGATTGACACAGTAGCTACAACCAGGGCCTCAAGCACAACAATTATGAAGATGGTGCAAGACCAGGCAGGGTTTTGTTTTGTGGTGCATAAGGTTGTTATGCGATGCGTCAGAGCCCATTGAGCAGCAAGAAAACCTCTATTGCTACAGGGGTTAAATAAACCATATTTTTTTATGAGGACATAATTCATCCATTATCCAAGGGTCAGAGGGAGACGTCAAGTGAAAAGAGGTGGAGGCAATGTGATCACAGAAGCAGACATTGGAGCAATACAGACACAAGTAAAAGGAGGCCAGCAACTCCAGAGCTTCCAGAACAGCCAACACCCAGATTCCAGCCCAGTGAAACAGACTACGGAAGTCTAACATCTAGAACTATGAGAGAACTAATATGTATTGTTTTAAGCCAACAAATCTGTGACAGAGGATCTAGCAAATTAATAAAGGCCCTTAAAGATTCCAGTGGTATATCTGCCCCTTATTAGTTTGTAACCCATGGCAGTTACATAATCTGTCAACCTCAGTGGGGAGATAGTCTAGCCTGTCAATCAGGTCACAGCTTGATGGCCTCATTTGGAAGCACAACAGAGATAAATAGCTCACTAGAGGCCAGACCCACTCTCTGCCTTCCCTTTCCTGCTGTTGAGATACTCAGAGAGCCGGAGGAGACACATGGAGACCCATGCCAGTGTTGAGATGCTTCCACTGCCACTGAATCCACAAGACCTTTAACCCACTGGCCTGTGATTTTCCTGCATTCAGCATCATTGCAT
>NW_022103924.1:5952387-5953854 GCF_000313985.2 Echinops telfairi
TCCCCGTCAAAGCCAAACTGACCTCTCCCTAGAACTATGTGCTACAGAGTACAACACTAAGTCTGCAGTTTGGGGAGAGGGGCCTGCTTGCCACGTCCATACAGAAGCAAACTAAGAAGGAAAAAGAGAGAGCAAGGGACTAGACCACGCACTGGCACACCAAACCCTGAGGATGACATCCCTGCACTGGGCTAAGGCACAGAGAGTACCTGTTGTAGGGCTGACAACACCTCGAGACATGATGTTCCCTCACTGGAGCATACCGCATCAGAGGACAATATGGGGGACACATGGCAGAGAGTGTGTCCAGTCTGACAACACCCACAGTGGGGCAAACCAAGAAGGAACAATAACAGACCAGCAACAAGAGCAAAGCAAAGCCACAAAACCCCAGAGGAGCCCCCATAATAGACTTCAGATTAGGAGGGGCAGTTCCCAGAATCCTCTCCCCTCCAGGACAGTTGGGGAGATAGTTATAAAGGTCAGCGTTTAGAGCTGTAATTATGTGTGCTATTTCGCTAGTTTGTGTATGTGTGTGTGTGTGTGTTTTCTCTTTTTATTCAAATTTTTGTTTTTTTTGGTTTTGTCTCTGTTATTGTTGTTTTGCCTACCAATATAAAATAGGCATCAGAAGCAAGTCTGAGGAGAAAGCAATGGGAATTATGGTTTCAGAGGGACCTGGGAGGTGGGGGGGTGGGGGTGGGAAGACCGGGGAAAGGAGCGATGAGTAAACAATGCCTTAGACAAGGAAACAATTAGGGAATTAAAAACAACAATGAGGAGAACATAGAGATTGTCCTCTATGGTGGTGTTGGAGCAACAGCAATCTAGCTGAGAGGAATTACTAAGAGGCAGAAGAAGGGTGAGTGTGATGATAGGGCAGGAGGAAGGTAAAAGGAAACAGAGGAAAGGTACAGGGAACAAAGTTATGGCTACAGGTATAAACATAAGTGTTCACTTATGTAAATATATTAATTCATATGAAAAGAGGTATTGGCCTATGTACATATATCTATATGTCAATACATTGAGGAATAGGACAGACTTTGGCATCTGCTCAAGCTCTACTTCAATGCAAGAACACTTTGTTCTAGCAACCTGGCTTTCTGTGATGCTTGCCCTCCCTACATGATCGCTAAAGACATAATGGGGGCAAAAGCAATGTGGTAAAGAAAACAGTTGGTGCCCAATTATCAAAAGATATAGTGTCTGGGGTCTTAAAGGTTTGAAGGTAAACAACCGGCCATCTAGCAGAGAAGCAACAAGCCCACATGGAAGAAGCACACCGGCCTGTGCGAATATGAGGCATTGACATGTGGTGTCAACCAAAACAAAACAAAGCAAAAACATATTGTTGAGAATGAGGGGTGTTAGAGCAGAGACCCCAAACTCACCTGTAGACAATAGGACATCCCCTCACAGAAGGGTCACAAGGAAGGGATGAGTCAACCAGGGCATAGTATAGCA
>NW_022103924.1:5955455-5958495 GCF_000313985.2 Echinops telfairi
CATCCAGCTCAGCAATTCCCTAGTGTGCCAGGCTTGTGGGGAGCCTGTGCAACCCCAGGGAGGAGTGCATCCTTGATCTGAAGAACATGCATTACCCACACAAAGCCTGGCTCCAAAACCCTCGATCAGCACCCCCTCCCATGGAAGCAAGGCCTCCCTCACCTTTGTCTTCTATTAGGCATCTTAATTTTTTTTAATTAAACAAGAAAAAATAATGCTAAGCATGGCCTGACAGACTAGGTCAAAGCAACCCTGGGGTATACATACAGGCTCCAACCTCATTCCAATCACTGAAACTCCTCACCACTGTTGGTCACTGAACCACCAAGGAACTCTGCCTACAAGGCAGTCTGACCTACCTCTATAGTAGGACACAGGCAGCCCTCTGAAAGTATCCTTATCAGTAGCACAGACAAAGACCTTAGGGCCCCAGAAACATGGTGCCTACTTCCATAAAGGGGTTGAGAAAACATCAACAGACCACATTACTCTCAACAAAAGAAGCAAGAGCCAAAACACAGTAGAAGGCTTAATGACGCTTGTAGAAGAATCAGACTCGGATCTACCACGAAAATAAATCTCTAGAAGACTGCTTGGAGTAATACAGGAGTTGAGGGAAGCAATGCAGAATAAGGATGCAATGATAGAGGAGTTGAAGTCCACAATCGAGGGGATGAAGTTCACACACCAAAGGGAAATACAGTTGCTAACGGATGAGGTAGCAGAAGCCACACACAAAGTTACAGAATATATGATTAGACTTGAAGAGTCAGAGAACCGTATAAGTGATATCGAAGACACTTAAACAGACCTCAGCAAGTGAGAAAGACAGTCTGATAGGAAAATTAAAGAGGTGGAAGATAACCTGAGATCAATGACAGATGCAGTGAATAGGACTAATATTTGAATAATTGGTCTAACAGAGCAGGACACAACACACAAGTCAACAGCTAAGATAGTGAAGGAATTTCTGGAAGCAAACTTTCCCAGCTTAATGAATGAGAATTGGGCACTCATACAGGAAGCAGGGAGAATACCAACTAGACTAAACCCCAAGAGGAACTCACCAAGAAATATAATAGTAAAAATATCCAACTTTGAGGAAAAGAGAAAAATTTTAAGAGCAGAAAGAGAAAGGAGGACAGTCACATACAAGGGGTCTCAGGTAAGAATATACTCAGACCTATCAGCAGAAACTATGAGAAGGAGGAAAGAGTGGAATGTCTTCCAAAAGCTGAAAGAAAACAATGCCTGCCCAAGAATACTTTACCCTGCCAAGCTATCCATTAAGATAGATGGGGAGATAAGGGTATTCCAGGACAAAGAAAGGTTCAAAGAATATGCTGCAAGACATCAAAGAATATGCTGCAAGCAGAAAATACTGGCTGACTCACTATAGCCAGAGGATCAATCTCCACCAAGCACAAGTAGGATACCACCATATAGCACAAGACCATCAAGAAACCAATGTGCCGACAACAATTACCAAGATAACAGGGCCTCAGAGGGAAAAGAAGACAAGGAAGAAGCTGCACACATACAAACACAGCACACTGATATGAAGGGAGATAGGAAATCACTCAAAATTAAAAACACAATATGACAGCAATGAATCCACAGTTCATGATAATAACTTTGAATTCCAATTGCCTCAATTCATACATCAAAGAAAAGGGCCTGAGGACTGGCTCAGAAAACATAACCCAACAATCTGTTGCCTGCAAGACACACATCTTAATCACATGAACAAAAATAAACTAAGAATTAAAGGCTGGCAGAAAGCATACCAGGCAAACGGCAAGTTAAGAAAAGCAAGAGTGGCAATCCTAATCTCTGACAAAATTGTCCTCTAAGTTCAAACCATGAAAATAAACAAGGAGGGCATGATATAATGCTCAAAGAATCAGTAAACCAGGAACCAGTTAGCATATTGAATATTTACTCACCTAACAATGGAGTGGCAAATTTCATCAAAGAAACTATTAAAAAGATGAAAAATGAATTGGAAGATTCAACAATCATAATAGGTGACTTTAATAGTCTGCTATCAGAGAAAGATCACTGGGAAAGAAGCTCAACAAAGAGACTACAGAGCTAAACAATAAAATGAGGCAACTGGACCTGATAGACATTTATAGTTTTCTATCCAAACGCAAAAAAATTCACATTCTTCTCAAGCCCACATGGTTCATTTTCAAGAATAGATCACATGTTGGGAGACAAGTCAAACCTGAGTAAATGCAAACACATAGAGATTATTCAGATGTCTTTCTTGGATCACAATGCCATAAAGCTGGAGATTAATAAAAGGACGACCAGAAAAGCAAGGGCAAACATTCAGAAGATGAACAATGATCTTCTGTGACATGAATGGGTACAATCCCAGATTACAGAGGAGGTTAGAAAGTTTCTAGAAACTAATGAGAATGAGAATACAATGTATCAAAATTTATGAGATACTGTCAAGGCAGTTATCAGAAGTATCTTGATATCAATAAATCCATATATGAAAAAGGACTTATGACTCATATGTTATCACAAAGCCTCCAGGAACTAGAACAGAATCAATAGAACAACTCCTCCAATAGCAAAAGAAAAGAAACAATACAAATCAGGGCAGAGTTAAATCAGTCGGAAGACAAAAGAACAATGTAAAAGATTAATGCAGCAAACAGAATGGACAGACTGCTGGCGAACCTAACCAAGGAAAGGAAGGAACAAACATCAATAGCCAGGAAGAGGGATGAAACGGAAAAGTACAACAGACTCCAATGAGATTAAGAGGATAATCACAGGGAGGGTAGGTTGGAAAGGGGGAACCGATTACAAGGATCTACATATAACCTCCTCCTTGGGGGATGGACAACAGAAAAGTGGGTGAAGGGAGACGGACAGTGCAAGATATGACAAAATAATAATTTATTAATTATTTAGTGTTCATGAGGGAAGGGGGAGCGGGGAGGGAGGGGAAAATATGAGGAGCTGATGCCAGGGGCTTAAGTGGAGACCAAATGTTTTGAGAATGACGAGGGAAATGAAT
>NW_022103924.1:5960298-5961258 GCF_000313985.2 Echinops telfairi
AATATCGATAGACTCAGAAAAAGCATTTGACAACATCCAACACACATTCCTAGTTAAGACACTCATGAAGATAGGACTGGAAGAAAAATTCCTCATGCTAATACAGCTATCTATGAAAAGCCATAGTCAATGGAGAAAAGACAAAAACAATCCAAGGGAACCAGACAAGGATGTCCTTTGTCCCCACTTCTATTCAATATCGTACTGGAGGTCCTAGCTAAAAACATAGGACAGTGGAAGAACATTAAAGGTATTCAACTGGGAGAGGAGAAGGTGAAACTATCGCTATTTGCGGATGACATGATACTGTACATTGAAAACCCCAAAAGCTCCACAATAGGCGTACTCACAGCAACAGAAGAATATGGAAGAGTGGCAGGATACAAGATAACAAACAGAAGTTGATAGGTTTGCTATATACATCAGACAGGACCATGAAAGAGGAGATCAAGAAGGCACTACCCTTCACAGTAGCCAAGAACAAACTGAAATATCTAGGAATATATTTAACAACAACAAAAAAAAAACTAAAGGCCTAACCAAGGAAAAATACAAGACCCTACTACAAGAAATCCAAAGCATCCTCCACAAATGGAAAAATCTCCCATGCTCTTGGATTGGAAGGCTCAACATCATAAAGATGTCAATCTTATCCAAAACACTTTGTAAGTTTAACACTATTCCAATTCAAATACCAAAACTTTCTTCAAAGTATTGGAAAAACTGACCACCAATTTCATACGGAGAGGGAAGAAGCCCACAATTAGCAGAGAACTCCCCAAGAAAAAGGACAATGTTGGAGGATTCACTTTATCTGATTTTAACACCTACTACACAGCCACAGTGGTCAAAACTGTGTGGTGCCAGCACAGATACTCAGACCAGTGGAAAAGAACAGAAAGTCGAGAAGCTAAACCATCAGCATATAGACAACTGATCTTTGGTAAGGATCCCAAAAGC
>NW_022103924.1:5962295-5963834 GCF_000313985.2 Echinops telfairi
AGGTCAGTCAATCACAAAAGGACAAGTATTACATGAGTCCCCTGAGGTAAGTATAATCAGCACAATAGCAATAGAAGAAAAGACACTAGAGGCCCAGGCAGTTGGGTGGAGGTCAGACCAAACCCAGGGAGGTACATATAAGTCCAACATAAACAGGCAAAAGGGGGAAGAAAGAGGGAGAATGGGGGTGGGGAGAAACTGAGATGATGACATGGGGGGAACAGGGCACTAACCCACTCAAGGGGAGAGTACTGCTTGTGTCTCCACAAATTGGAGTGTACATACAGGTCCCACCACGGTGCACCAAACCAGGAGGGCAACATAACACGTGGAGGAATGCATGAAAAGAGTGTACTACAGGGCCGGCCCCGACCAGAGCCAGCCTAATTCCTGCCCTAGAAGTGTGTGTCACAGAGAATGACACTAGACCTTCAGTTGGGGAAAAGGAACCAACTGGTCATGCCCACATGGAAGCAAACCAAGAAGGAAAATGAGAAAGGGACAGTAGGACTAGACTCCATATAGGCACACCAAGCCCGGAAGATGAGGTCCCTGCACGGAGCTGCTAAGGCACAGAGAGGACTGTGGGACCACCAACAACTCAAGACATATTTTCACCTAACTGGAGCACAAGGTGACAGAGGACAATAATGGAGAAACACGGTGGGGGAACAGTGTGGACTGAATGCCCTGCAGCAGGAAAAAACCAGGAAGGGAGCCAATCCACAGAGCCCCTGAGGAGCCCCAAGAATGGACTTCAGGGCAGAGGGGCAGCCCCCGGATCTCTCCAAGGACCAGGGGGCAGGGACTCATGGGGGCCAGCAAACAGACCTGGATCTATGTAGGGTATTTTCTTTTTTTCTCTCCTTTGCTTTTTTCAACTGTTTTCCTATTGTTCAGACTAGGACATTGCTGATCTGCCTACTTATATGGGACGGAAACGGGGAGAAGGTAATGGAGCCAATGGCTCCGGACGGTCTAGGGGGAACGGGGAAGCCGGGAGAAGGGTGTGGTGAGAGGACAGTGTCATGGACAGGGAAACAACTAGGGAATCAAAACCAACATCTAGGAGAAAGTAGAGATCCTATGAGTATTGGAGCAACATCAAGCTAGCAGAGAGGAAGCACTAAGAGGTAGAAGAAGGAGGGAAGTGATGGCCGGGCAAGAGGAGGCTAAAGGAAACAGAGGTAAGCTCTAGGAAGCAAAGGTATAGATAGAAATATTAACAAGTGTGTACTTAAGTAAATACATTAATCCACAAAAATAGAAATATTGGCCTATGTACATCTATTTATAAGGCAATACACTGAGGCTGCAGACAGACAGGTCTAAGCCCTCGGTTTGTACCTTCCCTCAATACAAGAACACTTTGTTCTAACAAATTGGAATTCTGTGATGCTCATTCCCCCCACCCCTACACACACATGATGCTGAAGACAAAATGGGTGCATAAGCAGATGTGGTGAAAACAGAGGGTGGTGCACGGCTATTAATAGATACAGCGTCTGTGGTCTTAAAGGCTTGAGGTTAAACAAGCGG
>NW_022103924.1:5964576-5976405 GCF_000313985.2 Echinops telfairi
AAATCCCGTTAGGGTGCTGGCAGATCTCTCTCTCTCTCTCTCACCTCAATCTAAGGAAAGATCTTTCCTGGTCTCTTCCAGTTTCTGTCATCCCCAAGCTTTGGCATTTTGTGAGTGCATCCTTGGTTGTAGATAATTTATCCCATGCTGTCTTCCCTTGTGAGTGACCCTGTTTTCCTGTCTGGCCTTCTCTTTTATAAAATACCACTCCAAAGGAATTCCAATTAGGGTCCATCTTACTTCCATATGATAGTTGACAACAGAACTCTGTCCCATATCCCACAGATTTTTCCAGTAGAAGCTCCTTTCAGGATCCTACTGAGATGGCTAAAGGACAATATTTTTAAGTTCCCTGGTAGAGATGGTGATGTTTCACCAGGTTAATTCCAACTCATCGTGGCTGTATGACAGAGTAGAACCTCCCCCAAAGGTTTCCTGGGTTTCAATCTTCAGAGGAACAGATCACCTGACCTTTCTCCTTGCAGAGCCTCTTCTTGAAAGCCCTATATTTTAATTAAGATTATGTGAAGTACATTTGCAAACTCTTGAAGGGGACCATTGTGTGACTAAATTCTCTGATCTTTTCTGAGATTTTAGCAGAAGGTTGTATACCCGTATTGTTGTTGTTGTTAGCTCAGTTGAGTCTACCCCAGGCCGTGTAGACCTCATGCACAAAGGAAGAAAATTCTGCCTGGTTTTGTGCCACCCCTATAATCTCTTGGGGATTAGATCATTTTGGTCTGGATGGTTTCTTTGGCTGATTTTTGGAAGTCAAACACCAGGCCTTTCTTCCTAGACTTATTCTGGATATTCTACTAAAAACTTGTCAGCATCACTGCAGCACAACCACCACCCTCCAGTTGGTTGTTGGTAAGTGTTCGTTATGTATGATGCGCATTTTTCAGGAATCAAACTGGGTCTCCCCTATGGGAGATAAGACTTCTACAACTGAACCAACAATGGCCCCAGTGTATACCTGCTTCTTTCACGAATTCTCATAATTTTAGTATCTTTTGCTCTCTGGAAAAGCTGGAAATTTTCTAAATCATCCAGTTCTGGTTCTTTTTTATTTAACAGTTCCCTCATCACTTCATTTCCTTCCTCTTGCATTTTATTATAAACAGCAGGAAAAACAAAAAACAAAACAGCAGCACCTTAATCACGTTGCTTGGAAACCGCCATAGCTACACAATCAAGTCCATAACTTACAAGTTGTGCTTTCTACATAATTAGGAAGCAAACTCACTAAGTTTTTTACCACTACATAACAAGGAATCTCTCTTCTTCCATTTCCCATTAACGTGTTCCTCACTTTCTTTTGAACTCTCAGTAACAGTATCCTTAGCATACAGATTTCTAACGTAAATCCTGTGCACAATCAACAAAGTTCTGCCCAGTCCTGTGCCCTCCCTAGGATGCTCCTCAAAATACTTTGAGCCTTCGCCCACTGCCTGATTCCAAAGCCATTTTCACATTTCTAGGTATTTGTTACTGTAATATCCTCTTTTCAATTTCAGAATCAGTATTATCTTATGCTTCAAGACACGCGTTTATTATTTCAAAGCCCTGTGAGCCATGTGTCCGGGTGCAGCTTAGCTGGATCTTCTGCTTAGAATTTTTCAGGTTGCAATCAAGAATTCACTCAGGGCTGGGTTCTTATTATCAACTTGCCTGAAGAAGCATCCAATTTCCCACTTGTATGGGTTTTGGAAGGATTCCATTTTTTGAAATTGTAGAATTCATGGTAACTTGCATTTTCACAGCCCGCCAAGGAAAGGGAAGATGTTCTAACAAGAAAATCATATACAACATGTGGTAATCAGATTATAATCAATATTTAAAAAAATTGATTTATAATGACTTTTCCTGATGGATGCAGCTGCCAATAAATCAAACGTATTGCATTGGACAAATCTATAACAAAAGAGCTTTATCAGTTTTAAGAGTCTAAGATGCTAATTTGAAAACTAAGGTGCACTTGACCCAAACCATGATCCTCAATTACCTCGTATGTATTTGAGAGATGGACAAAGAAAAAGGAAACTAGGAGAATTGATTGATTCTTTTGAACTGCATTTTTGGTGAAGAATATTGAATATATCATAAACTGACAAAAGAATGAACAAATTTGTCCTAAAAGAAATACAGACCAATGCTTCCTCGAAGTAAGGACGGTAAGACTCTGGCTAACTTACTTTGGACACAGCATCAGGAGAGCAATTCGATAGAAAATGTCTAGTTCGGGAAAGCAAGGGATCAGAAAAACAAGGAAAGCTCTTAGTAGCAGGACTGACAAAGTAGCCACACAAATGAATAGAAACATCTCAATGGTTGTGAAGATGCCATATGGCCTGGTGTGGTAGTTACATAATCCTGTTGTCAATTTGCGTGAAGGGGTGGAGCTTAGCCTGTCAATCAAGTCGCAGCTTGATGACCTCATTTGGAGGTGCAAAGGAGGGAAATAGCTCGCTGAAGACAGGACATGCACTCATTCCCTGCAAGACATTATTAGCAATGAGCCACATGGAGACCCACACTAGAGCCCTGGAGCTGGGGTAGCCACATGGAGACCCATACCAGTGCTGAGAGGCTTATACTGCCACTGGATCTACAAGAGTTTCTACCCACCGGCTTGTGATCTTCCTGCATTCGCATCATTGCATGTGTTTCCTGAGTCTGGAGAATATTTTATAGATTGGTCTCAGACATATGAGCTAATATTGGACTTATATCTGGACTGGGCTGGAATGTTTTCTCAATATTTAATTGTTCTTTATATAAGGTCTTTCTTATACACCTATGCGTGTTTGTGAATTTGTTTCTCCATTCCTCCCAGACTAACACAACTGGCGATGTTTACTCTTTGACACGTAAGTTCTCCATGAGTTGGTGCTATGGAGTCATTCCTAATTCCTAACAACTCCATACACAGGAGAAGGAAACACCGGAAGATCCTGTGGCATCCTCATAATTGTTATGTTTGAGCCCATTGTTTCAGACCAATGAGGCAGAAAACAAATAATTACAGAAGTAAATGTACAAATAACTAGTTTAAACATGCAGTGATAAAAAGATATAGGATACTATATCCTTTAACAGTGTTATCTGACCAAGTGTATGATGAGGTCTTAGAATATCCCCAAATATCGGTAATACAAAGGCATCATGTTTATCTTTGCCACCGACATCCCTAGCTAATAACATATAGTAGGAACTCAGTAAATGCTGCAATAAAATGTTACCAGACCAATTCAACATGCAAGATCTTACTCCCACCAGAATCAATACAAAGCTTCTAAAAGACATGACCTTTGGTGTTTGCTTTTCTTCATTTTCAAGGAAGAAATTCTAGCATTCCAAACATTTAAGAGCAGTTCAAGGTAGAAAGTTTGTGTAGCTAATGATCCAGCTTGGAGTGGTTTATCTAAAGCCAGGGGAGTGTTTGCTGCCTTCACCCTGTCAGCAGGGAGCTGGCTCTGGAGATATGGGAGATTACAGGAGCTTTCAAGACAAAGGAGCATAAATCAGAAAGAATTAAAAGAGACCAACATCTTTTATCCTTCTCTTGTTAATGTTCTTTAAAGTATTTTGTAAGAGTCTAGGGTGGGGGGGTGGATAAACAAACATTTAAAAAGAGAATTAAGTCAGAAGTTAAATGGCTGAAGTCAATGTAGATAGGGGTTGGGTATCTTGTCTCAATCCCTCACTTCATCCTCCTTCCCTTCCCTTCCCTTGCCCTTCACTTCTCTGTTCCTCCTGTTGCTTCTCCTCTTCATATCTCCCTCATCGAACACATGCTCTCTTTCCACCTATAACTATCGCTTTATTTTTTTCTGGGTTACCAGTTAAAACTCAAAGTGTTGACTAGCATTTTTAGAAAGCAAATAAAGTCATAAGTCATTCCCGTCTTCTCTTTTCCACTCTCATTTCCGTTTCAAGTCATTAAGAACTTGACTACTAACTGAAATGTCGGCACTTCTAACCCACCAGTGGTATCTTGGAAGAAAGACTTAGTGTCTACTTCCAAAATGTCACAGCCGAGAAGACTCCACAGAGTCTTCTCTACACACGGCATTGCCCTGCATCGGGATCAGCTTGGTGGCAGTTGGTTTGGGGCTTGGGGTTCAGGAATTGAAAGCCATAGATATCCTATCATAATGAAACAATTTAATTCTATGGAACAGATCAAAACCAGAAGGCAATGTGATCATGAGAAGTGTCAGAATATCTGGGATATCACTCATTCCTACTCACTCGTTGCCATCAAGTAGATTCTGAACTGCTTAATGATGAAAGAAACCAAGTATATCTGATTGGAATTTGAATATTAACTCTTTGACAAAGATGTCTAAGTCCCACCTCCACCCCACATAAAGAGAGGAACAAGCTCGACCTTCCAAGATCCCTACAAGAACCCAGCCTCACCCTCTGCAGTCTTCTGAGCATCTCTGAAATGCACTAGCAGGCCTTCAGAGAAGAACACTAATTTATCCACTATTTCTCCATGTTTTAACTTTCCTGTAGGCAATCGCCTCTCATACACTGATAGAGTAGATGGTTAGTCCCTGAGTTGATAAACTCCAGACTCCCAACACACCCTGCCTACTCCCTATAAGCTAAGAAACCCATGGCCATCAAGTCAATTCTAACTAATAGCCACCTGATAGGACGGAGCAGAAGTGTGGCCCTGTTGGTTTCTGAGCCTATAACTATTTACCTGAGTAGAAAGCCTCATCTTTTTCCCCCATAGCTGCTGATAGTTTTGAACTGTTGACCTTGCCATTAGCAGCCCAACTTGTAATCCCCTATGACTCCAGGGTTCCTCTACGACTAATACATCCTTTGAATTCTTCCACAGTGCTCATGACACACAGCACATTCCTCTAATAGCATTTAATTACTCCTCAAATATTTGTTGATTATCTACTAAGTAGAGGCAATATTCTACACATGTGTGGTACATCAGTGAAGAAACCCATCAAAAAACACATGCCTTCTAAGAGTTTTCCACCCTTGTAAGGAGAGGCAGACAATCAGCATGCCCAACAGGGAAGTGAGTGCTTAATGGTGCCACAAAGAAAATAAAGCCAAGAAGTGGGATGGAAGTGTCATTATGGGGATTATTTTCAGTGCTAAGAGACTTGGCTAAGAAGATGACACTTGATCATAGACTTGAGTGAAGGGAGCCACACAGATTCTGGGGGAAAGAAATGGCAAATGCACCCCAAGAGGAGTAGACAGTTGTCCCCAAGGAGAGGGAGATAAGCTTAGCTTCAGGAGAAGGAGCAAGGGGATAATTACAGGACATGAGAGCAAAACAATAATTGGGAGTTTGGCTCCTGTGAGCAAGGCCTGGACAAATAGAGTTGAACCGGACCGTGAACATGCCTCTGAGCCAGGACCGTCTCACTCACTGTGGTGTTTGGTATTTTGCACAGTGCAGAGCATTTCATTGTTGTTCTAGTTACTGGATGCTGTCGATTAACCCTGACTCATGGTGGCCTCATGCAAAATAGAACAACCCACTGCCTAGTCCTGTGACATCTCCATGGCAGGCTACAACTGCAACATTTGTGGCCCATAGAGTTTTCACTGGCAGACTTTCAGAAGCAGATCTCCAGACCTTCCTTCCTACCTAGTCCACCTTAGTCTGGATGCTCTGTTGAAACCTGGTCAGCATCATCGCAACATGCAGGTTTCTGAGGCAGATGGGTAGGTTGTGGTTGCACATGAGGTGCACTGGCCCGGCTGGGATGAGTCTGCCACATAAAGTTGCAAATTCTACCATGGAACTGTCCCCCATGAGAACACTCTGGGCACTTGAGAGATGTAGCTGAAGGGATGGGCCTGAGGTTCAGAGGAAATAAGGCGTGGTTTTCTCTCTACAATTGTACTCTGCCCTCTCCATCCTTTCTTTAGTACAACAGAGATCAAGGGTAGCTGTCAGTGGACCTCAAAGCGGTTCAGGCACACAGCCTGGGGCTGTCTCACCCTCCAGCCATAGATGAAGGAGTTGCACTTTCCAGAAACCTGTACACGGTTTCAGCTTCTCCTCAGCTTACCTGCTCTCTGCAGACCATCGGACCTTCCCAGCTCTATGAATCCCACCCCCACTCCCCACCCCATCCTGCCTTCTTGCTCAAAGCCTTGGCAGGGCCTCCTTGCTCTCAGCATCGTCTCAGTGCACAAGCCTTTGGAATCTTGAGCGAAGGGAAGCATGTAGGGTAGGGAAAGGAGATGCAAACACTTGGAAGTTGGAGAAGGGAACTGAGAAACAGATGACGGTTCTCGGGAAATGAGAGAGAGAGGGGGAGGGAGGACATTTTGCAACCTGTTTGTTTCAGTGGGTGCAGAGGAACAAAGGGTTAAGCCATTTACATTACTGTATTTGTGTGCAGGCCACAGAGAGCCGCCCCTGGAGCTGTGCTTGGGTGGTCCAGTACAGTCTCGGGCAGCAACCTATTCGTTGTATCTTGGTGTGATTTATGCAGCTGTCAAGCAGCCTTCAGCAGGACAAGTGAATTGTGGGCACCGGCCGCTCATGCTCGTTCCTAGAGCATAAGTAAAATGGAGGCCAAAGAGAAAGAAAAACAGGCCAACGTGCCCCCACTCATTCCTGGGTTCTCTAATGACGATTCCTCTCTATAGAAAAACACCCAGCTGCCCACAGGAGACCGTGCGCACAGAGCTCCACTGTCTGAGATCCCTGCCGAAGGCCCCACCAGGAGGCGGAGGCTGGCAGGGAGCCATCAGTTTAGCAAAGTGAGAAGCGAGGCCAGGATGCAGAGCAGCCCGGGGGCTTCTTAGTTAGGACCACCTGTCTCAGCCTGAAGGGGACATTGATGTCACATTCCACTGTCCTGGGAAGTGCTGTCATGCTGATACAACTCTTCATTGTAACCTTGAGCCCATGACAGGTGAAGTCTCCACGTGCCCAGCCTCCTCCCAGCCACGGCCATACCCACTCTGGGACCCAGAGTAATGTAGCCAGTGTACAGCGGCCTCGGAGCAGCTCAGCGGTAGCTCTGGAAACAGCCTGCTGGCATGTTGCTATTCGGGAGTTGAGGGTGAGGGTCCTTTACTGAGTGTCCTCAGTGTGGTATCTTCTCAGTCTGCCACCCTTAGGGTCTGCTCACTCTTAGCACACACGCCAGCAACAAGCTGTCTCCCAGTCAAGATCTTGTGTGCAGACCAGAACTGCTGCGGAGGCTTTTGGAAGCTGTGTGACCTATGGGGAGCAGAGTGCTAAGTCATTTCTTGCAAATGGACTCAAGCCCCCAGCCTTTCAGTCAGAAACCCAGTACGGGTACAACTTGTCCCACCCAGGGACTTCATACACATGCACATACATCCCTACACCTCTTAGCCTCAGAAGGCAAGCCCCCAAGAAGAGTGGACTGCCTCTTTCACTCAGTGTTTGATTGACAACAAGCAGCTTTAACCCCACAAAAACCTCCAAACCTACTCAAAGTGACCCTATGGGCCAGGGCAGAACTCCCCCACTGTGAGTCTCTGAGACTCACTCTCTATGGGAGTCAAAAGCCTTGTCTTTCTTTATTAGAGCGGATGGTGATGTCAACTGCTGACCTTACAATTAGTAGTGCAATAGGTAACTATTACACCACGAGGACTCCTGTCATAAGCAGCTATAAACTTGTGAAAATCTTGTGTGTGTGTGTGTGTGTGAGAGAGAGAGAGAGAGAGAGAGACAGAGAGAATGGAGGGAGAGAAGGAATGAATGAGGGAGGGAGAGAGGGAGTGAGAGAGACCCTTGAGAGAAATAGTCAGGATTTCACTTCTTAGTAATGTTAATAAAAGTCCGGGAGTCTTTTTAAACAGTATTCTCCTCTCTTCCTGCCACATGGCGTGAGGTGTATTGTGTTTGTGGCCCAGCAGTGAAAGGCAGGTGTTTCACATTGGGTTTGATTTCCAGCCAGAACTCTCAGGGGGGGTGGGGAGGGGGGTGGCGACCAGAGCTGCATTGAAGCAAAGGAAGAGGAGAAGGGTGCTGCCTGCTTTCAACACAGGAAAACTATGAACTATTCGCTTGCCCTCCCTTTCCCAATCAACATCTCTGCCTTTACACCATTACACTGCAGGGGCTCTCCATCCTGAATGTGGGTGCGCTGGAGAGGAAATTGCTTAGCTGGACCCAGATGATCACAGGTGGTAGCAGCAGCTGCATGCTCCCTGAGTTTCTGGACTTGGCAGGATCCCCTTGGATTTGGTCTTTTAACAGTCCTTTCAGCACAGGCAGAAAGAGACAATGGACGTTTTTAATAAGCTTCCTGTTTGCTCAGATAGGAAGCTGCTAATGCTTCACTTCAAAATGGTTCCTGGAGGTAAATGTGCCAAACCACACTCAAAGCACCTGATCTGCCTCCTCTTTGCAAGAGCCTTGAGTGACCATTCAGCTGGAAGTTGACACATTTGACAGTTTAGTTCAGGACATGGCAGGGCTTATATCTCCCACTGCCAGCAGCCTTTTATGGACCCTTCCGCTTTCCAGGGCACCAGGCTTCTACTCTGGTCCTAGGCACAAAGCGAATGGCTACACTGGAAGTCAGGGCTGAGGCAGGCTTGGCCAACATTCTGTTTTATAATTCCTATCTCCTCCCCCCCACCCCCCTTGGCCCACATCCCCACATCCGGTCATTGTAGACAACTCATGATCCTTGAGCTTGCTTCCAACTTTGCATTTGAAACACTGACCTTCTATGCTGTCCCCCACAACGTCTGTGAGAGTGACCCTGATTGAAATCCCTCACGACCCACACCCCACAGGAATCACAGAGCACAAGGAGCCTTTTGGGATTCATTTTGTGGAGAGTTACTGAAGATGCTAGACACAACAAGTTACAAGGAGGTGGAAAGGAGTCTGTGTCTTTGGGGCTGTTCTGAAAAAAGAAAAGGGCTGGTGGCAGAGGGCACAGAGTGCTGTCCTATGTCTGGTGTCTTTCATTACTCATGGTTGGGGAGGCCATGTTCAGAAATAACACAAGATCTAGAGGGATTTCTCCCACTGATATTTTTATTTAGGGTCCTTCCCTAACAAATTTGAGGTCTTGGGATGGCACACATGGTTACACACTTGAGTTAGTTAAAGTTCATTGTGCCAACCTGGCTGATAAACACAAGTGGAGTTCATTGAAGGGCGGAGGGATAAATGGCTCAGTTAAGCTCGCCTTTCAAATTCTCAGGTCTCTTGATGTGTGATGGTTGGATCAGGGTGCAGCTGCCTTAGCCAATTCTCTGCTTCAGCTGGCAAGGCTCACTTCCTACAAGACACCCCGAAGGAGAAGCCGCATGGATCTACCCGGATGCAGCCCTGGGTACTGGAGCAGCCATGTGGAGACCCCAGCCAGCACTGAGATGCTTACACGCTCACTGATTCAGCTTTCCTCCTGCAGTTGGCATCATAGTGTGTGTTTTGTGAGATGGAGGAGGACTTTGTGGATTGGTGTCCGAATTATGGGCTAATGTTGGACTTGTGGGCTTGGGCAGCATTGGGTTGGGATGTTTTCTTGATGTGCATTTAAGCTTTGTATAAAACTCTCTCTTATAAATATGAGCTTCTGTGGATTTGTTTCTCTAATGTACCCAGACTAACACAACACTCAACCACTGGTCTAAAAGTTAGCAGTTCAAATCTACCCAAAGGGGCATTCTCTCTGCTTCCATAGGATTGAAAACCCTTTGAAGCAGTTCTACTCTGAGCAAGAATCAATTTAATAGCAAATGACGATTGTATGGCAACATGATCCTTTTCTCCAAAAAAAGAAAAGAAGAAAAAGAAACCTAAGAAAACAAAATTTCATACCAGTCACATCCTTTCCTCTAATAAACTAAAACCAAACCCACTTCCATTGGGCAATTCACACTCAGAGTAAAGTTGTTCAGGGTTTCTAAGGCTGTTGGTCTGTAAGGCAGTAATCAGCTTCTTTTTCCAGAGGAGGGGCTAGTGGACTTGAAATGCCGACCTTACGTTAGCAGTCCAGTGCCTAACCCATAGTGACCCTGGCGTTCTTTTGAAAGAAGTGTTAAACCCACTAACAACATCACCACCCCTAAATGTGCCCGTTAGCCCCAGCCTGTCTCATCTAAGTCACCCCTAAAACCTTCACTAGCACCTCTACAGCCTAAATTCCAGCAGCCTTTTAAGAACCCTTCTACTCTTGGCTTTTAGGGTTCGGTGTGGCATTGAGACACTTAGCAAGATGGGTCTGTCCAATCTTCTTCTATGTCCTCCCTTCAGAAGATACACATGATTGTCCACAAAGAAGCAGACATCATTACAGGGTTAAAAGTGCACAGATTTGATCCTTGAAGGATCAAATACTAGTGTAAGATAAAATGGGAAGGGAGCTTGAGAATGCTGAGAGAATTATACCGTGGTACAAGTTTGATCCCAAACAAAAGGGGGACAAATAGAAAGAGAAAAGGTTAACAAAAGCATTCTAGACTGATGAAGAGTGTAAGAAGATTCTGCAGGGCTATCATATCAGGAAATCTTTGAGCTAAAGTCAGTTAACAAAGCAGTTCTATGACTCCGAGATATGGACCAGTTTTAGAATCCCCATGTTCACTCATTGGCTGGGAGTAGCCTGTGGCTAGCCAGGCTTTGGTGAAATCCAGAGATATGTTTTCAGGAGATATGGGGACACTGATGGTTCAACAGAATTCTCACCTGTCATGTGGGTTCAATTCCCAACCAATACACTTCATGCACAGGTGCCCCCCATCTGTCAGTGGAGGTTTCTGTGTTGCTAGGATGCTGAACAGGTTTCAACAGAGCTTACAGACTACGACAGAATAGGAAGAAAGGCCTGGAGATCTACTTCTGAAAATCAGCAAATGAAAGCCACAACTGAACAATCTTCAACAGTCATGGGGATGAGTCAGTGGTTCTTTTCCTGGAGTGTAAGGTATCCATGAGTTAGGACCAATTAGATGGCAGCTGAAAACAAGATACTGAAGATCTGCATGGGGCAGTTTATGGCAGGCATTTGCATGGCCCCAGAGACACAAGCCAGGCAAAGAGGTTAACTAAAACTTCCAGGACACATTGTTTAATTCCCATGACTACATACAATTGCTCCAAATTTCCTCCTTGCTTATCACACTTTTCTCTCACCCATTCCTCCACCAAATGAAGTTGTTCTCTTCTTTCAAGGCTCAACTAATGTGCTACCTGCTCTATAAAGACTGTTCATTGCATTCTGCTGATATCTGCCTACCCTCTGTTATAGCATCTCTTTACATTAGAATGAATTGTTTACAAGTCTGCCTTCTTCCTGGGCTTGGAACAGGGACTGTTTCATTCAACTGTATATGGAGTCTGGTATCACATTCACTCACTTAAGTAGTCAATGCAAATTGACTAATTTGCTTATGAGGCAGGTACTATGTGCCAGACTCTGGAGGTTCTACCATGTACAAGACCAGGAAAAAATTACTTTCCAGAATCGTTTGATAAATGAAGGAATAATGGCAAAGGAAAAGGACAGGGGTTGGTATCCTGAGGTCAATAAGGTTTAAAGTGTACCACTAGAGGAATGATTAAGGGAGATGGCACTTTATCCTAAACATAAAAATATTTAAACTCAGTGAGGATGACCGGGGGCAATCTGATGTCTGTGATGTGAGATATCTGCTCAAACAAGAGATTAAATCTTGAACATTTGCTCTCAAAAGTTGAATCAAATAACCTCACCTCACACTTCAGCAAAACTAAAATGAAGAAATGAATAACTGCTGGAGAGGATGTGGCGAGACAGGAGTGCATATGCACCACGGGTGGGATTGCAGAACTGTACCACCGCCATGGGA
>NW_022103924.1:5977027-5983979 GCF_000313985.2 Echinops telfairi
TAAGAAAAAGAAGAGGAAGAGGAAAGTGGAGGAGGAGGAGGAGGGGAAGGGGAAGGGGCAGGGAGAGGGAGAGGGAGAAGAAAAGAACCATGTACATGGGGGGATGGAGGGGGTCCTGGAATACTGAGACTGTTTTAATGAGATAAGCTACACAACAACATACGGTATGTTTTTCTTTTATGTGTTATATTCCAGAAATAAAAGGGAAAACATAATAAAAACAAATAAAAAGTTTTAAAGGGCACAGGATTAAAAATCCTCCAGACTCCTTATTCATCTTCCCTAAACACTGGGAGAAGTGGTTATAAAGGGGGGAAAGGACATGGAAATTGTCTTAAATTCTTTTGTAACACATAACTAGTTTTGTTTTTAAAGTTGACCCAAATCCTTATGCAACAAACAACATAATGCCAGTATATAATTTATTGAAAATTAAAAATACATGCCACATGCAAATACATAGTAAGTACACTGAAGATGACTTAAATAATCAGTGAAGGAATGATATTCATTCAAAGGAAGATAGGAGGCTACTTTTATACCCACCAATAGCCAGAAAATCAATTCTGACTCACAGCGACCCTCTACAGGGCTTTTGATAACATTTCTCTTGAAAACTGGGTTTGAAACACTGACCTTGTAGTCAGCAGTACAATGCCTAACCCACAGTGCCACAAGGACTCCTTGACTACTTTTTTATACACAAATACCTGAGAGAGGTGGCAGTGGGATTGGTGGGATGGGGGAAGGATACTGGGATAAGATTTCAAAAATTATACTTGGGATAACCTTTAGAGTGATCCTTTCTACTATACATAAATTATTTGTATCAGAGTGATGAGGTATAAATTTATTTGCAACTTATCAATTTTCTACAAGTGCACATCCAGCTTTAAGGTACCTGGACCTTAACCAATGGTAAATAGTAACTCAAACAGAGTTACACTTCCCAAGAGTGTCAGATAACTCCTAATTAGACTGGTTCAATCTCTAGTATAATAAACCAGTAAACCCTGTCTTCTATTTCCACTACTAGAAGATATTTGTTAATAATATTAAAAATCGTTTAAAGTCTACAAATGACAAAAGGAGAAATATGCATAATTACAGAAATAAATAAAATCTCTTGCCATTATGTCCTTTCAAACTCATAGCAACCCTATAGGATAGAGTGAAACTGCTTCATAGCGTTTCAGAGGTTGTAAACCTTTATGGAAGCAAACTGCTACATCCTGCTCCCACAGAGTGGCTGGTAGGTTGGAATCATTGGCATTTTGGTTAGCAGTCCAACATTTAATCCATGGTGAACCTTTGTCCAGAATTAAAAGAGTCCATAATTTTCTCATTTTAAATTAGATAGTTAACTTTAAGTACGTAGTAACTAACACAAATGACTTAAATAACATAATTATTGCATAGTCAAATTCTATATCTTGAAAACAGAGAACAAGCCTTCCTTTGAAGTGCCCATACAGCATTAATACCAATTGAATGCATGCTAGACCACAAATAAAAGCTCATTATATACCAGTAAAAACAACAATATTGATAATATTTATGATCACAATAGCAATTTTAAAAAGAATGCACAAATCAACCAAAGACTATCTTCTTGCATATTTAATGTTTAACACCACTCATGGGTCAGTTTGTTGAATTCTGGTGGCATGTGTGTTTCTACAATCCTGGAAGTTATGATACCTGTATTTCAAATACTAGCAGTACCATCATGATGGCTAGCTTTCAGCAGAGCTTACAGACTAAGAAAGAAAGTTTTGGTGACCTGCTTCCAAATATTGGGCAATGAAAAACTGTGCAGTCACAAAATGTTATCAGAAACTTTGGCCCACTTACTTTGGACTTGTCATCATGACTCACTGCCATAAAGTTAGTCCTGATTCATAGCAGTCCTAAAGGACCTGATAGAACTGCCCTGGGCGTTTCCAAGACTGGAACTCTCTATGGGAGTAGAAAACTTCATCTTTCTCCCACAGAGTGGCTGGTAGTTTCAAACTGCTCACCTTGCAGTTAGCAGCCCAATGAGTAACCAGTACACCACCAGGGATCCTTATTGCTGAAGGAGGACATTAAGCTTGGTGAAGTGGAGGGCCAGCAAAAGAGAGGGAAACTCTCAATGAGATGGACTGACAAAATGGCCACAAGAATGGACAAAAACATAACCGAGGATCATGAAGATGACATAGGACTAGGCAACCTTTCATTGTGATCCATAGGGTTGTCACGCGTGAAAGCCAAATCAGAGCAAATAACAACAGCAACATACTTATAAAGACACAGATAATTTGTGTAGTAAATAACCACAACAAAATACACAGAGAAAGAGCAACCCTGGAGGCATAGTGGCTCAGTGTGCAGCAACTAAAGAAAACGTTGTCAATTTGAACCCACCAAAAAGATCAGACGCCCTGCTGAAGACCATGACCTGGAAGCTTTCATGATAATTCTCTCAGAGAATTTCTGCTCCTATTCTTTACATTTGCCCTCTCCTGCATGATTAGATAAACTGTGTGTGTTGAAAAAGACATGGAAATATATAAAATTATAAATGAGAAGAAAAAAGCCCAAGACTCTCTGGAAATTTTACTGCCACCATGAGCCCTGCATCATTTGAGCCCAATAATGAGAGGCTAAACCCTTGTTCATGGTGATGCTCTTAAACATAGAATGGAAACACATTGACGTTTTTATCCTGGGGTCCTGTTATGCTGGTGGCTGTTGTCATGTGCAGTCCAGCTGATTCTGACTCACAGGGGCCCAGTAGGGCAGATTGCAACCACCTGTAGGGTTTCCTAGGCTTTATGAGGGAATACCTGGTCTTTCTCCCAGAACCAAACTGCCGAGATTTTAAACCAGGACTCCTTTGGATCCCTTTTAGAATGAATGAATGAATGAATGAGTGAATGGATGATACAGGACAGCAATACAGAAAGAACAAATACACAAGAAGGACTGTCCATGGCTTGAAAACTAGATCTACAGCCCTCTGCCTGCAACCCATGATCTCATTTCCGTTTTTGCACGGAGCAGGAATGGACGGGTTCTACCTGGTTTCATCCCTCTTTGTGCTCATTTTGTATTACTTTCATCCATTTCGTTCATCGCTTCTGGCAATGCCTGATATTTCCAGCCACGCTTAGATTTAGTTGGGGAATTGCTCACAAATAGAAATGTCGAACACAAAGAGTCACTTCTGGGTAGAATGAAATTCTGGTTCTCTCATTCTTTCTTCTCCCTCCTCCTTTTATCTTCCTCCCACCCACCCATACCCCCACCACCACTTTTCTCCTTCCTCTCATTTCCCCTCCTCCTTCCCTTTCCCCTCCCATCCCTTCTTCTGTTTCTATTTAAACTCTTAAATGAGCTAAGCCCTCCCTAGAATCTTCCCCAAAAGATAAACCAAATATAAACATGGTGAAGTTTACAGCAGTCAGTTTTGCAACATGTTTGCAGCGCTAGAGATGAGACTAACTATATCAAGTTATGCTGTTATGGTTAGTTACCAGGTTGTGTAAGCCGAGTGGCAACCCATGTGTGTAGAGCAGAATTGCTCCATAGGTTTTGCCAGGCTGTCATCTTTCAGACCCGACCGTTTTCCAGAGCAACTCTGTGTGACTTTGAATAGCCAACGCTGCAGTTGGTAGTTAAATATGTAACCATTTGCACCACCCAGATATCTAGCCTAACTTACGTCACTAGGCCCTCTGAGTGCAATATTGCATTTGTTCCTTGCAACTGCTGCCTGGGGTAGAATGTGGTCTCTTCCTTGCCTAGATCACAGATCTTCAATATTTCATGAAAACATGGGTAACCCAGCACCAGAGAACATTAGGAAAAAGGCACACCCATTCTTGAAGCTCAAACTCTCCTCTGAGGCAAGCTTTCAAAATAAAGCCAGAAGTCTCATAAAGTAATTTTCTTTGTAGCTTCATTACAACAATAACACCAATGTATTCAGCAGGCTTACCTTTTTTAATTACCTCGTATGATATACTTTTAATGTATATATTTAATCCAACTCATGTCTTTAATGTGGTTATAGTCTGAGTCATTTCAGCTGATGGTTTATGCAGTGATGAAATACCGAAGAAGAAATGTAATAAGTCTTCTCTGTCTTCTAGGTGTTTCCCTCTGAAGAGCTTGTTGTTTCCATTGTGTTTAGGATGCCTGTACTTCAGCTGCCGCTCTTTAGGTGATGGGAGAACCCACACAAAGTCAGTCACTTAATGACCTATCCTTATTTTAAAAATGTTTTCATCATTCCTACAACCTGATTTTGACCCCTTTTATCTGAGTTAGGCCAGTCTGAAAATTCAACTAACAATAAACAGATGTCAAGTTGATTCCAACTCACAGTGACCTGATATGTGTCAGAGAAGAACTGTGCTCCACAGATCCTATAGTGACTAAAGTTTCAGAAGTAGATCACCAGGCCCTTCTTTTGAGGCACCTCTGTGGGGGTGGGGGGGTGGGGTTCTCAAATCTCCAAACCTTTGGTCAGCAACAAGTGCATTAATTATTTGCTTCACTCGTGGTAGTTACATAATCTGTTGTCAGTTTGAGACTTAGGAGTGAAGGGGTGGAGGTTAGCCTGTCAATCAGGTTACAGCTTAATGACCTCATTTGGAGGTGCTAAGGAGATAAATAGTTCATTGGAGGCAGGACACACGCTCACTCCCTGTGAGACATGCTTGCTGACAAGACACATGGAGCTGCACTAGAGCCCAGGAGCTGAAGGAGCTATGTGGAGACCTCTGCCAGCACTGAGATGCCTGTACCGCCACCAGATCTACAAGACTTTCCACCCACTGGTCTGTGATCTTCCTGCACTTGGTGTCATTGCATGTGTTTCGTGAGCCTGAAGAGGAATGTATAGATTGGTATCAGACCTATGGACTAATATTTAACTTATGGACTTGATCTGAACTGAACTGGGAGGTTTGCTCAATATTCAATTACTCTTGTATATAAAGCTCTTTCTTATTCACATATGAGTCTCCCTGGATTTGTTTCTCTAGTTTACCCAGACTAAAATGATGCAGAAATTCTAACTGAAAATTAGAGAGGAATAAAAAGGACTTCAAGAATCTTGACGTATTATGCACATACTCATATACATAAACCAAAGGAGTTTTGTTTATCCATTTATTTTCATTATTTCCATCTTCTTCATATTTCTTTCCTCCTAATGTTTGGACCTTCCCATGAAGCATTTCATAGGTCCCTAAGCATAATACTTACCTACTTCACTCTAGTTCAATTATTTATTTATGCCTTTTAAAGGGTGAATTTTATAAACAGTGGACTAAATGAATGTATACCTTTGGAATTCACTGATACAACAGTAAGAACAGGGTAATAAACTCAGCAGAAACAAGAGGGAGACAAGAGCTTGCTATAGTGGGCTCTAATCCTCCAGCAGTCCCTGCATTTCTGTTCCACCATCACTGTTTATGTTGACTTTAGAAACTCTAACCTCCCAAAGAGGAAGAATTATCAGAAGCCTGTATTCTATCTGTCTCAGGACTTCCCACAAGCCATGCTGTGAGTCTGCATGGTTCTCAGCATTGCTCTGGCCCAGGCCCTATCCTGCCCATCTGATCTGGAGCTCCCAAGGGAGGAGTGGGCAGGTTCTGTGTGGACACCCCTCAGATATCATTCAGTACTAATTATAGCTCTCAGGCAGTCATTTTATTTTAACCTTTAACTAGATTCTACAATGCCAACAAGATCAATATCTTTCTCAATTTTGGGAGGGTGAAATTGTGGGGAGGTAGGAGACTGTTTCCATTCAGGGGAAAGGTATAGATTTTGGAGTGAAAATGAGTCTCTGAGTTGTACAAACTATTGACACATTCTTCTGCTAAACAAAGTGTTAGTGATTCAAGTCCACTCAGAAGTACCTTGAAAGAAAGCCCAGGCAATCAACTCTCCAAAATCAGCCTTTGGAAACCATTTGGAGCTCAGTACAACTCTAGCACACATGGGGATGCCATGAATCTGTTCTCTCAATAGCAACTGGGTTTGAGTATGAGGGGTTTGTAGTGGTAGGTTGATGTATTATCCAAAGAGTTTATCAGATAATGAAAGTACTTTATTTCTCACTTGTTGAGATTGGTTGAATTCAAACCAACTGTCTTTTCCATCTTCCAAACCCAAACCACACATCCTGCCATAGAGTTCATTTCAACTCATAATGACTATAAGACGAAGTAGAACCGTCCTTGTGGGTTCCAAAGCTATAAATCATTATGAGAGAATAAAGGTTCATTTTTCTCCTGTGGAGTGGCTGGTGGATTTGAGCTACTGACTTTTAACCCAGTATGGTACCAGGAATTCTTCTTTTCCATCCCACTGAAGTAAAAAAGAACCAAAAGCAGATAGAAAGTGATTGTTTTCTATTATGTAACCAGAGTTTTAATACCTACTACCCATGAAGGAGCCTGGTGGCATAGAGAGTTACACATTAGGCTGTTAGTCATAAAGTCAACAGTTCAAAAGCACCAGGTGCTCCATGGGAGAAAGATGAGTCTTTCTACTCCCATAAAGAGATACAATCTCAGAAACCCACAAAGGGCAGTTTTACCTTGTCTTATGGGGATAGAATCCACTATGAGTGGACTATGAGTCAGAATCCACTCAATGGCAGTGGGTTACACAGGAATGTGTCACCAAAGCCTAAAGATACAGCTTTACTAGTGTTATCAAGAAATGCATCCACTCTGTCTTCATATTGCAGGCACTCTCTACTTCATACTGAACTCTCAACAGAATTTTGCCTTAGAATTTGGAGTATAAGGATTTGGGGGAGCATAAATCATTTGCAAAAACACATCAAATGACTCAATAGAATCATTCACTTTTCTTCTTCCCTCTAACAAAAATCCTCCAAGATGTCCATTGTCCTTGAGACTTGAGGAATATTGACATACAG
>NW_022103924.1:5984079-5985773 GCF_000313985.2 Echinops telfairi
AAGTACTTTATTTCTCACTTGTTGAGATTGGTTGAATTCAAACCAACTGTCTTTTCCATCTTCCAAACCCAAACCACACATCCTGCCATAGAGTTCATTTCAACTCATAATGACTATAAGACGAAGTAGAACCGTCCTTGTGGGTTCCAAAGCTATAAATCATTATGAGAGAATAAAGGTTCATTTTTCTCCTGTGGAGTGGCTGGTGGATTTGAGCTACTGACTTTTAACCCAGTATGGTACCAGGAATTCTTCTTTTCCATCCCACTGAAGTAAAAAAGAACCAAAAGCAGATAGAAAGTGATTGTTTTCTATTATGTAACCAGAGTTTTAATACCTACTACCCATGAAGGAGCCTGGTGGCATAGAGAGTTACACATTAGGCTGTTAGTCATAAAGTCAACAGTTCAAAAGCACCAGGTGCTCCATGGGAGAAAGATGAGTCTTTCTACTCCCATAAAGAGATACAATCTCAGAAACCCACAAAGGGCAGTTTTACCTTGTCTTATGGGGATAGAATCCACTATGAGTGGACTATGAGTCAGAATCCACTCAATGGCAGTGGGTTACACAGGAATGTGTCACCAAAGCCTAAAGATACAGCTTTACTAGTGTTATCAAGAAATGCATCCACTCTGTCTTCATATTGCAGGCACTCTCTACTTCATACTGAACTCTCAACAGAATTTTGCCTTAGAATTTGGAGTATAAGGATTTGGGGGAGCATAAATCATTTGCAAAAACACATCAAATGACTCAATAGAATCATTCACTTTTCTTCTTCCCTCTAACAAAAATCCTCCAAGATGTCCATTGTCCTTGAGACTTGAGGAATATTGACATACAGAATAGACTCAAATGCAACGACACAGTTGGCATCTCAGGAAGCATTACAATGATGCAGTGTTCCAACCAATGGAGATGTTTCATATTAGACCTGTTGGTATCTAAAAAATTCAGGACTCCGAAGATGGCGGACCAGGGAACCCGCATACTCTGAGAGCTCGTTCGAACAAGGCGGGTTTGGTGTCCAGGTAGCTGAGTGGTAGGAGTCTTGTGAGTGAAATATCCCCCCGGGCCACCACCTCACCCCCACCCCATGCATAGGTCCTGAGCTGGGGCCTCCGTGATCCAGGACCCGATTCGTGAGACATCTCGAGGCACCAAGTTCCCTGCCACTGCGGCCGAGACTAGCTATAACCCCACTCCATCCCCAGACCGGGACCCCATACCCAGAGTCGCTTGCCTGCTATGCAGAGACAAGCACAGTGGTGGTGGGACCCCCTACAGCAGCTGCCCACTTGCAGGACCCCGCTAGGAGAGAAGCTCCCTTTTCCCACAATTACCTTCTCCCCACATGGCAGCGATCTGCCCCTGGGCCCTCGTCCCTCCCTCCATTCATCCAAGGCCCGGGTAACTGACCTGAAATCTACTGGAGGATACCTGGGCAGCCCCCACAGGGGACCATCCACCCCCACTGCTGCCTGGGACCTCTCCACCAGCACCCTGTTTGCCAGCCACCAGGCCCCATCAGCCTAGCTCCCGCTCCACTCCTAGCCCCCGAGAAGAAGGGATGCATGCTTCCCGCCAGCACCAAACCCCCTTCTATCTCCGACACTGCATCCCTGCCGGAGCCCCTGCAGGCTGGCCTGCACCAGGAGCACTAAACCCGCCTGCCGTGGAACAGTGGGCAC
>NW_022103924.1:5986533-5987929 GCF_000313985.2 Echinops telfairi
AAAGAAGGGGAGAATCTAAATATATACATATATATATCTTTTATCTTGTGCTGGTTTCCTCTTTTTATTCTTTTACTTTCTGTGTTTTCTTATCTCCCTTCTTTCTTCCTCATTTTTCATTATTGCTATTACTTCTCTTCTGCCCCTTTTCTATAGGTTTTCCTTCCATCTCTTTTTTTCTTTCCCCACTTTCACAATTATCACTTCTTTTCTCTCCTCTGTTATAGCTTCTCTTTCCTTCTCTCCCTCCATTCTTTTTCTTTTTCTTCCCATAATTTAAAAAAAGTATTTATTAATTTTTAACTTTTCAACTTTTTATTTTTTTTACTAAACCCTAAAAAAAGGGCTGCTAAGGGTACCCTGACAGACCAGATCAAAGCAGCCTAGGGGCACTCACTGAGGCTCCAGCTCCGACTCCAGTCACTGAAACATCTCACCACTGGTGGTCACTAAGCCTTCAGGGAACTCTGCCTACATAGCAGTCTGGCCCATTCTTAGAGTAGGTCATAGGCAGCCACCTGAAATAGGGCCTATGAAAGGATCGAGGAAAAATCAACAGACCACATCACTGCCAACAAACAAAAAAGAGAGAGACAAAATAAAGTAGCAGAGTTATGTCACTCTTAAAGAAACAGATACAGATCTGCCACAGAAGGAAATCTTCAGAAGTCTGCTCGCAGTAATACAGGAGCTGAAGGAACCAACCCAGAACAAGGATGCAATAATAGAGGAGATGAAGTCCACAATAGAGGGGATGAGGTCCACAACAGAGGGGATGAAGTCCACCCACCAAAGGGAACTGCAGGAGCTAACAAAGAAGGTAGCAGAAGACACACACAAGGTCACAGAATTTACAATTAGGCTTGAGGAGGCAGATAACCGTATCAGTGATCTTGAGGATATTCAAACAGACTTAAGCAAGCGAGAAAGACAGTCAGATAGGAAAATTAAAGAAACAGAAGATAGCCTAAAAACAATGACAGAGGCTATGACGGGGAATAATATTCGATTATCGGTTTACCAGAGCTCAACTCAACATAAAAGTAGACAGCCAAGCTAGCAAAGGAATTTCTAAAAGAAAACTTTCCAACCTTAACAAGGGAGAACCAGGTACTCATACAGGAAGCAGAAAGGACGCCAGCTAGACTAGATCCCAAAAAGAACACGCCAAGACATATAATAGTAAAAATATCCAACTTTGAGGATAAAGAGAATATTTTACGAGCAGCAAGAGAAAGGAAAACAGTCACATACAAAGGAGCGCAGGTAAGAATATGCACAGATCTATGAGCAGATACCATGAAGAGGAAGAGAGAATGGAGCAACATCTTCCAAAAGCTGAAGGAAAAAAACGCCTCCCCCCAAATCCTGTACCCTGCCAAGTTACCCATTAAGA
>NW_022103924.1:6001051-6005004 GCF_000313985.2 Echinops telfairi
AATCAACCTAGCCAACACCCATGCATCTTCCTGAACTTTCACACCCACATCCAATCAACTACATGTACCTTCCTTTCTCCTCTTGAACTCATGGGTCCTCAGACATGGCATGAACTTATTCTGGCCTCTTCTCTCTGTTTCTCTCAAATACCTGAAAGATCATCTGTGCTGTGATGGCTAATTTTCTCTATTACCATGTCTCGGCTCTGATGCCCATTATTCGTAGTGATTTGGTCAAACAATTAGTCGAAGTGGTTTCTGTGAAGACATCTTTTATAATCAGTTGACTCAAAGTAAAGAAGATTGCCCTTGATAATGTGAGTGGGCCTTATCCAATCAGTTGAAGTCATTAGAGCAATAACTGGGATTTTCCAAAGAAGAAGGATATCTTCCTCAAGACTGTAAAACAGAAATCTTGTTTGATTTTCCAGTCTAGCACCTAATCCATGGATTTGACAGCTCCCACAATTAGCCAATACCTTAAAATAAATATTGTCATATACTGGTGCAAGTGTACTATGTGTTCTATTTCTTTAGAGAGACACACAAGGGGTATCCCCAACCCTCCAAAGAAAAAGGTAAAAAGCTCTGCTGGGCAGAGCTTTCATAGTACACATTTTCCCTCCCACTACGCAAGCATCGAGCTTGACACAGTAGCATCACCTGAGAAGGTTCTCTGTGATTTCAGTGATTGTTTTTCATAAAAGCAGTTTTGCTTCAATCTCATTTTTGTGATGGCCGATTTAAGAGAACAACATTGGGCTGAGACATTTTGTTTCATGCTTGGAAAAAATGTGGTGATGTTGAACACAGCTTTAAAAGGCAATGCTATGGTAAAAACTCATGTGTGAGTGGTTTTCTCATTTCAAAAAATGTGAAATGTAGATTGATGACAAACCTCATTCTGACTGTCTGTCAATTTCCCAAACTGACGAAAGTGTCAATGCATAGTACATTTGGAGTCCGTTCCACAGGTCAGACTGTTAATCAAACTTTCTATTTAGAGGTTCTGAAAAGATTGCATAACCATGTTCAACAAAAAAGGTCTGATTTGTGGTAGACAAGGGACTGGTTTCACCACTGCAACGATGCACCATGCAGCCATCTCAGTGTGTCAGTTTTTGGCAAAAAACACAGCATGCCTTTCTTGCCCCACACCCATTACTCACCTGACCTTGCTCCACGCCACTTCTTTTTGTTTCCACAAATTAAGAGAGATGTGAAAGGACAGCAATTTGATGATGTAGGAGAGATTTTGAAAAAAATTTAGGGAGGTGCTGTCAGCTATCCAAGCAAATAAGTTTCAAAAATGTTTCCACGGATGGAATTGCAGATTTGACAAATGTATTAAGTGTAGTGGAGAATAATTTGAAGGTGATAAGGTTTTTGGTTGTTTGTTTTTTTAAATTTAAATACATAGCTTTGGGGGCAGGGACATTCTAGTTTTGGAGGAGTACCCCTTGTAATCAAAGCAAGAGATTTCTACTCTGGTTTTTGCTTTCTGTTGTTCTTCACTTAACTTTAACAAACCAATAATTACAGTGCAATGGCAGTAGTTTCCATAATGCCTCAAGGAGTATGGTCTGGGACACCTTCCATCAATGCAACTTTGCATAAGTCTGGCAGACTTATATGCTGCTTATATATTCTAAATGGTTTGGATGGTCCTTTCCCTTCCTAAATAGAAAACAGTATCCTATCAAAACAAAAACAGCCTGGGAACCTATAAGTTCAATTTCTTCACCGTATTTTAGTGGAGGCTAGAGTTGTGCAGTCTATACTTATTATTATTGTTGGTATTTACAAAAACTTAGATAAATACAACAAACAGATCAGTCTTGGAAGAAATATAACCAAATACTTCTTAGAAGTAAAGATGGCAAGACTTTGTCTCCTATACTTTGGATGTGTTATTAGAAGAGACCAATACCTTGAAAATACATAATGTTGGGTAGAATGAAATGACATAATGAATGACATTTTCATATTTTTCATCCATTTTAGCCTAAAATCTTTTAAGTTCTTTTTGTGTCTACTCGATAGACATTGACTGCTAATAAATGCACTCTTTCTCTCCATTCCAAAATAGAAATTCCAAGTCACATTAGACATTAGCATGATTGTGTGTGTGTGTGTTTTCTAAATATAAATTTTTTTCATACTGGAACTAATAGAGTATTTGTTTGTTTTTTCCCCTACATGAGGATGTTTCTATTTGCTTGCTTTTGAAGGTACAGCAATTTTCCAGAGAACTAATGAGAAATGTCATCCTTTGTGACTTGCCTGGCAGAGTTTGCTATCAGTGAGAACACTGCATGGACTCCTAGATGAAGATGAAGTAAGACTGATGCATCCCATTGTTATCTCTGTTGTGTCCACAGGCTGTAGCAACCAGGCACATTGTGAAATAAGTATAATCGCCAGCCCTTTGACTCAGCAGTTGGCTTGTCCTAGCCTGAGTTTAGCACTCTTCACGTGATGCTGATCTTTAATTTCCCAGGGATTCTCTGGCTCTCAGTTACAGCAGTGATTTATCCTGCTGGAAATAAGCCAAGTTCTTTTGGCCTTTTTCTCCCACTGTTGTCAGATCTTTTGCACCATTCACATGGTTTGCTCCTGCCTCCACAGAAACATTTAGAAGATAAGCAGACAATTTTAAACTAGCCAGGATTGTTCCTTATTAAGATGCCTCCACATCTCACTTAGCATGTTGTTGCATTTCTTCCTTTCCACTACATTTGTGCATCATTTTCTCCATGGGAATTACTTTTCAATTAGTGCCATTTTGCTTAGTTGGTGTGTTAGGCCAGGTTGACTAGAGAAACAGATTCAGGGACACTCAGATATGTGCATGAGAGGGTTTTATATTGATAAATAGTTATATATCAGGAAAATATCCCAGTCAATCCAAATCAAGCCTATAATTCCAATACCAGTCCATAAATCCCTCTTCAGACTCACACAGCCACAAGCAGTGATGCAGAATGCAGGAACATCACCGGCTGGTAGGTACAAAGTTTTGTGGATCCAATGAAAGTGCACACATCTCCAGGGCTGGCACAGGCCTCCACGTGGTGTCAACAGATTGGTGAAGGCAGAGAGGGGGTGGGGTAGGATTCCCAGGAACCTCCTTATGAGGAGGTCATGCCCACAAGGAGGTGCCATCAGGCTGTGACCTGATAGACAGACTAGCCTTTACACCTACACTTCAAGTTGATGTGAAATTATGTAACTACCACCGTTGGTGACATAAACTTTGTTTGAGAAGAAGGGCCACAATTATGAAAGCATTTGTCATTGCTGTTAGGTGTTGCTGAGTCTGTTCCAACTCATAAAGATCCTAAGTATAACAGAACAAAGCACTGCTTGACCCTGCACCATCCCACAATTATTATGTTTGAGCCCACTGTTGCAGACACTATATTAATTCACCTCATCAAGAGTCTTTGTCTTTTTCACTAACCCTCCACTGTATCATGGGTGATGTTCTTCTCCAGGGACTAGCCTCCAAAGACTCAAAACTGTACATCTATCTGCCACTGATACTTAGAGTATAATTAGATCAGCTGGATCATATGGTCCCAAGGACAGAGCAGCTTACACTGCAGCCAGAACTTGTTGTAGAGTAGCAGCTTTGAATTACTTTTGAATCACTTTTGAATCAGTTTTTGAATCACTTGATAGATAGCCTGGAGTAGCATCCAACTGAGGAAAATGTTGCTTTCAGAGTACAAAGACATCCACCAGCACTAAGTCTCTTTTTAGTTGAAGGAGAAGCCAGATATAACTATTTATCCTTCACTTCAGTAGAAATATCTCAACAGGCCTCACACTGCTGGATTCCTAGAAATTTTACTGAGATGGGAGGTACCTGAATTTTTGTCAGGGTAATTTCCTATCTTCTTTCATGTGGTTGCTTTGCCAATAAATTGAGTCATTGATACTTACTAGAT
>NW_022103924.1:6006098-6007090 GCF_000313985.2 Echinops telfairi
TATTTAGTAGATTTCCAATCTATTTCACTTCTAGAAACACCATGTCTAAGTAGCCAACACCTTAAGTCCCTATGAGTCAGAATATTCTGATTACTACTTGATTCTGCCATACATTACAGTAACCACACCAAGTGGTTTATCTTTATCCACAGGTGCTACCACCAAGGGGCCTAACCAGCCCCATTGTAGTTAGTTGTACTAATTCTATTAGGGTATTCCCACTGTTGAATCAATCACAGCTTCTTTAAAGATGCTGGGGTTCCTGTCACAAATTTGTCCTCACTGTTGTGGTTAAAGGTCTATATGTGGGTTTATGGTTCTCTCCTGATAAATCTACTCTAAGGTGTAAATTTCTCTAACTCTGTGGATAACTTCTTTGACAATATATCAAAGTAAGTCTGATACTTCAACTTGATGTTACAGGTCATCATAAAATCCATGCATTAGTGAACCAACCAAATAAATTATTAGATTCGCTCCTAACCCTTTGAGTTGATATGTGTTAAATGCAGAATCTGTGCTTAGTGGGCCCATATAGCAAACTCAGACTGATTCAACCTACTATTCCTCATATCAGTATCCCAAAACCTTAATAACCATTCCCACACATATTACTAAGGTTTCTATGTGTACATATTATAGAACTCTAAGAGTTTTTATAATTAAAAATGTGTTTATTAGCATTTAATTCACATATCATATAATTTAATATGTTAATTGCACAAAAAATAGTTGTATAATCATAACCAAATCAATTTGGGGACATTTTCTTCATTTTTGTACTCATCTTTATTAGCTCCCCACCCCCAGCCTAACTTGCCTTGTCATATTCCCAAGGAACTACTAAACCAGTTGCTGTCTCTATAGATTTACCTATCCTAGATTTCATATACAGAAAACTAATGACAATAACAAAGTAAAATAAAGAAAAACTAAATTGAAAAGAAAGCAGAAAATATTAAAAACTAGAACAAATTTAAAATGGATCAAAA
>NW_022103924.1:6009274-6010486 GCF_000313985.2 Echinops telfairi
CTTTCAGATCCATCTTCATTCGTGGAAACAAAAAGAAATGGCATCGAGCAAAGTCAGGTGAGTGAAGTGCTGGGGGGCAAGAAAGACATGCAGGGTTCTTTGTTTGTTTGGTTTTTTTTTCTTTTTTTGCCAAAAACTGTCACACTGAGATGGCTGCATAAATAGGTTCATTGTCATGGTGGCAAAACCAGTCCCCATCTGCCACAAATCAGGCCTTTTTTGTTGCACACTGTCATGCAATCTTCAGGACCTCTAAATCAGTGGTTCTCAACCTGTGGGTCATGACTCCTTTGGGGTCAAACGACCCTTTCACAGGGGTCACCTGATTCATAACAGTAGCAAAATTACAGTTATGAAGTAGTAACAAAAATCATTTTATGATTGTGGGGTCACCACAACATGAGGAACTGTATTAAAGGGTCATGACATTAGGAAGGTTGCAAATCTAAATAGAAAGCTTGATTAGCAGTCTTACCTGTGGAACGAACTCTAAATGCACTATAAGTCAACACTTTTGTCAGTTTGGAAAGTTGATGCATGCTCAGAATGAGGCTTGTCATCAATCAGTATTTCACCTTTTTTGAAATGAGAAAACCACTCATACACTTGAGTTTTTCCCATAGCACTGTCCTTGTAGGCTGTGTTCAACATCACAACAGGTTCTGTGGCATTTTTCCCAGAACAGGAAACAAAATTTCACAGCCCCACACTGTATTTTTAAATTGGCCATCACAAAAAAGGTTCGGATGAAACTGCTTTTATGAAAAAATTCACTGTGAACAGAGAGAACCTTACAGGAGATCCCACTGGGTGCACTAACTCAGAGCAAGCTACCTGATGCTCTCCTAGCAGGAAAAATGCACACTACAAAAGCTCTGCCCAGGGGAGCTTTATTCTGGGTTTGGGGGGATACCCCCTCAAAGACCTAGAAGCAGTAATGAATGGTAAGGGTATTTCCTGGAAACACTAAGTTATATATTTTAAGGCATCTGCCTCAGGTTATGCTCCAGAAAGCATCCCAGGTATCACATTGGCATACCCAGCTGAGTTAATCTATTCAAATGTTGGTAGAGAGATTTCATTGGTAATGGATTATCGGATGAGTGGGACCTACTAAAGATAAGACACTTGAGTACATCGGAAGATTTCATCCAGAGAGTAAAGAGAGAGCCTACATGGAAAAGATATTTCATAATTATGTCTCAGACAAAG
>NW_022103924.1:6011691-6013477 GCF_000313985.2 Echinops telfairi
CCCTCATGGGGGCAAACCAAGAGGGGAGCACAACACACCAGTGATGGGAATGAAGCCACAAAGCCCCTACAGAATCCCAATCATAGACTTCTGACTTTGGGGACAGCACTTAGCCCCCATCTGAACTGCCTTGGGGTTACTCACAAAGAGGTCACACTGGACATCTAAAGGCTAACATGGGGTGCATTAGACTGCTCCATCCCTGACTGTAGGAAGAACGATGGGGACTTTTAGGCTGCGTGCTTTTGGGACATGAATGCTGAAGACTGAAAGGGGGTATGTATTGTCAGGTAAGTAGGACCCGGGATATGTAACCCTGAAAGAAATCGGGACTGGACTAATGGTTTAAAACATGTCCTTCTCTCTATTTAAGAGAGAGATATTAATCTGCTTTGAGTCAGAATCCCTGTTACATTTGTGGCTATCTGCTTGGTCCTTTTTTGGAAGTGGGGTGGGGTATTTATCTATACAAGACAGGAAGGATAGGCAATCTGAAGGAGACAGTGACTGGACCAGTGGTTCCTGGGGAGCCTGGGAGGGAAGGGTGTGGGATGGGGAGGTGAGCAGTGAGCCAATAATGAAGGGTCCAAAGGAATAGTAAGTGTTCTAAAATTGAGGGCAAGGAGGGTGGAGCTTTTCTGGTCATGTATGATCAATAAAATTGTATCAGAGAGAAATTAATGAGAGGTGAATGATAGGTAAACCTGCTAGTGGGGCAGGAGTAAAAAAAGAAAAAGATGCAATAAAGGGAAATATATATATATGTATATATGCAAGTATATAAATATATGTGTACTTGTTTATATATGAGTAAATTCAACAAGGAAGCAGATGGACTTTGGGCCTCTACTTAAATTTTACCTCAATACAAGAACAGGTTGTTTTGATAATGTGGCATTGTATGATACTCACCTCCCTGACACGATTGCTGAAGACAAAGCCGGTGCATAAGCAAAAGTGGCAAAGAAAGCTGATGGTGGCTGGCTATCAAAAGATATACCATCTTGGATCCTAAAGGTTTGTTATTAAACAAGCACCCATCTAGCAGGAAAGGAAAGCAACAAAGCCCACATAGAAGAAGCACACCAGCCTGTGTGTTCATGAGGTGTCAACAGGAAGAGGTATCAGAAATTCAAAAGCAAGCAACCAAAGTGATGTAAACCGGTGTGGATGTAGTGGAGACCTAAAACCCACCTGTAAGATAATTGGACAGTCCCTCTTAGAAGGGCCACAAGGAAGGGATGATAAATCCAGAGGGTGGTATAGTATTGATGAGTCACATAACTGTCCTCTAGTTCTTTAATATTTCCTCCCCTTACTAGTAAGGTTTTTCTTTGTTTTGCTTCATTCATTAATCGTGTTAGATTCGCATATGTTCATTTGTATATTTAAGATCAATTCATTCCATGAAAGTCAAGATACGAAACCCTTCAGAAAGAGTAATAGGAGTAATGGTTCCCTGAGGATACAGGAATAGGGGTACAGGGGAGAATAGGGATCGGGTAGCACTGATGACTCACCTCACTCAATGGGATAGAACAACAGATTGTATGTGAATGGATATACTGGACTGTGTAAGTTATGGCCCAAAAAAACTAATATAGGAAAAAACAAATAAATCCTGGAGGGTAGGGTGGGGGAGGGAGGAAATAAAGGGGCGCTGATAACCAGAAGTTCAAGAAAAAATAAAATGTTTTTAATTGATTATGGTACAATGTTGCTTGATGTGATTGAACTATGGCATGTTATGATATCTATAAGAGCTTCCAATAAAATGATAAATAAA
>NW_022103924.1:6014228-6016091 GCF_000313985.2 Echinops telfairi
TGGAGCACAACTATGGTAAAGAGAAACAGCTGCAAAAGTCTTCTAATGGTTTGAACTTGAAACATGAGAAGTATGAATTTAGGAAATTTGGAAGTGGTCAAAAATGAAATGGAACACTTGAAGATCAATAGCCTAGGCAATAGTAAGCTGAAATAGAGTGGTATTGGGCATTTAAATTTTTTTAAATATATGATTTACTATGCCAGAAACAACACAATCAAGAGGAATGGCGAGACACTTACTGTCAGAAAGGATCTTGCTAAAGCTATCTTGAAGTACGACACTGTCTGTGATAGGATTATATCTATCTTTCTTCAAGGAAATCTGTTCAATACAGCTATTATTCAAATTGATACACCAAACACAAAATCTAGTGATGAAGAAATTGAAGAATTCTGCTAATGACTTCAGTCAGAAATTAATCAAACATACAATCAAGATGCATTGATAGTTATTGATGACTGGAATGCAAAAGTTGGAAATAAAAAGAAAGAAATGGTTGTTGGGCTTCCCCAGATAGACTATACAGAAATAAAATTGACTACATCTGTTGGAAGACAACATGGAGAAGCTCAAAATCAGCAGCTGAAACCAGACTAAGGACCGACTATCGAACAGACCATCAATTATTCATATATAAGTTCAGGATAAAGCTGAAGGAAGTGAAAAGAGGTCCACAAGAATGAAAATATTACCTTGAATCTATCCCACCTGAATTTTGAGAACATCTCAAGAATAGATTTGATGCACTGAGCACTAATGAAAGAAGATCTCATTAGTTATGGTAAGACTTTAAGATCATTCATGAGAAACAAAAAGGTCATTCAAAAGATAGAAAAGAAAGGAAAGATCAAAGTGGATGTCAGAAGAGACTGAAACTTGTTCTTCTTTTTCTTTTTAACCATTTTATTGGGGGCTCTTACAGCTCTTATCACAATCCATACACCCATCCATTGTGCCAAGCACATTTGTACATATGTTGCCATCATCATTTTCAAAGCATTTCTTTCTACTTGAGCCCTTGATATCAGCTCATTTTCCCCCTCCTCCACTCCCCCTCTATCATGATCCCTTGATAATTTACACTTTTTTTCATGTCTTACACCAACCACTCTCTCCCTTCACCTACTTTTTTGTTGTTCATCCCCCTGAGAGGGAGTTATATGTAGATCATTGTGAATGGTTTCCCCTCTTTCCCCCCACCTTTCCCTTACCCTCCTGGTATCACTACACTCATTATTGATCCTGAGGGGTTTATCCTGAAACTTGTTCTTAATCATAGAGCAGCTAAAACAATGAAGTCAAGCAGCTGAATAGAAAGTTGCAAAGGACAGCTTAAAAAGACAAAGCTAAATATTATAACAAAATGTGCAAGGACCTAGAATTAGAAAACCAAAAGGAAAGAACATGCTCAGATATCTGAAATGGAAAGAACTCAAGAAAAAATTCAAGCATTAAATTTACAATTTTGAAAGATTCTATAGGCAGAAAATTGAATGATACAGGAAGCATCAAGTGAAGATAGAAAGAAAACAGAATCCCTGTACCAAAAAGTCAACAGTCCACCATTTCAGAAGGTAGCATGTGAGCAAGAATCAATGGTGCTGAAGGAAGTTCAAACTGCACTAAATATATTAGCCAAAACCAATGATCCAGGAATTGAAATGTTTCAACAGGCTGAAGAATCACAGGAGGCATTCATTCTTCTATTCCAGGAAATTGGAAGACGGCTAAAGAAAGGTGACTCATCCAGCTGAGAAGCATCAAAGCCCACATGGAAAAAGCACACCAGCCTGTCTGACCACGAGGTGCAGAAGGGATCAGTTATCAGACATCAAAGAACTAAAAATCAGATCAGTGGGT
>NW_022103924.1:6016743-6039634 GCF_000313985.2 Echinops telfairi
GACAGCAGAGAAGAGGGCGGATGGAGACGTTGGACAGTGTAACTTATGACAAAACTATAATAACTTATGAATTAAGGGCTAAAGTAGAAGGCAAATGTTTTGCGAATGATGAGGGCAACAAATGTACATCTGTGCTTGACACAATGGATGGATGTATGGATTGTGATAAGAATTGTATGAGCCCCAATAAAATAATTTTTAAAGAAGGTGACCCAACAAAATGCTCAAATTGTAGAACAATATCATTGATATCACATGCAAGTAAAATTTTGCTTAAGATTATCCAATAATATTTTCAGCAGTACATTAACAGAAAACTGGCCAGATTCATAAGAACAAAGGGATATCATTGTGTGTGGAACATAAGGATATCATTACTGATGTCAGATGGATGTCGACTGAAAGCAGAGAATACGAGAAATGTTTGCTTATGTTTCATTGACTGCAAAAATGCAATCAACTATGTGGACGATAATAAACTGCAGATAACTTTGAGAAGAATGGGAATTTCAGAACACTTCATTGTGCTTATGAGGAACTTGTTCCTGGATCAAGAGGCAGTTGTGAGAACAGAACAAGGGAATACTATATGGTTTAAAATCAGGATTGGTGTGCATCAGGGTTATATCCTCTCACCATATTGTATCCTCTCGCTATATTGTATCCTCATTAGATGGTATCCTGAGCAAGTCATCAGAGAAACTGGATTATATTAACAAGAGTGTGGCATCAGGATTGGAGGAAGGCTTATTAACAACCTGTGGTATGCAAATGACACAACCTTCCTTGCTGAAAGTGAGGAGGAATTAAAGCACTTGCTGATGAAGACCGGGGATTGCAGCCTTTGGTATGGATTACAACTCAATGTAAAGAAGATCAAAATCCTCACAACTGGACTAAGAGGTAACATCATAATATATGGAGAAAACGGTGAAGTTTTCAAGGATTTTATCCTATTTGGATCCACAATCAATAATCATGGAAGCAAAATCAAGAAATCAAAAGATGAGTTGCATCAGGTAAATGTGCTACATAAGATCTTTTTAGAATATTGAAGAGTAAGGATGTCACTTTGCGGTCTAAGGTGTGCCTGATCCAAGTCATGTTAATCTCCATTGCAATATATGCATGTGAAAGTTGGACATTGAATAAGGAAAACTATAGAAGAATTGATGCATTTGAATTGTGGGGTTGCGGAACAATATTGAGAGTACCATGGACTACTAAAGGAACAAACCAATCTTTATTGGAAGAAGTAAGACCAGAATGCTCCTTAGAGGCAAAGATGGCAAGACTTTGTCTTAAATACTTTCGGCATATTGTCAGGAGAGACCAGTCCCTGGAGAAGGACTTCATGTTTAGTAAAGTGGAAAGGCAACAAAAAAGAAGGCTCTCAATGAGATGAATTGACACAGTGGCTGGGTAAATGGACTAAGGCATAGGAAAAAGTGTGAGGAAACGCTGGACTGTACAGTGTTTTGTTTTGTTGTGCATAGAGTCTCTTTGGATTGGAGCAGATTTGATGGCATATATATAGTTGTTAGGTGCCATCAAGTCTGCTCTGATATATGTGTGTGTGTGTATGCATACATAGAGACAGACAATGTCATTTATGTCAAAAAATAGTTCACACATTTCTAGAAGCAAGCAAGTTCAGTCCAGTTCCAAGTTCATGGGTCAGATGTTAAACTGGAACCTCCTAAACCATGTAGCTTCAGAGATTGATGAACTCAAACTTGGCAAGAACATCACACACTAGTGATTAGAAAGGCAGATGAATTCAAGATCAACAGGTCAGGCTGGTGACTGTAGAGGTGACTGAACCCAATGTTGGCAGATCAGATAGCTAGTCAGATGCAGGCTGCTGATGGCACCTGGAACTGGCAGACAATATGACAAGACATCAGCTCAAGTACAAAGAACCAGAGGTTAAAGAGCCAGATCCAGGATCCAGATACAGAAAAAAATCAAGCAAGTGGCCACGTATATAGTGATTAGGCCACACACCCAAGGAAACTTCCTTTCAATTTACATCAAGTCTGTGACCTGAGTAAGCAGGTTGCTGTTCACCCTGATCTTCTTACAACTGATTGACTGATCAGAGCACATCCCATATAGGGTTTAATACATTGTGTTTGGCCATATCATGGGGGATTACTAGGCTTTAGTTGGAAAACCACTTAGAATCCTGGTCCATCCAAGTTGACACAAAGCCTAACTATCATAGAACTATATCTGTTATGAGTATTTTACTGAGTGAAGTTGAATGATTTGTCTGTGTTCCTATAAACAGAAGTGATGATTATAAATATAGTGATTTTTATATCACACATGCTTTACTTCTTCTTCACCAAACAACATAGATTAGCACTAAGCATTCAGCTGTAAGCTGCCATCAAGATGTCCTATGGCATCACTATGATCCTGTACCATCCATGATTAGTTACAGATCAGACTGTCCTTATCCAAAGGGTTTTTATTGGCTGTTTTTCAGAAGTAAATCAGTAGGTCTTTCTTCCCATTCCATCTTAGTCTTGAAACATCATTGAAACCTCTTCAGTATCATAGCAACACAGAACTCTCCACTGGCAGATGCACCCTTCTGTGCATGATAGATGTTACTCTGCTCTGTGTGGCACAAAGGAATGAGCTTAAACTTCTCACCCAACTTCAAAATTCCAGGACTCTAAGGTATTCTGCAATTTGATTTCAAACTATATCAAAAATTTTCCAAATTAGCAGATTGTTTCTTATTAGACTCTTACAAAAATCATAAAGATTTAAATTTATTTTGCTTTACATATCTTTTCCTTTCTCAGAAAGAAATGATAAGTTGCTAATCTTCCACTTGGGAATATTAGATGATTTTGGTTTTGTCTTCTTGGTTACTTGACAAAACTAATCTCTTTTTTAAAATATAGACCTTTAGGTGCACTTTTTCCAACAATAAATCATGAGTACTATCATTGCTCTTAGACTGCTGCACAACCTCTTGTTCTTCCCAAAGAAATGAAATCATCTCATATTTCTGGGGTGATTTATAGCTACACTTGGTAGGAAAGTAATTTATCTAGCTAATAAATCCAAAACAAATTTTCTAGATGCATGAGAGAGAGGACTTCAACCTTTGTTTTATTGTTTGTTATGCCCCATTCTCAAATGGATAGTCTAGACAACACTTACTGCAACCAAGAGCAAATTCTACTCTCCACTGCACCATTACTTCCCACATTCACTTTCTAATCAAAGGTTTACAGAAGTCTCTAGAAAATTCTTATGCAAATTATACTTACATACAACTCAGATCAAGTCCTTTTGAATATGAAGTCCAGTTTTCAAGATTCATATTTAAATCTACTAGTTCATTAGAAAACAATTTCTCAATTATTTGTGAAAGTCAATTCAAATAATATATCCATCTAGCTTCCCAGAAAAAATTCACATAACAGACTTGTACACCACACATTTAGTGGAATATCCTCATTCCACTCATGTACTTTAATGAACTCCTTTCATTTTTACAATGGGCCCCACTAATGTACAATATTTGTTTTACTTATCAGTCAAAATCCTCAAAGAACCAACTCAATACATTACTATAGCAATGCATTTTATATTTGACTAAGAAAGAGTGAATGGTACAAAAATGAAAGTGGTATCCTACAAGTGGGAAAACATACTACTGTAAAATTACCATTTAAAAAATAAAATTATGGACTCTGCTTCCATGTTGATGAAGAAATGGGAGTTGTAAAAATCCAGGCATTAACAACAAAGTTTAAAAGAAGAATAAGCAAGGATAATAGAAACCACAAAATCTAAAACTTCAACAAGCATTTGACTCATTTTCATACAGAAGAATTATTTATTAGAGATATGTTTGCCAGATTTAGCAAATGAAAATATAGGACACCCAATGGAATTTGAACTACAGAAAAACAATGAGCAATTTTCAGTCCCAAGTATTGTATGGGATTTACTTATACCACAAATAGATATATTTCTTTCTTTCTTATTTTTATTCTTTATGTTATTTGGTGAAAGTTTGCAAGAAATTAGTTTTCTGTTCAACAGTTTATAAACATTCTAGGTCATGGCATTGATTTCAGGGTTCTACCCATTTCCTCCCTGAAAACCTTCAGAAATATTTCTTTCCATATGCAAACCTTTTCAGGATTTTTGTAATGGTGGTCACATACAATATTTGTTATTTTGTGATTGACTAATTTCATTAAGTGTGCACACACACATGCATGTGCATGTGTGTGTGTGTGTGTGTGTGTGTGTATACTAAGAAAACATCATTTTGGCTGCTGAGTGGCTGCCCATAGAAGATTTTATCATGGAAGTAATTACATTATATCAGTTCTCATCATGAGGAATCTTTACATCATAACTGTCAATGTATAGACTATGGCCCAGCCAAGTTATGATACAATTATCATTTTTTAAATGTGCATCCTTATGTTCCAGATGACTTTCTAAATGATATATATGTAAACACATATGTATATATACATATACATACACACACATGTATATATATAAGTGTGTGTGTTCCTCAGAGGCAAATGTGGTGAGACTTTATCGCTCGTATTTTGGACATGTTGTCAGAAGAGACCAGTCCCTGGAGAAGGACATCATGCTTTGTAAAGTAGAGGGGCAGCAAAAAATGGGAAGGCCCTCTACAAAATGGATTGATACAGTGACTGCAACAATGAGCTCAGGCATAAGAACAATTGTGAGGATGCCAAAGTACATGGCAGTGTTTCATTCTGCTAAGCAATGAATCTGAACCAACTCTATAGCACTTAAAACCAGCAACAACATATATACATGAAATTACAGTCTATCAGACAGTTATACACATCTGACAAGACCCAGGAAGAGGGGATCAAAAAAGTAGTACCCTTCACAATAGCCAGGCACAAATTGAAATATCTAGAGATATTCCTGACTTAAAAACCCCCAAAAAATTGTACGAGGAAACTTACAAAACACTATTACAAGAAACCAAGAGTGACCTCAACAAATGGAAGAATATCCCATCCTGATGGATTGGAAGACTCAATAAAGTAAAGATGTCAGGTCTGCCCAAAACATTATTGAAGCTAAATGCTATCCCAATGCAAATACCATCATCTTTGTTCAAAGAATTGGAAAAACTGATTACCAATTTCCTATGGAGAAGGAAGAAGTCCAGAATTAGCAGAGAACTCCTCAAGAAGAAGTACAGAGTGGGAGGGCTTGTTTTACCTGACTTTAGCACATTATTACATAGCCACAGTGGTCACAATAGTGTGGTATTGGTATAATGACAGATGCTCAGGCCAATGGAAAAAAACTGAAAACCCAGAAATAAAATCATCAGCATACAGACAACTGATCTTCAATAAGGGCCCCCAAAATACCAAATGGGAAGCAGATTCCCTCTTCAACAAATGGTGTTGAAAAAATGGAAATCTACCTCCAGAAAAATGAAGCAAGACCCTTACCTCACTCCATGCACAAGAATAAACTCAAGGTGGATCACAGACCTTGAGGTAAAATCCCAAACTATTAGGGCCATCAATGATTTAATTGGAACAAACCTGAAAACTTTAGTGCAGGGACATAGGCTATCGAAAATAGGGAAGGACCCAAATACAGATGAGACACAAACTGACAAGTGGAATATATGGAAGAATCACCTGTGTACATTGGAAGAATTCACCAAGAGAGTAATAAGAGAGCCCAGTAATAAGGACTGGCAAACATCTTAATGACATATCAGACAAAGACCTTATTACTAAAATTTACAGTACTCTTCTAGCTCACAAAAAGAAAAAATAAACTAATTGCCTACTATGGTGGGCAAAGGACCTGAACAGAAGTTTTACAAGGGCAGAAATCCGAATGGCCAATAAACATATGAGAAAATGTTACCGATCACTAGCCATAAGAGAAATGCAAATTAAAACAACAATGAGATACGACCTAACATGCTCAAAAATAGACCAATTCTTCCATCAACGGATGAATGGATTCAAAACTGTGGTACACTCAAAAATAGCCCAATTCAAAAAATCAGAAAGCAACAAGTGTTGGAGGGGCTGTGGTGAGACAGGAACTCTCATCCACTGCTGGTAGACCTGTAGGTATGTGAAGCCACTATGGAAATTGATCTGGCAATATCTAAAACACATGGAAATCGAACTACCATACCACCCAGCAATCCCCCTACTGGGCACATACCCAGAAGAGGCAAGAAACAAACCACAGACAGACATCTGTGATTGAATGTTCATTGCGGCACAGTTCACAATTGCAAGAAGCCTGAAAAAGCCCAAATTTCCATCAACAGATTAATGTATTAAAAAACTGTGGTACATACTTATAATGGAGTACTATGCATCCCTAAAAACAGTGATGAATGCATGAAGCACATCACCACATGGGAAGAACTGAAGGAAATTATGCTAAGTGAAGTAAGCCAAGCACAAAAGAACATGTACAACATGAGTCTGCCGAAGTAAGCTTAAAAATGCAAAAGGGGTATTGGGGGAAAAAAAAACTACTGTATACACAAATTCCTGGGGTGAGGTCCTGATATTATGGCAGGGCCAGACCCAATCCAGGGATACTTATGGCAGCCAACTAAAAAGGAGGGAAAAAGAAGAAGGAGAAGGAGAAGGAGAAGAAGAAGAAGAAGAAGAAGAAGAAGAAGAAGAAGAAGAAGAAGAAGAAGGCATGAGTAATAGGGAACAGGGCACTAACCCACCTAAGGGGGGAGTATTGTTTATATATATATGGGAGAGTGATAGAGGGACAAGACTTCAACCCAGTGCACCAAGTCATGAAGGCAACCTACCAGCATGAAGCAGGGAACCAATAGAGAGATCTGTGGGGCCGGGCCCAACCCAACTACATGGACACACCACCCCCTTCCATCCCAGAAGAATGCATTACAGAGGACAACACCGAAGCTACAGCTCAGGGAGAGGGGCAAATCTGATCAGAGCTCACAGGAGCAAATGAAGAGGGAAGGAGAGAGAGTAGAACACAGCCTGGCCCACCAGGCCCTGAGGATGATATTCTTGCTCAGAGCAACCAATGAACAGAGAGGATTATAGGGCCAGCCCACCACAAAACAAGATGTCCCTCACTGACCCATATCACTACCAGGGACAACACTGGAGGCACAGTTCTGGAATGGTGCCCTATCTGACCCAACCATACTGGGGTGAAATGCCAGAGGTGTGCAACAGGATAGCAAGAGGAACAAAGCAATGAAGTCCTCGGGGAATACCAAATACAGACTTAGAGGCCAGGGCATATCACCTCATCAGACTCCTCAACTGGAAAACACTCCTAAAGGTCAACACCCAGACCTGGAACTATGTGGTTTTTTTTTGTTGTCAGTTTGTTGTTGCTGTTTGGCTTTTTTGTTGTTGTTGTTGTTGTTGTTTTATTTTGTTGGGTTCTTTTGCTCTACCTTGCTTTTGTGCTTATTATTGTCTCTGCATGTCTATCGATATAAGATATATGGGATAAACAATCTGGGGAGAAAACAACCAACGGGACCGATAGTTCCAAGGTGAAAGGGGAGGCAGGGAAAGGAAGTAGGTGTTAACAAACCCAGGGACAAGAGAACAATAAATGATCTAAAATTGTTGTCGAGGGGGGTGTAGGAGACTTGGTATGGCTTGATCAGGGCAATGTAACCGATAGGAATTACTGAAACCCGAATAAAGGCTGAGCATGATAGTGAGACAAGAGAAAAGTAAAAGGAAATAGAGGAAAGAACTAGGAGGCAAAGGACATTTATAGAGGTCTAAATAAAGGCAGTACATGTGTAAATATATTTATATATAACAATAGGGAAATAGATCTATGTACATATATTGATGTGTTAAGTATCAAAGTAGCAGATAGACATTGGCCCTCTACTCAAATACTCCCTCAATGCAAGAACACTTTGTTCTAATAACTTGGCATTCCGTAATACTCACCTTCCCAGCATGATTGGTGAAGACAAAATGGGTGCATAAACATATGTGATGAAGAAAGCTGATGGTGCCTGGCTATCAAAAAATATAGCGTCTGGGGTCTTAAAGGCATGAAGATAAACAAGCAGTCATCTAGCTGAGAAGCAACAAAGTCCACATGTAAGAAGCACACCAGCCTGTGTGATCATGAGATGTCAATGGAATCAGGTATCAGGCATCAAAGACCCAGAACAAAAAATCATATCAATGTAAATGAGGGGGAGTACAGAGAGGAGACCCAAACCCATCTGTCAAAAATTGCCCATCCCCTTACAGAAGGGTCACAAGGAAAGATGAGCCAGTCAGGGAGCAGTGTAGCACTGAAGAAACATACAATTTTCCTCTAGTTCTTTAATGCTTCCTACCCCGTCCCTCACTTTCATGATCCCAATTCTACCTTACCAATCGGGATAGACCAGAGCATGTACACAGGTAGAGATAAGAGCTGGAAACACAGGCAATCCAGGATACATAAACCCCTCAGGACCAATAATGAAAGTAGCCATACCAGGAAGGTAAGGGGAAGGTGGGGAGAGAAAGGGGGAACCTATCACAATAATCTACATGTAGCCCCCTCCCTGGGAGACAGACAACAGAAAAGTGGGTGAAGGGAGACATCGGTCAGTATTAGACATGAAAAAATAATAATAATTTATAAATTATCAAGGGATCGTGAGGGAGGGAGGGGAAGGGAAGGGAGGGAGGGGGGAAATGAGGAGCTGATACCAAGGGCTCAAGTAGGAAGAAAATGTTTTGAAAATGATGATGGCAACAAAAGTACAAATGTGCTTGACACAGTGGATGTATATACGTATTGTGATAACAGCTGTATGAGCCCTCAATATAATGATTTTTTTAAATAGATGAAATTCATTTAAGCTGTAGTAGGAAGACATTTTTGTCTTGTAAAAAATCAAGTTAAAACAATTTGACTCATGGAGGTCCCATATATGTGAGAGTCAAACTGTGCTCCCTCCATAGGATTTTCAATGACTGTCACCTTTCAGAAATAGATGGCCAATCCTTTCTTCTCTGGCATGTCCGAGTGAACCTGGCCTGAAAATATTTCAGTTAGTATTGAGCATTAACCATTTATATCACTCAGGCAACCTTCCTTTTTTTCTTTCCACACTTCTAGCCTCCTTTTCAATAAACTTACACACAGAGATATGCACCCACACAGAGATACACAAATACGGAGGCACATAAGCAAAACCCCATCATTTCTTACTGCCAAAAACCTCTAATTAAAGCTATATAGATATATAGCATGTATCTTAAACATAGCCTGAGACAAAAGACCACTTTTCATTTTGTTTCAATGAAAAGAAAACTGAATTCCTTCCTCGCATCTCACTTTCACCAAACATTTCACTACCACCTGTTTCTGTTTAAACAAACAGTTGTCCAACTTTTTTTCTCCAAACTGGTTCGATTTAATTATGATATTTGAGCCATACTACTTGATAATTAATACAACAATTGACACCCCAAGAACCTGCACGCTGTCATAAAAGTTTGTTTCAAATAATTTGAGCAGTATATCATTTCTTTTTTTTTCACTCTTGCAATCTATCCAGACCTTCCAGAAAAAAAATCCCTGTCATGACCACATAGATAAGTTAATATAGTATCTTCTCTTGAGAAACTGGAAAGACCCCTCAAAGGTCTCTTAAATCAGGGTCTGATTCCTTCTGATTACTTATGAATTACATCAGAACCATCTAAAATTCCATAACAAAGAGAAGCCATCGAAATGCCCCTTTTTGTGCAGCTGGTTAGTGTTCATGGATTATTCATGAAGCACCACTATTCCAAATTGGTATAAAGGAAACAACAGGACAAAGGGCTCAGCCAGCAGTCTGGCTAACTGGAAATGTGATCAGATGAAGTTAGTGTAGTCATCAGAACGAAGGCCCCCATGAGATCTGATTTCCAATGAGTTTCAGCTGAATCTGGGCAGCAAATACAAAGCAGCTGTCATTCCTGATTCGACAATGGTAGTACCCAGGCCACTATGCTGGAGACTCAGGTCTATAAATCATGCTGTATGCATGTTGGGCTGCTCAACACCAGATCAGCAGTTCAAAACAACCAGCCTCTCCTTAGGAAAAAGACGAAACTGTCTACTCCCTTAAGGATTTACAGTTTAGGAAACCCATGGGGACAGTTCAACATGGAGTCAGAATTGACATGATGGGAGTTTGGTTTGAGTTTCAGTGAAATTATGTTAAAAAAAAAAAAGCATGGCTATGCATTCAGTTCCATGCTGGCCCCTAATAAATATCCAGCCAATTTCTAATAGGGTCCAAGACTAGGGACAAGGTGGTATGACGGAGGACTTAATTCCAACAGAAATCTGTGTAGCACAGAATCTCAAGGGAATTGACAAAGCTAAGCAAGAAGAACAGAAAATAGCCTGTGAGTGACTTCCTTTTTCAAACCCAAGCAGATTCTAAGCATAGTCTTTTCACAGGAGGGGGTTGAGAGAAGGAGAATGGATGATGACCTGTGTCAGAAGAAGGTGTCATTCATTGCAGCATAAACTCCTGATCAAACACATGGTCTAAGAAGGAAAACTTTAGAACAATTAGAGAAGAACAGGAGACTTTTCTTTTTTTTGTTTTATTGGTATATAATTCACAAACTATACAATTCAAGTGTTCAATCATATTAAGAGTTGTACAATCATCATTATGATCAATTTTAGAACATTTTCTTTATTCTTGTCCTCATCATTATTAGTTATCCATTTCCCATCTACCTGTCATGCCATGTCCCCAAGTGACCATTAATCCAGTTACTGTCTCTGTAGATTTACCTATGTTGGATTTGATATACAAAAAAAAAAAAAACAGTTTCAAAAGAAAACAACAACAAAATCCAACAGCAAATACCAAAGTAAAACAGAGAAAACCTTCAATCAAAAAGAAAGCAAAAAATATTAAAAGCTAGAACAAATGGAAAATGGGCCAAAAGGGTGATTGGATGATAAAGTGTTAAATTATACCCTAACTATCTGCACTAATTCACTTTCCAATGCATTCTGCGCAATAGAAACTTGTCCACATCCCGGTCTCTCATCAGGGGGGTTCTCCGGAGGCTTAATTCACATATATTTTCCCTTTGCTGTTTTTTTTTTAATGGAAATGACTTTAAAATGGTTCAAAAAGATGACATAATATTGCCTTTTAACCTAAAATATCTGCCATAATCAACTTTACTGTACTCTCTGACTGATACAAAGGCTATCCACATCCCTCAACTATGGTCAGAGGGAAGTCACTGGAGACAATCCATGTGTGGACCCTGAAAATGAACTTTGGGCTTCCACTGTTAGGAGACACCAGCCCCTAAAGATAGAACACATGCTTGGTAAAGTGGAGGGGGCCTCAAAAAAGACAAAGGCACTTGACAAGATGGATTGAAACCGCGATGCTTCAACAATGGACTCAGACATAGGAACCATTGTGCAGATGATGCAGGAACAAGCAGTGCTTAGTTCTGTTGTACATAGGGTCACTATGTGTTGGATCTGTCTTGATGGACCTACCTCAATATATGAGTTTCTGACTTATGCAGGTTAAACTCTTAAGTGCCTGGACACTATTAACAAACAATGGGGGTTGGTGATAGGGCAAAACTTTCAATAAAATTTATTTACAACAAACTGCAAAGTCTTATCTCTCATGGCCCAGCAAAATGCCCTGTCCTCTCTGATGTGCTCTCTCACGTCTCAGTCCCCAAAGGAACATGTTCCTTCCAGGGTGCCTCAATCACACCTTGATTACATCACTGATTGTTCACAGACTGTGTCCCTGTGGCCTCCCTTCTGGCAGGGATTGAGGTTTTTGTTTGCTTGGTTGGCTTGTTAAAAATAATTTTATCGGGGGCTCTTAGATCTCTTATAACAATCCATACATCAACTGCATCAAGCACATTTGTACATATGTTGCCAGTATCATTTTCAAAACATATTCTTTCTACTTGAGTCCTTGATATCAGCTCCTCTTTTGCCCTTCCTTCCCCTACATCTTACCCTCATGGCCTTTGGAGAAATTATGTTATTATTATTTCATATCTTACACTCTCCAATATTCCACTATCTCCCTTCACCCACGTTTCTGTTCTTCATCCCCCTGGGTGGTGGCGGCAGGGGGTGTAATACATCGATCATTGTGATCAGTTCTCCCTTGGTCCTCCTTTATCCCCCCCTCCCCCACCTTCCCCTTACCCTCATGGTATTGCTACTCCCATTATTGTTCCTGAGGGGTTTATCAGTCCTAGATTCTGTGTGTTGAGAGCTCTATCTGTACCAATGTACATGCTCTGATCTAGCCAGATTTGTAAGATAGAACTGGGGTCATGATAGTGGAACAGGAGGAAGCATAAAAGAACTAGAGGAATGTTGTATGTTTCATCGGTGCTATACTGCACCCTGGCTGGCTCATCCCTTCCTTGTGACCCTTGTGTGAGGAGATGTCCAGTTGTCTACAGATGGGCTTCACGTCTCCACTCTGCCTCCCCCCACCTCGTTCTCATCAATATAGTTGTTCGTTTGGGATCTTCTGATGCCTGATACCTGATCCTGTCTACACCTCGTGATCACACAGGCTGGTGTCCTTCTTCCATGTGGCTTTATTTCTTCCCTGCTAGATGGCCCTTTGTTTAACGTCAAGCCTTTAAGACTCCAAATGCTTATCTCCCAATAACCAGGCATTTGATTTTGCACCCATTTTGACTTCTATCAGGAAGGTGCGCATCACAGAATGCCAAGTTATTAACACAAAGTGTTCTTGCATTGAGGGAGGACTAGAGTAGAAGCCCAATATTATCTGCTACCTGGATACTTAACATAGAAATATATGCACATAGACCTATATCTCTATAGTTTTATATTAATATACTTATATATATGTACATGCCTATATTTATACTTCTATAAATGTCTTTTGACTCTGAGTTATTTCCTCTATTTCCTTTTACTTTCCTCCCATCCCATTACCATGTTCAACCTTTATTCAGTTCTCAGTAATTCCTCTCAGCTACGTTGCACTTGATCAAACCACACCAAGCATTCTACACCCTCCTCGACATCAATTTTAGATCTTTTGTTGTTCCCTTCTACCTGGGTTTGGCTCCCCCCTCCCTTTCCTCCATCTTCCCCTATCCCCCGCCCCCCTAGATACATCAGTCTCATTTTCTCCTGAGGATTTTTTATCTTGCCTATCTTATATAGATAGACATGGGGAAAAAATGAAGGGTAAAGAGGGGGAGGCACTATAAATAGTTCCAAGTCTGTCTGCTGACCCGTATGTATGCTTTCCAATAGAGTCTGATGAGGTGCCAAGCCCTGCCTTCCGAATTTGAACTTGACTTGGGGGATTCCTCAGGGACTTTGTTGCTTTGCTACTCTTGCTGCTGTTGCTCTCCCTTCATGTTTCCCCCTGGGTCTGTCCCCTACAGTGCTGTAAGTCAGTGAGGGGACATCATGTCTGGTGGTGGCACTGGCCCTACAGTCCTCTCTGTGCCTTGGCTACTACAAGCTGGAGTATTATCTTCAGGCCTTGGTGGGCCAGGCAGGATGAGGCGCTCGCTCTCTCACTCTCTATCTCTATCTTAGTTTTCTCTCAGAGCCACTACTCTCCCTGGGCTGTATCTTCAGTGCTGTCCTCGGTAGTGCAATATTCTAAGGAGGATGGGAAGGGGTCAACGTAGCTGGGACTGGGGCTGATGCCACAAACTCTCTGTGGGTTCACTGCTTCATGCTGGTATAGTGCCCTCAAGGGTTGAGAACCAGGATGAGAGGAAACATTTCTTGTCTACTAGATCAGGTCCCCCATCCCAGGCAGACAACAAAGTAGCAAGCAAAATTCAACTTGCAGACCAGAGTCAAGTGTGGATGGTGTCACTGTATGTTAATACAAACAGTGACTTAGTTAGAAACTATGTGGAAAATTCCTGGAATGAAAGCTGAAAAAAATAAGACCTAAGGAGCTAAAGAGTTGCTGTAAGAAATTAAAGTAGGTCTTAACAAACACAAAGGCATCCATGTTAATAATCGGAAAACCTATTATTGTTAATATGTCAATATCATTCAAAGAAATCAGCAAATTCAATTATCCCAAACTTCCAACTATTTTTTGCTGTTTTTGTTTTGCAAAAAAGAAAAGTCAATCCTCAAATTCATATGTAATTCAAAAGGCCCAAAATAGCCAAAGAAATTTTGCAAAAGAGCAAAGCAGACAGATTTACATTTCCTATATTTTAAACATACTATAAAGACATAGAAATCAGAACAGATCAGTATTAGTAAAGGGCCACACATATATACCAATGGAATAGGGCTGAGAGTCCCGAAATAAATCCACACACCTATGGTTAATTGATTTTCAAAACGGGTACCAAGTCCAATCAATGAGAAAAAAAAACATTCTTCAACAAATAGTGTCAGGAAAATTAGATCTCCACATGGAAAACACTGTAATTTGACTCATGTCTCATACCATACATAAAAATTCATTCAGAATGTATCAATTACTTAAATATGATCATCAAAATGATATAATTCTTAGAAGGCCACAGGATGAGGTTTTAGGACATTGTTTATGACAATGAATTATTAACTATGATTAGGAAAACACAGCAACCAAAGGGGGGGAAGTGAACTTCATCAATGGACCTTATGAAAAAAATGAAGAGATAGCCTGTGGAGAAACTGTTTAACTGGTAGAGGCTTAATATAACTGGTAAAGGCTTAATACCTAGAACATATTTTTTAACTCTTACAATTCTACAACAAAAGATAAATAACTAAATGAAAAACTGGGCAAAAGATTAAATAGATATTTATATAACTAAAGTACATGAAAAAATGTTCAGCACCATTAATCTTTAGGGTAATGCAAGTCAAAAAACACATGATACCACTTTGCACCAGCTATGATGGCAACTTTCAAAAAAAAAAAGACAAGACCATGTGTTGGTGAGGAAGTGAAGGAATTGGAACCATTATGTGCTATTAGTGGGGATGGAAAATGGTGCAGCTGTTGTGATAAACAGTGTTGCTGTTCCTCAAAAAGTTAAACTTGGAATTGCCATATGACCCAGAAATTCCCCTCCAAATATATATATTATCTTAAAAGCAGGGGTGCAAGCAATCACATGTGGATCCATTACAGCATTATTCACAACAGTCAAACAGTGGGAGAAGTCAAGTGCCTACTAACAGATAAATAGATAAAGAAAGTGTGGTGTTTTCACCTAACAGAATAGTATTCATCCACAACAAAGAAATGAAATTTTGATCATTTGGTGACATGGATAACCTATGAAACATTTTACTAAGTAACTTAAGTCATCCCAAAAGAATGACCAATGATCTCACTTCTATAAAATATATAGTAAATTAAGTAAATTAAGTCATCCCAAAAGAATGACATATGATCTCACTTCTATAAAATATATAGAATAGGCAAATGCCAAACGTGGGTTCATGGCTAATATGATATGGAGGCAGGAGAGCACAAGGAGTTATTGTTTACTGGTTGCTGAGTTTCTGTTTGGTGTGAAAAGAAAACAAAGGTTTAGAAACTGATAGTGGTGATAACTGCACAGCAGGGTGAGTGTAATGGATGTTACTCAATTATGCACTTACATTATTAAAGTGCTATGTATTTTATATATTTTGCCACAACATAGGCACCCTGGTGGCACTGTGGGGAAGAAATGGGTTTCTGAATATAAAATTGATGACCCCAAGCCACCACCTGTTCTGAAGGAGAAAGGTGAGGTTCCAATAATGAAGGGCAGTCTCGGGAACCTTACAAAGGATCACTATGAGTTGGAATCAAGTCAATGGCAGTGGGTTTTCAGGGTTTACTCTTATTATTATACCACAATATGATTTGTAAAAAGAGAGAACTAATGAGGACAAGAGCAATAGGGGAAGGCAAGGTGGTCCTGAATGCAAAATGGCGAATGCTGTAACACCACTCTTCGTGTTTCACACAGGAGTGTGCTGTGGGATGCCATTTGTGGTGGATACTGAAGAAGTCACCATCTCAGCTCCTGGGAGTTGGTAAGTTTACAGACTACCACAGCAGAACAAAGCCACCTTGTTCATGGTCACACCCTTTCCTGAGGCAGCCAATCACTGGTCTCCCTCAGCTCAAATTGGAACAGCTGAAGGGCCATTCCAACTCCAGAGTTACCTGTAGCTTTGTGGGTTGTGTCCTGACCAATTCTGCTTCCTTCTCTTCTCTTATGGCATTTCTCCTTCCTAATAAATAAAACAAAACAGCAGAAAAGCACTTCCCATAGGGTCCATTCTGATGCAATGTTACCCCGGGTGAATCAGAATAGAGAGTGCTTCATGTAGTGATTTTTCAGAAGTAGATGATCAACTCTTGCTTTTCAGGTGATGCTTTGTAGACTCTAATCCCCAATCTTTAAGCAAACTTCCAAGAACTTAACCATTTGTGCCACCCGGGAACATTCTCCCTCCCTAAGGGCACTCCTGCTGCACAAGAGTGTTGAAAAGCAAGAATGTTACTTTAAGGACTAAGATGAGCCTGGACCAAGGCAGGTGGTTCCAATTGCCTCATATGCATATAAAAGTTGGACACTGGATAATGAAGACCAGAGAAGACTTGATGCATTTGAACTATGGTGCTGGCAAAGGATATTGAAAGTATCATTGGCTGCCAAAAGGACAAACAAATATGTTTGGGAAGAAATATATCCAGAATGCTCCTAGGAGGCAAACATGGCGAGACTTCATCTCAGGTACTTTAGGCGTGTTGTTGGGAGAGAACAGTCCTTGGAGAAGGACAGTGTGTTTTGTAAAGTGGCGGGGCAGCAAAGGAAAGGAAGGTCCTCAACAAGATGACACAGTGGCTGCAACAATGAGCTCAAGCACAGGAACAGTTGTGAGAATGGCACAGGACCCCGCATAGGTTCTTTATGTTGTGCGTAGGGTTTCTATAGGTCGGAACCAACTTGATGCACCTAACAACAACAACAACAACAACAACAAAGTTCACTCCTTAATAAGCAGCCTATATAACACACTGAATTGCAGAGTCTGCTCTCAGGGAACCCAACTTATAAAGCCATCTCTATCTGGATTTTCCTTGGCAACTTTCTGGGGTAAACTTGCTAAATCTCCAGCAGAATTGTTGAACTATGCTTGAACAATTCATTTCTCATGCCTGAAAGAGCAACTGTAGGAAACTGGGATTATCAATTTGTTGAGGTATTCAGCTCATCAACAACATGTGTTTCCTGGGTACAAGAATTACTAACTTTAGGGAACAGTGCTTTTAATTAAAAAGGAGCAGCATTAAGAACAAGGATGGGCAAATTGGTGGGCAGGAGACCCCAATGGTTCTCAAACTGTGTGAATCATCTCAGTTATAGAAATCTGGTGATCGGTCATAAATCCAAGGAACACTGTTGAAACTGTTTGCCTTGTGTCAACCTTTGTCTTTAGAGAGGGCAAGGAAGGAGAAACCTGTGAGCCTGGAGGAAGCCAGAACCTTCTTCTCTTTTGTTGTTGTTAGCTGCCTTGGACTACACCCTGAACCCCATGCACAATCAAACAAAATTCTGCACATTCCTGTACCATACCATTAATACATTGCACATCAGACTGTAGTGAAGCATAGGGTTTCCCCTGGTTGGTTTTCAGAATTATTTTTCCAAACCCTTCCTCCTAGTCTGTCTTCGTGTGTAAGCTCCACTGAAACCCATTCAGTATCATAGCCACATACAAGCCTTCGCTGCACATGGGGGTCATTGGCCCAGATTTTTACCAGCAGCTTGGAAGGCAAGGATTTTACTGAACCACTGGACCACCAATGCTCCTTTTTCACTTTAATCTCCTTGCTTGCTTTCAAAAGTGCAAACCTGATCAACTTCAGTCATCCCAGAGTTCTGAGATCTCTCTTAGCAAGTTTGGGAGGGATTTTCCTTGCCCAGTGCCCAATACTCATCTTTGTGTTGTTGTTGCTGTTATTGTTAAGTACCATTGACTTGATTTTGACCCATAGTGACCCTATGCATAACAGAATGAAACACTGCAAGATCCTGCACCATCCTTACAATTGTTCCTGTGCCTGAGGTGTCTGATGCAGGTACTGCTGTCAATCAATCTCATTGAGGGTCTTCTCTTTTGCTTCCCTTCTACTTTACCAAACTTAGTGCTCTTCTTCCGGGATTGATCTTTCCTGATAACATGTCCAAAGTATGTAAGATGAAGTCTTGCTATCCTTGCCTCTAAGGATCACTCTGGCTATAGTTCTTCAAAGACAGATTTCTTTGTCCTTATGGCGATCCCTGGTACTTTCACTGTTATTTGCCAGCATGTATCACCATGTAAGAGGCAAAGTTCCACCTCTAGTTTGAATCTACTTGAACTCCTAGCTATTGATCAGAAGAGAGGCAGAGAAGCCTGTTTGAAAAGCTATACAGTCTTTTAGAGACCTTTGTCAGAAAAGCTGAGCACCCCTGATATCAGAGCAAGTTTGGAATCTGTGGCGCTCCCCATGTTCAGACCCTGAGAAGATCACTGAGAAACTAAGTGCCTCAGAAGAACCAATATTTGGCACTTGTTCTTATAATATTTAGGCATCTCTGAGCTTAACCCAGTCACCACCTGTAACTTCTTTGGACCAGCCCACAGGACATGCTATTCTTCCAATGTTTTGTTTTATGGGATTATGTTTCTCAGCTTTCAACATGACTAACACTCCCAAGAGGACTAGTGTCAACCAGAGATGACACAGCCAAACAGTTGTGCACAAGTCACCACCCTGCTGCTAGGAGAAGGGGTCTTTAAGGAAGACCATTAAAGAAGGGCTATGAAGTTAGAAGGCAAATCAGGTAATGCTAGATTTTTCTTCTTCTCCTGATGGAAGGCCTTCCTCATTGAGCATTCAAGGGTGCACAATTGAACAAGGGCAGTAGAATCAAGAGTAACAAAGAACACTGTCTACCAGGAAGGGTCTGAAAATAAGTCAGTCATCATACAGACAGGAGAGCCAATTCAGGTGTCTCTGTGGAGGAAGGTCCTCCTGAAAAGAAAAGGCCCTTTCTTGCCAGGCCTCCCTAGTCCAGTGGTTCTCAACCTTCCTAATGCCATGACCCTTTAATACAGTTCCTCATGTTGTGGTGATGCCCCACCATAAAATTATTTTGTTGATAACTGTAATTTTGCTACTGCTATGAATCATAATATAAATATCGGATATTCAGGGTGTATTTTCATTGTCACAAATTGAACATAATTAAAGCATAGTGATTATCACAAAACAACATGTAATTATATATTGTGAAATATTTATGTGTTTTCCAATGGCCTTAAGTGATCCCTGTGAAAGGGTCGTTCGACCCCCAAAGGGGTCGCGACCCATAGGTTGAGAAACACTGCCCTAGTCCATCTTAGTCTGGAAGTTCTGCTGAAACCTGCTCAGCAACATGCAAACCTCCACTGACAACAAGTGTCAGTTGCACATGAAATGCATTGACTGAGAATTGAATATACCTCTCCTGCGTGGAAGATGAGAATTTTGCCAATGAATCACCACTGCCTCATAATCCATTATTTATTTAATTCTTACAAGATCCTTATGGAAAGAAGTATCTTGGTTCCATAACCAGAGAAATTGAGGCTTTGAGAAGCTAAGGAGAAATTTAACAAGGATTACCAAACTGAAGTGATGGGGCAAGGATTTAAGTCCAAGTATAGCTGACACCCCAAACAAACTTAAGCTTAAGTTTGTTAAGCTTAAGCTTAAGTGTGGGAAACTAACACTGAGGAACATATGACTAGGACTATATTCCCTAACTTATAACAGAGGGAATCTAGAAAGCTAGTATTCCACAGTAGGAAAGTCACCACTTTGGTAAGTTAGAGATAAAGTCCAAGTACATTATTCTACATTAAATATATTTTCACAGATTCTCCCCTAATAGCTATGCTGCCTTAAAGTGAGCACATGGTTCATTCTTTCTCCCCGTAGATGCAAACATTCCTGTTATCTCCTCCTGCACACCCATCCCCCCTCATGCCTTCTCCCAAAGCAGGTAATAGGTTTCCTCACCTGTGAGCTCAGGGACTTTACTGTGGTTACCACCCACCTTGCGAGGCTAAAGTGAGCATGCTACCATGAAATGTGTCTGACTCCTTTATCTTCTCTCCTACCTCTCATATTCTCTATGACTTTACTATAATCTTTATATGTTATAACCATACAGTTGCGCCTGTTGACCCCCCACAGTTGTTAGAGGCTGGTTTACTCTAACACTTAAGATTCTTCCAGGATTTGGGACTATGTTAGTCCGGGTAGACTAAAGAAACAAATTCATAAACATACATATGTGTATAAGTAAGAGTTTTATATAAAGGGTAATTGTACATTAATAAAGCATCCCAACCCACTCCAGTCCAAGCCCATGAATCCAATATTAGCCCATATGTCTGATACCAATCTATAAAGTCCTCTTCAGACTCACAAAATACATGCAATGACACCAAATGCAGGATGATCACAGGCCAGTGGGTAGAAAGTCTTTGGATTCAATGGTGTTGTAAACATCTCAGCACTGGCAAGGGTCTCCATGTGACTTCTCCAGCACCAGGGCTGCATCAGGGTAGGTCCATGTGGCTTCTTCTCAGGGATGTCTCATAGGGAATCAGCCTTGTTAATAGTGAGTCTCCAAGGGAGTGAGCTGAGAGAGAAATGTCTCCCATCTCCAGAGAAATGTCTCCCACCTCCAAGGATGAAAAACAGGAGTTCCCAGAATTCTCAGGAGAAGGCCATGCCCACATAGAAGCCTCATTGGCTATGACCCAATTGACAGACTCACCCCATCACTCTTAATCCTCTCAAGTCCCAAATTGACACCAGATTATTAAACTACCACAGGGACTCACACTTAATTCTAGTTCCCATCTAAGAAAAATTAGTTCTTATGACATGGTCCTACTCAATACTCACCCTCATGAAGAGATCACTGAAGATATGGGTACAATGTAAAAATGTGGTAAAGAAACCAGATAGTATCTGACTATCTGAAAGAATAGCATCTGAGGTCTTAAAGGCTTGTCTTCAAACAAGCAGTCATCTAAATAAGTCATCAACACTGGTCACATGGAAGAAGTGCACCAGCCTGTGTGATCCAAGAATTGTAAATAATAAAATCTAAATCTGAAGGTGGGAACAGTATCAGTGCATAAATTGTGACCACCCAAACTGCAGAAGGCTGTGGGTGGCAATGGAAGGGCAAACTCATTTGCAGAGTCCACGCATGGATTATGCTTCTAGTGAATCACCTCTGACCCTATTCCAGAGAAGTGAATTGCCTTGCTATCAGACAGATAACCTTGTAAAGTCAGTGATGTCAGATGTAGTTACGTTCAAATGTAATACCTTACCATTTGATCTCTCTTTTGACTTATTTTAAGAGTGTTTCAGATTTTAACATTTTCTGCTTGTTTTCCATTGAGGTTGTTCCCTATTTTGTCTAGTCAGTGTTGATGGAGGTTGTTGTTGTGATTTGCTTCAGCTTGCATTTTGTATGATTTTATGCATAAGAAACCTAGGATAGGTAAATCTATAGCTACCGTAACTGGAGTAATAATTACCTAGACCCACGGCAAGGAATATTGGCGGGGAAGGGGAAGCTGACAACAATGTGTATGAGAAGAATGTTCAGAAATTGATGGTAATGATCACACGGCTTTCTTAATGTGAATGAATGATTAAATTGTATGATATGTGAGGTACACACCAATAAACTATTGCAAAAAATTAAGAATCTTCCAGGGCATTTGGATTAAAGTCCAGATTTCCAGTCCACTTCCCTGGAAAGTTTGAATCAGACCCTTTATGACAGAGCTCTGGAATCCGTAGCTTTAATAACTACTCTCAGATATTCTTTTTTATAATCATTTTATTGGAGCTCATACAATTCATCACAATCCATAGATACATCAATTGTGTAAAGCACACATACATTTGTTGCCCTCATCATTCTCAAAATTCGCTTTCCTCTTGGGTTCCTGGAATTAGCTCATTTTCATTTTCCCCCACCCCCTCCCTCCCCACTCCCCCCTCCCTCATGGACCCTTAATAATTTGCAAATTATTATTATATCTTATCTTACACTGCCCTGGCGTCTCCCTTCACCCACCCTTCTGTTGCCCATCCCCCAGAGAGGAGGTTATATGTAGATCCTTGTGATAGATTCCCCCTTTCTACACGCCCCCCTTCTCTCCCGGTATCGCCACTGTCAATACTGGTCCTGAGGGGTTCATCTGTCCTAGATTCCCTGCGTTTCCAGTTCCCATCTGTACCGCTGTGCATCCTCTAGTCTAACCAGGTTTGCAAGGTAGAATTGGGGTCATGGTCGTTGGAGGCAAGAAGCGTTTAAGAACTAGAGGAAAGTTGTGGGTTTCATTATTGCTATACTAAACCCTAAGTGACTCATATCCTCCCCCCTACCCCTCTGCAAGGGATGTCCAGTTGTCTACAGATGGGCAGTGGGTCCCCATCACATGCCACCCTCATTCTCGATGATATGATTTTTTTTTCTCCCCCGCCTTTGGTGCTTGAAGCCTGGTCCCTTTGGCCCTTCATGATCACACATGTTGTGTGCTTGCTTCCATGTGGGCTTTGTTGCTTCTGGGCTAAATGGCCACTTGTTTATTTTCAAGCTTTTAAGTCCCCAGATGCTATAGGTCTCGATAGCCGGCCACCATCAGCCTTCTTCACCACACTTACTTATGCACACATTTATCTTCAGAGTTTATGTGGGGAAGGTGGTCACACAATGATGTTTTTTGCTCTTTGGTGTCTGCT
>NW_022103924.1:6039848-6047259 GCF_000313985.2 Echinops telfairi
AAGGTGGGTATCATGAAATGACCGTTTAGTTGAGCAAGGTGCTCTTGTATTAAGGGAATGCGCATGAGGAGGCCCAATGTCCACCTGCCACCCTACTACTAAACCTATAAATATTTGCACCTAGGTCCATTTCCCCCATAATCTTAAATATATTTGCATATGTACAATGTCTGTATTTAGGCTTCTATGTATGCCCTTGCCTCCTACTCATTTCCTCTATTTCCTTACACTTTCCTCCTGTCCCATTACCATGTTCAGCCTTCATTCTGGTTTTGGTAATTCCTCTCAGTTACCTTGCCCTTGGTCACTCCCTACCAGTCCTCCCATCCCCTCCCTACCATTGGTTTTTAACCATTTGTTGTTCCCTTGACCCTGGGTTGACCAACACGTCCTCCCTTCCCCTACTTCCCACACTCCCATGCCCCTCCGGTGCCATCGGTCCCTTTATTTTCTTACCATATTGTTTTTTTTTGTCCAGCCTCTATTATCTAGGTGGACGCACAGATATATTAATATGTGCATAAACTTGGGGATGGCTTTGACAGCACAGTACCAAAGTGGCACATAAGAACATGGCGATGACCGTAGCAGCACCGACAACCTAACAAACAAAAAAGCCACTGACATACAAAATTTAAAAGAAGAGAAAATAGGAAAAAACAAAACAAAACAAATAGGCTAATAAAAAGAAAGAAGAAAAAAGCCTGTTAGTTGTTCAAGGTCTGTTTTTTGACCTTTAGGAGAGCCTTCTGGACAATTCGAATGGGGTGCCACGTCCTGGCCCCAGAATCCATCGTTTGTATTCCCTCAGGACCTCCTTGCTCTGTGTCCCTGCCGCTCAATTGCACACACCCAGTGTTTTGCCTCAGTGTGGTGGGGTCAGCTCAGTCGCACATCCCACACTGTGTCTCCGGTGCTGTCTCGTGCAGGGCCATGGGTCAGTACAGGATGTCGCATCTGCCATGGGGGCAGCTATATGGTCCTCTCTGTACACTGGGCCCTCCAAGCTGGGCTATCATCCTCTGAGCTTGGTGGGCCCAGTTGTGCTCTGCTCCTTTCCTCCTCCTTCCTTTGTTTCAGCATCCTTCTGGGTGTGGTGTGGTAGATCAGTTCCTTTCTCACACCAGACGATCTATTTCCATTTTCTGTGGTACACCCTTCCATGGTGGGGGTCGGGCTAATTCTGGTTAGGGCCACCATATGGTCCAGTCTCTTTGTGGATTCCTCTGCGTGTTACATTGCTCTTCTGGTTTGGCGTGTCCTGATGGGGTCTGTATGCTCCTTCCAGTTCTGTGGGGACACAACCCATACTGTCCCCCTGGGTGGGTTAATGCCCTGTTCCTCCCGTGCCATCAACTCAGTTTCTCCCCACCCTGCTTCTCCCTCCACTTGTCTCCCTTCCCCTTCTTTATGTTGGACTCTCATGTACCTCCCTAGGTGTGCCCTGCCCTCCCTCCAACTGTCTATGCTTTCACCCGTTTATTGCGAGATAGGTCTTTATTCTTCTATTCCTGGCGTGCTGATTGTACTTACCTCAGGGGACTCATGTTATACCTGTCCTTTTGCTTTTTGCTCACCTCGCTTAGCATGATTCCTTCCAGCTCTTCCCAAGAGGTGAGATGTTTCATGTGATCGTCCGGGCTTTTCAGTGCTGCATAGTACTCCATTGTGTGTATGTGCCAGAGTTTACTAATTCACTCGTCTATCGATAGAAACTTAGGCTGTTTCCAAGACTTTGCGATTGTGAATTGTGCCACAATAAACATTGGAGCTCAGATGACTGGTCTTGTTTTATTTGATGCTTCCACCGGGTATATTCCCAGTAGAGGGGTGGCTGGGTCATAAGGTAAATCAATTTCCATTTTCTTTAAGTATTTCCAGATTTATTTTCACAGTGGCTGTACAAATCTACATGACCACCAGCAGTGGAGGAGGGGTCTTACTTCACTACAGCCCCTTCAATACTTGTTGCTCTCTGATTTGTTGATTTGGGCTAGCTTCAGGTGTGTTAGGTGGTATCTCATGGTTGGTTTGATTTGCATTTCTCTTATAGCTAATGACCTGGAACGCTTTCTCATATGCTTATTGGCCATCAGAGTCTCCTCCCTAGTGAAGTCTCTTTTCAGTTCTTTTGCCCACTTCCTTAGGGGGTTAACTGTTTTCCTCTTTTCGCAGGCAATGAGGGTGTTGAAGATTTTAGTAATGAGCCCTTTGTCTCATGTGTCATAACTAAAAATCCTCTCTCAGTCTGTAGGTGTGGGTTGTCTTGTCGCCCTCTTGATGAAGTCTTTCGAGGTGCACAGGTGCTTTATTCTTATTAAATCCCATTTGTCGATTTCCAGTTCACCTGCGTATGTACCCTTCCCTATTTCAGTGAGCCTATGAATTCCTTGGGCCAGTGCTCTGAGGTTAGTCCCAATTCCTTCCTTGATGGTACTGATGGTTTGGGGTTTAACTGGTAGGTCTGTGATCCACTTTGAGATTATTCTTGTGCATGGGTTGAGGAAAACATCTTATTTCATCTTTCTACATGTGAATATCCATTGCTTCCAGCACCACTTGTTAAAAAGGGAATCGGCTTCCCACTTGATAGTTTGGGGACCCTTGTCAAAGATCAGTTGTCAATATGCTGATGGTTTTATTATTGGGCTTTCTATTCTTTTCCACTGGTTTGAGTGTCAGGCGTTGTGCCAGTACCATGCTGATTTGACCACTGTAGCTGTGTAATAGGCACTAATGTTGTAGATAAAGCAAACCCTCCCACTGTGTCCTTCTTCTTGAGGAGTTCTCTGCTAATTCTGGGTTTCTTCCCTCTCCATATGAAATTGGTGGTCAGTTTTTCATATTCTTTGAAGAAGGTTGATGGTATTTGAATTGGTATAGCATTGAACTTGTAAAGTGGTTTAGGTAGGATTGTCATCTTTACTATGTTAAGCCTTCCAATCAATGAGCAGGGGATGTTCTTCTATTTGTGGTGGTCGCTTTTGTTTTCCTGTAGTAGGGTCTTATAGTTTTCCTTGTATAGGTCTTTAGTATTTTTTGTTAAATATATTCCTAGGTATTTCAGTTTATTCTTAGCTACTGTGAAGGGTAATTCCTTCTTAATCCCTTCTTCCATGGTCCTGTCCGATGTGTATAGAAAACCTACTGACATCTGTTTATTGATTTTGTATCCTGCCACTCTTTCATATTCCTCTATCGCTGTAAGTACTCCAGCGGTGGAACTTTTGGGTTTTCAATGCATAGGATCATGTCATCTGCAAATAGCGATAGTTTCACCTCCTCTTCACCCATTTGGATGCCTTTGATTTCCTTTCACTGTCTTATGTTGTTAGCCGGAACCTCCAAAACAATATTGAATAGAAGTGGGGACAGGGGGCATCCTTGTCTTGAACACTTTTTCAGTGGGATTGTTTTTGTCTTTTCTCCATTGACTATGATGTTGGCCGTTGGCCTTGCATAGATAGCTGTATCAGCTTGAGGAACTTACCTTCAAATCCTATCTTCATGAGTATCTTCATTAAGAATGGGTGTTGGATATTGTCAAATGCTTTTTCTGCATCTATGGATATTATCATATGGTTTTTATCCTTTTTCTTCTCGATGAGGTGCATAATGTTAAACCATCCCTGAATCCCTGGGATGAGTCCTACCTGGTTGTGGTGGATGATATGTTTTATATACTTTTGTATTCTATTGGCCAATGTTTTGTTAAGGATTTTTGCATCTATGTTCATTAGAGATATTGGTCTGTAATTCTCTATACCTGTGGGGTCTTTGCCCTGTTTGCGTATCAAAGTACTGCTGGCAACGTAGAATGATTTTGGAAGTTTGTCATCCTCTACTATATTATGAAATACTTTGTGGAGGATCGGTGTCAACTCTTCCCTGAATGCTTGGTAGAATTCTGCCGTGAAGCCATCTGGCCTTGTGGCTTTTTTTGTTTGTAGATTTTTAATGATGCTATTTCTTCTTTCACTATGAGTTTCTTGAGGTCATTGATTTCTGTCTGAGATAATCTAGGGAGAGACTGTTTTTCCAAATAGTTATCCATGTCTTCTATGTTTCTGAATTCCTTAGAATACAGACCTTCATAGTATTTGGCGATTATCCTTTTAATCTCATTCGGGTCTGTTATTATTGCACCTGTTTCATCCCTCATCCTGGCTATTGATTTTTGCTCCTTTCTATCCTTGGTAAACTTTGAGAGAGGACTGTCAATTTTGTTAATTCTTTCGGAGAACCAGCATTTCGCTACATTTATTTTTTGTACTGTTCTCTTGTCTTCCCACTGGTTTAACTCTGCCCTGATTTTTATTATTTCTTTTCTCTTGCTATTGGAGGGGTGGTTCTGCTGACTCTGTTCTAGTTGTTGGAGGTTTTCTGTTAACATATCTGTCATATGCCTCTCTTCTTTTTTCATATAGGCATTTAATGATATCAAGCTACCTCTGATAACTGCCTTCGCAATGTCACATAAATTTTGATATGTTGTAATCTCGTTCTCATTGGTTTCTAGAAACTTCCTGATATCCACTCTAATCTGGGCCTGTACCCATTCATGTTGCAGGAGATCATCGTTCATCCTCCAATTGGTTGTCCTTGCTTTCCTGGACATACTCTTTTAATCTCCAGCTTTATGGCATGGTAATCTGAGAAAGATGTCTGGATAATATCTACGTGTTTGAATTTACTCAGGCTGGACTTGTTTTGCTGCATGTGGTATATTCTTGAAAAAGATCCCTGTGGACTTGAGAAGAATGTGAAACCCTTTGCATTTGGATGGAAAGCTCTATAAATGTCTATCAGGCCCTGTTGCCTAATTACATTGTTTAGCCCTATGGCGTCTTTGCTGAACTTCTTTCCCAGTGATCTATCTTTCTCTGATAGCGGAGTGTTAAAGTCACCTACTAGGATTGTTGAGTCCGTGATTTCTTTTTTCATCTTTTTAATAGTTTATTTGACGAAATTCCCTGCACCATTGATGGGATCGTAGATATTCAATATGATAAGTGCTTCTTGGATGACTGAACCTAGTGTCCCTCTTTGTCTCTTTTTATGGTTTGGATCGTGAAGTCAATATTATCAGAGATTAAGATAGTCACGCCTGCCTTTTTTGAGTTAAAATTCTATTGGTAAACCTTCTGCCAACCCTTTATTCTTAGCATATTCTTGTCTGTGTGCTTAAGATGTGTCTCTTGCAGGCAACAGATTGATGGATTATGTTTTCTGAGCCAGTCCTCAAGCCTTTTTCTTTTAATGTACGAATCGAATCCATTGGAATTCAGAGTTATTATCACTATCTGTGGGTTCATGGTTGTCATACCCTGTTTTGTGCTTTGGGTCTTTACCTATCTCACCTCATATCAGTGTGCTGTGTTTGAGTGGAGGTTTTCTATGTTGTCTTCTTTTCCATCTGAGACCCATTTGTCATGGTAATTGTTGCTGGCATATTGGCTTCTAGATGGAAATGGGATATATGGTGGTATCCTGTTTGTTCTTGGTGGAGGTTGATCCTCTGGCCATAGTGAGTCAGACAGTATCTTCCGCAGGCTCGGGTGTCATGCAGCATATTCTTTGAGTCTTTCCTTTTCCTGGAAGACCCTTATTTCACCATCTATCTTAATGGATAACTTGGCAAGGTACAGGATTCTGAGGGAGTGGTTTTTTTCCTTCAGCTTTTGGAAGATGTTGCTCCATTCTCTCCTCCTCTTCATGGTATCTGCTGTTAAGTCTGAGCATATTCTTACCTGCGCTCCTTTGTATGTGATTGTCTTCCTTTGTCTTGCTGCTCATAAAAATTTCTTTTTTTCCTCGGAGTTAGATATTTTTACTATTATATGTCTTGACGTGTGATTCTTGGGGTCTAGTGTTGCTGGCGTCCTTTCTGCTTCCTGCATTAGTGCCTGGTTCTCCCTTGTTAGGGTGGGAAAGTTCTCTTCCAGAAATTCCTTTGCTATCTTGGCTGCCAACTTGTGTATTGTGTTGAGTTCAGGTAGACCGATAATTCGAATATTATTCATTTTCATAACATCTGTCATTGATCTCAAGCTATCTTATTTTCTTTAATTTTCCTGTCTGACTGTCTTTCTCACTTGCTTAGGTCTCTTTGAGTGTCCTCAAGGTTGCTGATATGGTTATCTGCCTCCTCAAGCTAAATCGTAAATTCTGTGAACTTGTGTGTGGCTTCTGCTATCTCCTCTGTTAGCTCCTGCTTTGGGGGGTGGACTTCATCCTCTCTATTGTGGACTTCATCCCCTCTATTGTGGACTTCATCTCCTCAATTATTGCACCCTTGTTCTGGTTTGCTTCCTTCAGCTCCTGTATTACTGCGAGCAGACCACTGAATATTTCCTTCTGGCATATCTGTATCTGATTCTTCTATGAGAGATGTTAGCTCTGCTACTATATTTTGTCTCTCTGTTGTTGTTGGGTTTTTTTGGTTAGGAGTGATGTGGTCTGTTGATTTTTCCTCGATCCTTTCATAGGCCCCCATGTTTATGGGAGGTCAGTGGGCCCTTATCTGTGTTACTGTTAAGGATTCTCTTAGGTGATTGCCTATGACCTACCATAAGGATGGGTCAGACTGCTGTGTAGGCAGAGTTCCCCATAGGCTTAATTACCAACATTGGTGAGATGTTTCAGTGACTGGAGGGGGGGGCGCTCTGTGAGTGCGCCCAGGCTGCTTTGACCTCGTCTGTCAGGGTACCATTAGCTGCCCTTTTTTGTTGTTGTTTAGTAATAAAAAGGAAAAAGTTAAACATTAAAAAATAATTTTAAAAATTTTGAGGAGGATAAAGAAAAAGAATGGAGAGAGAGAATGAAGGAGAAACTATAAAAGAGGAGAGAAAAGAAGTGATAATAGTGAAAGTGGGAAAAGAAAAAAAGAGATAGGAGAAAGACCTATAGAAAAGGGACAGAAGAGAAGTAACAGAAATAGTGAAAAGGGAGGAAGAAAGAATGGAGAGAAGAAAGCACAGAGAGTAAAAGAGGAAAAAGAGGAAATCAGCAAGAGATAAAAGATCGATATACATATGTATGTATTTAGATTCCCCCCTCTTCTTTTCCCTCCAAGTTCTAGTGATGCCTAATAGAAGGCGGAGGTGGGCGAGGCCTCGCTACCACAGGACGGGACGTAGTGCTGATCTGGGCTCTGGAGCAGGGCTATGAGGGAAAATTGATCTTCAGATAAGCAAGCAGGCCTGTAGAGTGGAGCCTGCAGGCAGAGGTCACGCAGGGGAAGACTGTGGGCAGTTGCTAAGTAGGCAGAGGATGCCCCACAGGGCGAGCATCCTGCACCTTCTGGGAAAGACTGGGGCTACAAGGGGTGCTGAGATGCACAGGTGGTCATGCACGCCTCCTATGCTGGCTGGAGAGGGCTGGGGCAGGCTTGGAGATGGCCTTGGGGATC
>NW_022103924.1:6047601-6049986 GCF_000313985.2 Echinops telfairi
CTGGGCACACAATATCCCTTAGCAGCCCAGGGAGGGCAAGGTCACTCTGCCAAGCATGCAGAACCCCGTCGCTAGTGTGCCCAGTGGACAGGAGCACCCATTCTTCCGCAGCAGGTGGGCTTAGCGCTCTGCTGGGGCTCATGCAGAGACTCAGTGTCGTGGAGAGAAGCGGGCTTGGCGTTGGCAGGAAGTGCATGGCTCCACTTCCTAGGCGAGGAATGGAGTGGGAACTAGGCTACGGGGGCTGCCAGCTGACAAACGGGGTGCCGGTGGAGCGGTCCCAGGCAGCAGTGGGGGTGCATGGTCCCCCGTGAGGGCTGCCCAGGCAGCCCCCGGTAGATTTAAGATCAGCCACCCGGGGCTTGGATGGATGGAGGGAGGGATGCGGGCCCAAGGGCAGATCGCTGCCACGTGGGGAGAGGGGAATGGCAGAAAAGGGGCGCTTCTCTCCTAGTGGGGTCCCACCAGTGGGCAGCTGCTGTCAGGGGTCCCGCCACCACTGCGCATGTCTCCGCAGAGCAGGCAAGCGACTCTGAGCACAGGGTCCCAGTCTGGGGATGGAGTGGGGCTAGCGTTAGTCTAGGTCATGATGGCAGGGGCTTAGTGACCCGTGATGTCCCATGAATCAGAGCCTGGATCACTGAGGCTCAGGACAGATGTGTGGGGTGTGGGTGGGGTGCTGGCCCAGGGGGATATTTCACTCACCAGACTCCTACCCACTCGGCTACCTGGACACCAAACCCGCCTTGTTCGAGAGAGCTCTCAGAGTATGCGGGTCCCCTGGTCAACCATCTTCCAGGACTCTCTCAGATATTCTTAGCATGGAATTAGGCAAATACTCTATGATCAAAACTGTGCCTCTTCAAGTATACTAGCATTAAGTCAAAAAGGATTGTTATAAATTCATAGAAAACTTTATTAAACAAAAATATCAAAGTGTGAAGCTATTATTTATTGACATAGTCTCCATCTAAATCTATTCACTTTGACGGCAGTGTTTCTGCCTCTCTAACCCTTCCCAGAAGATTTCTGAACTCTTCAAGACCTGCTACATCAAAAGAGCAATTTTGGCATCTTCAAGGTGCTCAATTCATCTTATTTTTAAATGTTCTTTGAGTTTGGGGAATAGATAAAAATCCGAAGGGACTAGATCGGAGTTGTAGAGTAAATGGATAAGGTTTCTCAAAATTAATCGTGGGACAGCCCTTTCTACCCTCAAAGAATGAGCACCTGTACCGTCATCATGGGAAAATCCCTCCTTCAAATTGCTGGCCCTTTTCTCACCACCGCAGCTCTCCATTTTATTAAACCTGCTTCCTAATAAGCCTCCACAATTGTCCTGTGTCCTCTGAGAAAAAATCTATCAAGATCAGACTTTTGTGATTAAAAAAAAATCACCATAGCTCTCTGAGCTGAACTCTGTGTTATGAATTTAACTGGCCCAGCAGATTTCTTTGTAGATGCTATAATTTTGATTGGACATTTTTTAAGGCACCCTAGCTAGAGGTACCCTGGTGGTGTAGTGGTTATGGGTTAGGCTGTGATCCTCATGATCGGCAGCTTGAAACAACCATCAGCAACCCCTGAGAGAAAGACTGGACTTTCTACTCCCATCAACAGTTACAGTCTTGGAAACCCACAGGGGATCGGTATGAGTCAGCATTGACTTGATGACAATGAGAGTAGTAGATCCAAGACTGAGATATACCTATGACTGGGAGAATTTGTCTGCAGCCATGCACTAATGGTACAGCCATGTCTAAACATATTTTGCTTGGAATAAACACATGCATGTATGAACCAGAATCCTAGTAGCAATACTTCTTGATTTACCATTGTATACTTGTGATCTCCTTCCAGTGGGATCAACATGGCTCCAAAGATCCACATCTTCATCTTTTCTTTCAGAGCAAAAGGGTTGCCTTGGAAATGCTAAATGTTTTCTTCCAAACTGATTTTTAAAAATAATGTGTGCCCCATTCAGATGTTTTCTTTCCCTACATTGTTTCTTTTTATAGAGAAAATTATTGGATTGGGATGAAGGAACTTCCAAAATCTTGTAATAACATATGAAGGTGGAGGCATATTTTGCAGTACTCCCAGTTATTAAAAATGGCAACAGCTGAAGAAATGACTGCTGAGTGTTGATGGGATCAGGCATCAGGCATCAAAGCACAAAAAATCATATTGTGAATAGAGGGAGTTTCTGAGTGGAGACCCAAAGCCCATCTGTAGGCAACTGGACATCCCCTTACAGAAGGGTAGTGGGGAGGAGATGAGCCAGTCAGGGTGCAGTATAGCACCTATGAAACATACAACTTTCCCCTATTTCTTTAATGCTTCCTCTTCCCCCACTATCATGATCCCAATTCTACCTTACAAATC
>NW_022103924.1:6050830-6073813 GCF_000313985.2 Echinops telfairi
AAATGCACAAATGTGCTTGACACAATGGATAGATGCATGGATTGTGATAAGAATTGTATGAGCCCCCAATAAAAAGATTTTTTTTTAATGAAATGAATGCTGAATTAAAACAACTGCTTACTCAATACAGAATTAATTTCATTGGAAGAAAAACGTTTTAGACTTCAGCATCCCAATATCTTCTAGTCGTTCTCAAACTTTGGGGTAAGCCAGAATCACATGGGTGGGAGATAGAGAGGACTGTTAAAAATGCCCTAAAGATGCTTATTTAGTAAGTGCATAGTTGGACTAAAGAATCAACATTTTGAAAGAGCATTTGGGATTATTTAAATGTAAATGCTCATAAGTCATATATCCAAAATCATAGAAGTATATCAAGGCTGTTCCAGGTCTTTGCGGAAGTAGGTAGGAAATAGATGTATGTGTGTTTGTATGTATGTAATGGATGGATAGAAGGATAAATTAAATATGGGCGCATAATTGGATTATCAAGAAACACACAAAATCTAGAAGGTTTCATGAAAAAAATTATTAGAGTATCAGTACTAATTAATAATCCTATTAATAATATAAATAATTTTGCTATTGACTCAGTACAAATACTGAATACATAAGAAATATTGCTGCCAATATCCTCAGAAAATTAAATGTGCTACTGCCTCGAGGTGTGTATATCTCTCACATAAGTTAAAAAGAACTGTCTCAAATTAGCTGTCTAAAAAGTTTTATTTTGCCATCAATGATTATAATAACATTGGAGCTGTGCTTTGAGAGAAACAGTTATACTCTTAGAATATAGTAAGATAACAGTGGATAATAACCCAACAAACACGTACAATTGGAATTTCAAACATTTGGATGACACGGTGTTAAACCAAACCAAACTCAGTGCCATCAAATCAATGCTGACTCATAGCGACCCCTCTGGGTTTCCTAGACTGTAACTGTTTACAGGAGTAGAAGCACAGTCTTCCTCCCAAAAACCTGCTGGTAGTTTTGAACTGCCAACCATTTGGATAGCAGTATGCATAACTAATACACACCATTTAACAACTTAATGGCATCTCTACTTTGTGTTATTTCATACTGAAGTAAAGTTATTTCTCAAAAAGATGTATGATAAAAGAGGCAGGAGGAATTTGAGGGGAAATCAGTCCAGCTTGTCTTATCATTCCATGTATGAAAATGAATTTCAGAGAGATGGTTTTAAACTACAGAAGATAGAAAGAAGAAGAAGTAAAAGAAGAATTGGATATGTATGAAAGTAGATAATTTAATTATTTTATGGAATATTCAATTGTCAATGGTGAGGACTATTTCTTATTCATTATCTAAGGATTCCTGGTGATGTCATGGCCAGCTTAATCAGTTTATGGTTCAAACCCACCAGTTGCTCTGAGGTAGAAAGATGAGGCTCTCTGCTGCAGGAAAGATTTACAGCCTTGTAAATTCTATATAGGATTGTCATGAGTCAGAATGGAGTTGATGGCAGTTTATATGAGTTTGGGGTTTGGTTAAAGCCACAATGCCTGGAATGGCATATAACATTTTTTTGATGTACAATAAATAAATATGTGAAGAATAAACCAATGGATATAATTTCTTGAATTACAAAGACTTTATAATTTTAAAATAACAGGACAACACAAAAGCTATAAAAATATCAACAAATTGGGTAGAATTGAGACTGTTAAGAGTCAAAAGTCAGAAAAAAATTAGTGAAATATTTGCAACACATGACAAATAACAGTTTAATAACTTAGCTGTAGAAAAAGTTTACACCAATCTACATAAATCAATAAAATCTTGTCCTAGAATTTCTCATTTTCTGTTGGAAGCAGCATACTTGGTTAAGCATTTCTAGAGGAGAATCTGATGATGTGCAACAATTAGTAATTTAAGCAAGACAGAATGGTCTATAGATTTGTGATAGGTTTATTGTGCCAACTAGGCTTCCATAGGAACATGTGGGCAGAGTTTAATCAGATCAAAGCTTGATTAAAGGGCGACCAAGATAAATACTTTCCACAGTTAGCATCCTTTCTCTCTTCCTTCCTGGTGATAGGACCAGGGTACTGCTGCTTGAGCTAGTTATTTGCCTCAACCATGTGCTGCACTACCTGTGGGGCAAGCCAACCTGCAGATCATGTTGCTAGAACTTGAGACTCCTTCCAGACCTGCCTCACTCTGCTGCGTGTGTACACATCACATCACTTGAGCTCAAGGCTGGTTTATCCTATAGAAGTGTATACATCGCTTGACTTGAAAATCCCATTGGTGTTGGCTTCACTGAGCTCCCAGTGCTACTTACTGTTGCTACTCCACCCTGCTGTCTGCTGCCCAGGGGCAGTCGCCACTTTCTGCTTCCTTAATCTTGGACCGACAGTCTGTTTGAGTTGAAGTACCGTCAGTATATTAATCGCTCCATGATAGTGAGTTGAATTGAGCCCTCTGTACTGCTGTGTGCACTAATTAGTCATGATATTCCATCTCACTGCATAAACCTACCCATATATATATTCATAAGTATCCTGGTTTTGTTTCTCTAGAGAACCCTGCCTAATACATTTTTGCTTTGGTTTTGTTTTGTTTTTTAATTTTGTGCATTTGACAAGGAAGATAGGAAAAGGATCTGGCTTATCACTTCATTGCACAAACTTCAATAAATGTTTCCCCTTGTCCACTTTCTATCTAGTAAGCAGAAGATTTTGCATAGAAAAGATTACCTGGTGAAATTAAGAAACCTGGGAGGCATATTCACTGCCATTGAGTTGATGCCAACTCATAGTAACCTTATATGACAGGGTAGAACTGCCCCTGTGAGTTTCTGAGACTGTATTTATTTACATGAGTGGAAAGCCCCGCCTTTCTCCCTTATGCTCACAGATGTTTAGAGGCAACTCCCCCAAACTTGCTTTACACTAACTACCTTCACAATATTTAGAATAATTTTTAAAGCATTTTTTTAGTTGGAACACAATTCAGTATGTGCTCTTATCTTCTTGGCAGCGTGGGAGAGTTTCAGAGTTAGATAAAGAGTTAGTTGCAGGGGTGGCCCCACTATGAGACACATGACATCCCTCAATGACCCATAGCACTAGTGGGAACTGGAGACACAGTGCGGGAATTGGGCCCTATCTGACCCCACCACGCTGAGGTGAAACTCTAAGGCTGTGCAACAGAACAGCAAGGCAAACAGAGCAATGAAGTTCCCAGGGAATACCAAAAATAGATTTTGGAGCCAAGGCATGGCACCTCAACAGACTTGACTGGAAAACACTCCTAAAGGTCAACAAACAGACCTTGAACTATTTACAGCAGTGGTTCCCAACCTGTGGGTCTCAACCCCTTTGTGGATTGAACGACCCTTTCACAGTTATGAAGTAGCAATGAAAATAATTTTATGGTTGGGGGGGTCACCACCACATGAGGAACTGTATTAAAGTGTCACAGCATTAGGAAGGTTGAGAACCACTGATCTACAGGCTTCTCTCTCTCTCTCTCTCTCTCTCTCTCTCTCTCTCTCTCTCTCTTTTTTGGTTTTTGTTACTGTTTTTTTGTTGTTGTTTTGTTTTGTTTTGTTGCTTTGTTTTGCTCTGTCTTGTTTTTTGTGCATACTATTATCTCTGCAAGTCTAGCTAGATAAGATTGGTGGGATAAACAATCTGGAGGAGAAAACAATAGACCGATGGTGCTGGGGGGGACATGGGACAGGGAGGTGGAGAAAAAGAAAAGGAGGTGTTAACAAACCCAGAGACAGGGGAACAACAACTGATCCAAAATTGGTGGCGAGGAGGGAGTAGCAGGCCTGGTAGGGCTTGATCAAGGACAATGTAACCAACAGGAATTACTGAAATTCAAATGAAGGCTGAGCATGATAGAGGGACAAGAAGAAAGTAAAAGGAAATAGAGGAAAGAACTAGGAGGCAAATGGCATTTACAGAGGTCTAAATACAAGCATGTACATATGTAAATATATTTATATATGATGATAGGGAAATAGATCAATGTGCATATATTTATAGGTTTAGTATTAAGGTAGCAGATGGACATTGGGCTTCTTCAATGAATGAACACTTTGTTCTATTGAACTGGCATTCCATGATGCTCTCTTTCCCAACACGATCACTGAAGAGTTGTACGAGCCCCCAATAAAATGATTTTTTTTAATAAAAGAAATAAGAGAAACCACTGTTGTGCCAAAAAATTTTTAAATGCTAGAATAAGGTACCACCTGGGAATTTGATAAATAAAAAGAGCTAGTTGCATAACTAGCATGTCCTGCCAATGGATTTACGTTAGTTTTTAAAGAAATCCAAGCTCTTCATGACAACTATGAAAGTTTAGCTCAAAGGAAAACTGGTCCGTCCAATTTGACTTTCTCAAGCGTATTGAAAACCACCATATTTAAAAAGTAAAACAGCTTTCATATTTACAGTTGGGATTCTTCACAACACCCACATATTAGCATATCCCCACTGAGTTCCTAAATCCACGTTCTTCCCACCAAACCTACTTTGCCCCCAGAATTTGTTAACTCACAGAATGGCACCATCACCTTCTGACAAGTCATTCCAGCCAAATTCAAAAGTAATCTTTCTTTGGTTGACTTAGTCTCTACATCCAGCCCATCATCTGTCTCTGCTGCTACCTTGAAAATGCATTTTGCTCCCAGGTATGATATTCAAAATATTTCACAAGTAACACAAATGGGCAAATTGAAAGTAAGGAAGATTTTAAGAACTTGCTGATGAGACTCAAAGACTATCGCAGTGTGGGTTGCAACTCATTGTAAAAGCAAAAATCCTCACAACTGGACCAGTAATCATGATAAAAGTAGGAAAGATTGAACTTGGTGAGGATTCCATTTTATTGGGATATGCAATCAACACTTATGGAAACAGTAGTCAAAAAATCAAACAACTAATTGCAGTTGCCAAATCTCTTTACAAGGCTTCTTTAAAGTATTCAAGAACAAAGATGCTACTTGGGGTATTAAGGTGAGCCTGACCCAAACCATGATATTTCCAATACCTCATATGTGTGAGTTAGACAATAAATCAGAAAAACTGGGGGGAAATCTATGCATTTAAATTACATCATTGATAGGTAAATCTATAGAGACAGTAACTGATTTAATGGTTTCTTGGGGGCATGGCAGGAGAGGTTGAGAGGATATGGAGAGGAAATAAATATGAGTACAAAAGTGAAGAAAATGTTCTTAAACTGATTGTGGTAAGGTTTGTACAACTCTTCTTGATGTGATTGAATTGTATAACATGTGAATTATAAAACTGTTGTGTGAAAAAAAATCTAGTATTGGCAAAGAATATTGAAAGTACCACGGACTGCCAGAACAAAACAATCTGTCTTTGAAGAAGTACATTAATGCGAAAGCTGATGGTGCCCGGCTATTAAAAAGTATAGCGTCTGGGGTCTTAAAGGCTTGAAGATAATCAAGCGGCCATCAAGCTCAGAAGCAACAAAGCCCACATGGAAGAAGCACACCAGCCTATGCAATCACAAGGTGTCAAAGGGATCAGGTATAAGGCATCATCAGAACCAAAAATCTTACCATAGTGAATGATGAGGGCAGTGCGGAGTGGAGACCCAAAGCCCATTAGTAGGCCACTGGAGATCCCCTTGCAGAGGGATCTTGGGGAGGAGATGAGCCAGTCAGGGTGCAATGTAGGAACGATGAAAAATACAACTTTCCTCTAGTTCCTAAATGTTTCCTTCCCACTCCCACTATCATGATACGAATTCTACCTTGCAAGTCTGGCTAGACCAGAGGATGTACACTGGTACAGATAGGAACTGGAAATACAGGGAATCCAGGGCGGATGATCCCTACAGGACCAGTGGTGTGAGTGGCGATTCTGGGAGGGTAGAGGGAGAGTGGGTTGGAAAGAGGGAACCGATTACAAGGAACTATATGTGACCTCCTCCCTGGGGGATGGACAACAGAAAAGTGAGTGAAGGGAGACATCGGAAAGGGCAAGATATGACAATATAATAATTTATAAATTATCAAGGGCTCATGAAGGAGGGGGGAGCGGGTAGGGAGGGGAAAATGAGGACCTAATGCCGGGGACTTAAGTGGAGAGGAAATGTTTTGAGAATGATGAGGGCAATGAATGTACAAATGTGCTTTACACAATTGATGTATGTATGGATTGTGATAAGAGTTGTATGAGCCCCTAATAAAGTGATTAGAGAGGAAAAAAGAATCTTAGAATTGAGGATAGAGAGATTTTGTTGCACATGTTTTGGACATGTTATCAAGAAAGACCAGTCCCTAGAGAAGAGTATCATGCTTAGTAAATAAATGATTAACAAAGAAAGAGAAAGACCCTCAATAAGATATATTGACACAGTAGCTGAAACAATGGGCCCAAACCTAACAACAATTGAGGTGATGGCAAAAGACTTGGCAGTGTTTCATACTGTTTGTGTTAGTCTGGGTAGACTAGAGAAACAAATCCAGGGAGACTCATTAGTGTATAAGAAAGAGATTTATTTATAAGAGCAGTTGAATATTGAGGAAGCATCCCAGCTCAGTCCAGATCAAGTTCATAAGTCCAATATTAGTCCATATGTCTAATACCAATCTATACAGTCCTCTTCAGACTCATGAAACACATGCAATGACCCCGAATGCAGGAAGATCACAGGCCAGTGGGTTGGAAGTTGTTGGATCCAGTGGTGTTGTAAGCATCTCAGCACTGGCAGGGGTCTCCATGTGGCTTCTCTAGGTCCAGGGTTCTCTGCATCAGGGCAGGTCCATGTGGCTTCTCCTCAGGGATTCTCACAGGGAGTCAGCCTTGTCAGCAGAGAGTCTCCAAGGAAGTGAAGTAGTGGGACAAAGTGTCTCCTGCCTCTCTGGCTCTTTCTGTCCTCAAACTCAATTCCTTGCATTGAAATCCCTTTGGTCACAGTCTAACCATAGCATTCCTAAGTATTTACTCAAGAGAAATGAAAATATATGCCCATACAAAGCAAATTTTCATAGCTGCTTTATTTATGATAAATAGGAACAATTCAAAGCCCTTCAAAAATGCTAACTAACATAAGCCTAAACTCAAAACTCACTACCAATGAGTCAATGTTGACACCCCCACTGTGGGTTCCCAAGACTGTAACTTTATGGGAATAGAAAGCCCAGCCTTTCCCCCACTGAGCTGGTCATGGTTGCTAACTGCTGACCATGTGGATCATATCCCAACATGTAACCACTACCCCCCCAGGGCTCCAACCTGATACAGTATTACTCAGAAATACAAAAGAAATACTAAAGGCAAGGAAAGATTATGCTGAGTGGAAAAAAAAGATACATACAAATTATATGTATCCGTTTTTATGCAACTCCAGAAAGAAAATGTAATCTAAAATGTAGACCAATTCTTCTCAGGGGCTTGTGGGAGGATGTAGGGGGGTGGCAGGAAAATGTGCTGCCTGAGAACCAAGAGAGCCCATTTTCATAAACTTCAGTTCCCTCATCTAAAATGAGGATAAAGTGCATTCCTTTGTGATAATTAAATGAGACTAAAACACTGCTGGCATATAGTAAAAACTGAACAAATGATGGAATATTACTATAGCAACCAATGTTGCCTTTTTGAACTATAAATTAACCTCATTTTACTCCCCTTCCTAAAATTCTTCTTGCCTTCCCATTGCCTTTAAAATTTTTTAAGTGGTAAAAAAAATAATAACACACATATACATGTTTGTAGTGTGTATATGTGTATACACAAAAAACTGACATGGACTCGGACCCCAAAAATACTATGTGTTAAGTTGAGCGAGCCATGATTTTCAGTTATACATCCCTGAGAAAGTGGTCTGACATGATCAATTAGTTGTAAGGGGATTAGAGTAAGATGCAACGCTGGTCTGACATAAGGGGAGTTTTCCTAGGGTGAGTCCCTTATTTCTTTTGATTTTATAAGAGATAAAAGAAGAGAAATGTAAGCAGAGGTCAAGGAACCTGATAAATCCCCAAGAAAGAAGATCTGGGAGTAGAATATGTCCTTTGGACCCTAAACTGAGAACCTTGTAGGCCCAGGGGAAGGCTGATGCCAAGAACACATGGAGAGCTCCAAGAACACAGAGGCCCACGGATGTTAAAATGGGATCAGAACTTTCCCTATGCCCAGAACCGAGAGAGAAAGCACCCTGGATTCAGACTTCTGGTCTCCTAAACTGTGAAAGAATAGCTTTCTGTGTGTTAGAGCCGTCCGAGATGTGCGATTTCTTGTATAGGAGTGTTCAATAACCACAAAAGATATTAGTTTTTGTTTTGTTTTGATGTGTTTTAAATCATTTTATTGGGGGTTCTTACAGCACTTATAACATTCCATACATCAAGTATATCAAGAAGCATTTTGTACACATGTTGCCATCATCATTTTCTAAACATTTACTTTCTACAAAAATATTTATTAATTCCACAATTTTATGTGTACAATTCAATCATATTTATTAAGCTCATCATATTGTATAAATATTACCACTAGCCTTTCCAAATTATTCTATTACCCTTACCCATTGCTTTTATAATAAAATCTAGAGTCTTACAATATCATAAAAAGCATCTTGCAGTAGCTGGCTCCTATCCATTTATCCAACTTCAACTCATCCCATTCCTCATCTCATTCATCAAGCTCTGCCAAAAAATAAAAATGTATTTGCTTACTCCATAGAACTTACCTCAATGTCTAAACTTTTATTTACCAGTACTTATTTTCTACCATAGCATGAGGGTGTCCCCTCCAAGATCAAACCATTGTCCTAGCTCAGTTTCTGGTATATAAACTCACTGCAGTTGAGTTGATTCTAACCCATAGCAACCTTATAGGACAGGGTAAAACTGCCCCTGTAGGTTTCCAAAACTGTAACTTTTTACAGGAGTAGAAAGCCTCATGTTTCTACCAGAGAGCAGCTAGTGCTTTCCAACTGCTGACCTTGAGATTAACAGCCCAAAGCAAAACCACTATGCAACCAAGGTTCCTCTTCTACTGCTCTAGAGTGGATTCTGACTGATGGTGCTCCCATGCATTGCAGAGCAGACCTGTGCTCCATAGGGTTTTCTTGGCTGCCATCTCAATGAAAGCAGATGCACTATGACCTGGTGCATAGTAGGCACTCAAAATGCATTTGAATAAACAACTTATTTATTCAAATTTATTCAATTTATTCAAAATGCAGTTGAATAAACAACGGAATGAACAAGTACATTGATTCCCTATATGACAAAACAAAGCCCAAGGAGGATGTTTCCTATAAATTGAAAATATCAAGATTCCAAATTGAAATATCATAATAAAACAAAAATATCAGTCACCAGCAAGTTAATTCTAACTCATAGAATTTATTGTAGAGTAGAACAGAAAATATGGTTTTCGGTGGGTGTGATGTTGAGGAAGTAGATCACCAGACCTTTCTTCTGATACACTCTAGGAAACACAAACCACTTTTGGTTAATAGCATACCTAACTATTGGTGCCATCAAGAGACTCCAAATATCATAATAGAGCTTAGTGGGAAAAAAAAAGACACAACAAAAGTTGGCATTTAAATGGTGCATTTAGATACAATACTATGAGGGAAAGCTTTATTTCTGAAACTCATTCCTTATTGTCAAATTCAACCATCCCATCTGGATCTTATTTTATTGGATAGTTGGACCTTGAATGCTGCTGTTTTCCCTTTTCTTCCATTTTTTCCCCCTGCTGAAATATTCTTACATGTTTCCATTATGTCATGTATTTTGTAATTTTAGCTTAAATGTCTGGTTTCTTTAAAAATTCTCAGGGACAGCAAATCTGTTTTGCCTTAGGTAGTCCCAGATTTTAACACAGGGATATTTTGGATACATATAGGGACCTTTTTACTGTCCTACTCTTTATACTTAAAAAAAAACCAACCAACTTTCTATAAGTTTCCAAGACATCAAAACTCCTTTCTTCCAAAGATGCCTTTCCTCCCGTCCCCCCAAAGGCCTGTAAATATTTGTAAGTACTGAAGATTCCCATGATATTCTTTGTAGGAGCAAAAGCTACAGATCATGGAGAGGAATCAAGGTAAGTGGAACCTCCAGAACCCAGGAACCTAGGAAAAAGCTCAGAGGATGATGTTCTGACATGCAACTTCCCCTAACTTGCATGAGGCCCTGCTGATCCCTGTCATGAGGAAGGTGGACCCCTGTATATGATGACCTCTGTAGAGGTGTGTGCTTTTCACCAGGGTGGTCTTTGTTTAGTTTAAGCATTTGCTTTTAGAAGACAACCCTTTTCTTTAAAAAGACAGATTGTAAATACTTTATACTTTGCTGGTCTCATAATTGTCTCTTTGAATCTCCTTCTTTGTTTTGCCTGTTTGTTGTTGTTAGTTTCTGCCAAATTCCAATTGAAGACAATTATGAGACAAAATGACACATGTAGACCATAATAAAATTCTGCCACTCCTGTGCCATCTTTTGACCATTGGTATGCTCGAGACCATGGTTGAAGCTATTGGTTTAAGCCATCTCAGCAAGGATCTTCCTCATTTTTGCCTATCCTGTATTTAAAGAAGGTTCAAGTCTCCCCAGAGGCACCTCAGAAGAAAGGCCTGGTGATCTACTTTCAAAAATCTCAGCCATTGAACATGATACAAAGCATAGTTCTACTCCAACACACATGAAGTCACCATGAATTAGATTTGACTCGGTTCTACTTGATCAGTGACAACTGATCAAGGGCCTTGAGCCAGAGGGCCTCACTTCTCAGGCCCTGCCATACTGGTACTTCCTCAAAGAAGTCTGCCTTAGAACTTTTATTTACCCCCCCGCCAAGGAGGATTTGAAGATCTCTTAGTATGGCTATAATCTTTTGCTTTCATCTTCGTTCTGGGAGTTAAACTTTAGAAGAGATGTCTAAGGAGGTGTGGCATGGGCAATCTGGCTCATGCCCCTCTAAGATGGCAAAACCCAGCAGTCACAGTCCCCCTTCAATTTGAACATCTTCTAACATGCCGTCATCTGAGGTTGGTAGTTATACCGAGCAATCTTGGCGCCTATTCCCTCAGGGCCTCCAAGGGTTCTTGGGACCTCAGTATCTTATAATGCTAACATTTAATTTCTGGATGTGATATATAAAACACCTTGTGGGCAGGGGAAACACACACACACACATACACATACTTATTTACTGAGTAGTTTGTAGGGGAAAAGTCACAAAGTTAGTACAAACTGCACCTACTACTCATTTATTGACTTTCATCTTGTCTGACACTTCACATTCATGACAATAGCACAAAATCTACTTTCTGACTTTTTTGCACACTAATGAGGCAGTGTATCTGGCAGTCATAAATACTGAGATGTTTGGCCAGAGTAAAACAGGCTGTGATGCTTAAGGTTATGTGTCAATTTGGCTGGATCATGATTCTCAGTAGTTTGGAAGCTATTAATGCTATTATTTGGCAGTTAAGTAATGATGTAGTATTTTTTACCATTTTGTGATCTGATGTGATCAACCTCCGTTTTCTTGTAACAGCCATTTTCACCTATCGACCTGACCTTTATAACCTAACCATGTCAATAAGTGAGGAGTGGGTGCACATGTAATTTTCACATAGTACTAATTACACATTATTGAAGCCTAATACTGAAAAATAGTGGCTATAAAAACACCAAAAAATCTAATGTTTAAATAATAAAGAAAAGGTAATCTGATAAGGACCAAAGTTGCTTAAAAGTTTATTTAGAGAGGTGATTAAGACAATCTCCAGAACTCCAGACAAGAAGTGAGGCAGGTCCGGGGGTGGTAGGACACATGAAATGGCTTGATTGCCATAGTCTTCAGCCAAGAACTTTTCTCCAAGCAAGTAGTAAAGTGGATTTTCAAACTCTGATAGTTTTTCCCCTAAGTCAAAAGAACAAGTGGATAAATTTTGTCTTTTGGGAAATTATCTCTTACCATTTTTATGCTATTTCGTTCATTCAAGAAACATTTATTGAATTCCTGCTAAGAGCCAGGCCATCTGGCAAATGCTGTGGATAAAACAAATGCTATAAAGATAAAACAAACAGAGAGCTAATCTTGTGGGAGAGCTTGAGTCTCCTAGTGGATGATGGAAGCAACAACTCTAATTTATTAAGTATGACCCAGGTGTCTGTTATTACCCTATTAATATGCATAAATATACCTCAAGGTATGGTTCTTATTTTCCTGCTGTGGAAATGAGGGCATTCCAGAGTGTGCCGAACCCCAAGCCCAGGTCTTTTTGCCTCCAGGACCCTGCTCTGCTCCACTCCAGCACTGTCTTCTTGAAATAGAATCCGAGTTTCATATACAAGATGGCTTCAAAAAATTCACGGTAAAATGGAATTAAAATATAATAGAATGTTTCCAAGAACTTTTTTGAAGTCCCTCATATAATTTTACATTTTCTAAGAGCCACACTTGAAAAGATGTAAAAAGAAGCAGATGCAACCAACTTGAATTATATATATTCTTTAACCGAATCTATTCCAAACCACTATCTTTCCAACAAGAAATGAATATAATCATTGTTCTTGAAGCATTTTATTTTCATCATAAAAATCCAGTGGACCACAGTCATGAGGAATGAAGTCCTGATACATGTTACAACATGGCTGAACCTGAAAACATTATGCTGACGAAATATGTCAGACACAAAAAGATAACATTGTGACTCCACTTACAGGGAATATTTAGTACAAGCAGGAATATAGAGAATAAATTTCATTAGGGGTTACGAGGGGTCAGAGGGAAAGGAGGCATTGAGATTCTGTTAACATCTGTGGACTAATTTGGAAAAGAATAGTGGTTATGGCTAGACAATATGATGAAATTATTAATGCCACTGAATTTTGTAGGCAAAAAAATTCGACATGGTAAATGTTTTGTTTTTTATATATACACATACATACATTTGATATACATACACACACATATATATTTATATATATATATTTTTTTTTAATTCTTTGGACTGATCATTCTTCAAGCACCCAAGTCATATGAGGCTATTTGGGGGTTAGCCTCTGTCCATGTGTCACTGTTGCTCATCGCTAATTATTGTTGCTCCATGGCCACCAAGTGGACTCTGACTTATGATGACCCCAAGCGCTACAGAATAGAACTGTTCCACAGGGTTGTCTTGCCTGTAATCTTCATAGAAGGAGGTCACCACACCTTTTTTCCATGGTGCTACCGAGTGATTCCAAGCTGCTTGTACCTCCCAAGCTTTTTATTGGTGGTAGAGACAAAAAGCAAGGTCAGGAGCCACCTCTCCGAGAGCCTAGAGAGGAGGTTGTTTCCTCCAATGAGATTGAGTTTCCATCATGCGAAAACAAAGGATCTGATTGTTAAGACCCCTATACATGTCACTGCAGACTATCAAGGCCTTTCTATTGCCTGCTTTGGTCAATCTCCAGGCCTATTTCTTCCTAGCTAATATGTTCTTTAAAATGTTCCTTCTCTCTTTTCTCCAACTCTATGCATTCTTTTCATGATGGTGTCAATGTCTCCTTGAGTCTTAACTGGGTTTCTTCTCCTAAGGACATGGATGTTTTTAAACTACGTGTCCCTGAAGTTGTTGATCTAATGATAGAATTTCAGCAGTGTGGCAAGCAAGTAGGGAATAAAGATTCACCTAGTGCTTGAACTGAAAAATTGTAAAACCTGGTTAACACAGAAAGGCTAGTTTAAGGGTTAAAATAATAAAAGCAAATAAATCAAGTAATGTGTGTTTTTGTTGTTGTTTGTTTTTCCTGAAACTGCAGTCTTCCCTCTAGGTTTGTGACTCTCCATAGCTCTATACCTTAATTTGAAACAAGGCACTCAAAAGAGGCATCCTGCTAATATTCAGTTACTTAAGGGAAAATATGAAGGCTTCATAAATAAATGCGTTGCCAAGCCTTCAGAGCTGCAAAAGGCTTGTGCCGAGAACTGTCAAATGTCAGAAATAATTACCAGGCAGAATGTAACTCACACATCTTGCAGACATGATCAACACTACGTAATCCTTCCTGCCTTCATCTGTCTGGACAAAGTTCATGTAGGAAAGAAGCTGAGCCTGGCGCCTTTGGGCGTCCAAGACTTGGAGAAGACAGTCCTAGACCTAATTCTGGAACACTATGTCACTACCAGAGTCCACCATTTATAGATCCACCAGTCAGATGATGTTTTGCTTGAGTTTGCTTTTATACATGTACCTGGAGTTGTTCATAATTGCCAGGATATTTAAACTGTTCTACTACAAAATGAAACAGAAGATAGACACAGAAAACTATACCAAAGGGGTAAATTTTAAGGAATTATAATAACCAGGTAGGTCAAGAAATAGGACTCAACAGTCTTCTTAGAAACCCCCATTCTAGGTCTCATCCAAGATATGATCTCCTACAAAGATAGAGAGCGATTGCAAACTTTGGTAAAAACAAAGACAAAAAAATTTCCCTTGTCTTACCACCAAAGACCAAAGTGTGAATCCCCGGACAGCACAGTCATTCACACCTATTTTTAAAGAATCTGAAAGGTTTTCATCTTATCTCATATATAATTTCTCCCTCCAACCTTTATTTTTCCTGATAGGCTATCTATTAAACTCACAGAGATTGAGTCAATTCCGACTCATAACCACCCTGTAGGAACGAGTAGAACTGCCCCGGTGGATTTCCAAAGTAAATTCTTTACAGGAGGAGGAAGCTTCATCTTTGTCCTGCAGTACGACTGGAGGTTTCAAACTGCCCACCTTGCAGTTAGCAGCCCAAAGCATAACCTACTACACTATCAGGGCTCCTTTCATCTACTAAAATATGTTGTTTCTAAAGTTTCTTTTATCTTTACGTCACTCCTCACCATTTCCTCCCCCACTTTCAAACATGTTCCACAACCTCCCCCCCGCCATACTTCACTAATTCAGGCTAACCAGAGTTGTCAGCGATTTTTTTCCAGTCATTTTCCCCATGCTAATATACCATATGTAATTTCAGATGTGCACACATCTGCACTATCAGAGTCCCCAGTGGGCACAAATGATCAAAATACCCAGTTGCTAACCAAATGGTTGAAGCTTTGAATCCACACAGAGGTGCCTCAGAAGAAAGTCATGGTGCTGTTTCCCTCAAAACCAGCCTTGTAAAGCCCTATGGAGCAGTTCTGTGATAAATGTGGAGTCACTCTAAGTCAGATTCAGCTCAATGGCACCTGAGGGTTTTTTTGTTTTTGTTTTTGTTTTTCATGGAAATAACAACTATACTTACTGAGCACCTATTTTATTCCAAGCATCATTCTAAGTTTTTGAATGCAATAACTAATTAATTCTCACAGCAACCTTATGAAATATATACTGTTTTGCTGTTGTTGTTTAATCTCTGTTGAATATATGAAAACCAGAGACACAGAGAGGTTGCATTAAGTTCCCAGAATCACACAGCTATTAAGAATTGGATCCAGAAGCAAACCTGGATCTAGAAGAGAATAAACACAAAACATAGCTACATCAATAGTTTGGATACAAAGATAAGATTGCATGAGACATTTCTTTATACAGCACTTGGTGGAAATTCTTCCAAGTCAACCTACCCAGATTCATTATATTTTTCACTGCAGCACAAACACTTATTCTGATGACCTTTTTTTTCCATCAGTAATTGGCCTGATGACGAACCTTTATTGTGTTCCCAGTTTTATGCTCCAAGAGCAATGCTACAGATAACATGTCTGAATGGAAGTGTGGAGATAACTGGAACCTTTATTTCTAGGCAATGAATCTCAAGAGTGGAATTACAGTGTTGCCCTATATCAGCAGTTCTCAACCTGTGGATCGCGACCCCTTTTGGGGTCAAACAACCCTTTCACAGGGGTTGCCTGATTCATAACAGCAGCAAAATTACAGTTATGAAGTAGCAACGAAAATAATGTTATGGTTGGGAGTCACCCCAACATGAGGAATTGTATTAAAGGATCATGGCATTAGGAAGGTTGAGAAACACTGCTCTATATGTATGCTTTTAATAATCATTGCTTTTTGAGTCCCAAAGAGAGCTGCAATGCTTCCCCTTTCTACCAGCAGAGTGTGAGAAATCCTACCCCTACCTCTCCATCAACAGTAGGAATTCCACCTCTTTTAAGTTTTTGTCAGTGATATGAATATGGGGGTACATCTTTGCTTTTTAAAGTTGAATGTCCTATTGGAACAGTTTATTTGTTTTAATGTTTGCCTTTTATCATTTGGGTTTGCTCTTCTATTTATGTTAGGGGTATCTGTAAACTAGCAATGTTATCCCTTTGTCTGAAGAACCTTGCTTAATTATATATCTAAAAGTCATTTGCTCTTTAGTCCACCCAATTCATGTTGACCCCAGTGTGTCCAAGGAGAACTTTGCTCCATAGGGTTTTAAATGGCTACTTTTTCAAAAGTAGGTCTCCAGGCCTTTATTCCAAGATGCTTCTGGGAGAACTTGAACCTTTCAGTTGGCAGGTGTGATAGTTAACATTTTATATCAGCTTGCCTGGGTCCTGATTCTCAGAGGGTTGACAGTTAAGACAGTTAATATCTGATATAATGTAATAATCTCAATGATCAGATCTGCTTTGAGCAATCAACCAATTGAAATACATTTCCTTGGGGGTGTGGCCTGCTTCCAATATCTGTGGGTGATGTGGAAAAGCTGGTTTGCTTTTTGCTGGGTCGGAATCCCGCAGCTGGCCTGTCATCTTTGAACTTGAGCCTGTAGTTTGCTATATTGCCTGCCAGTCTTTGTAGTTGTCAACCCCCTGTCAGCTTACCTGCTGACGTTGGATTCGTTTGCCAGAACCCTACTCTCTGGCCTGATAGCCTTGTGTTCATTAGTCTCTGCAATCAGGAGAAACCTCCAGCCTGACATCTGATCCACAGACTTGGAACTTACCATGCTCTAAAACTGTAAGCCATTTCCTTGATATAAACCTGTTGTATACATACCTATATAAGCTCCACTGTTGGGCTTCTCTACAGAACCCAGCCTACAATAGCAATCAAGCACATTTACCATTTGCACAAACCCGGGACTCTGATTACAGAATAAATTCTTAAAGGAAAAATCTGAAAAAAATATTCTCTGGATATTATGACATTTATCAGGAGTTTTACACTTTTTCTAAACACTTATTCATTGACTATGAAGAGAAGAAATTTAGTGAACAAAAGATACTAATTGCAGAAGTTTCTTTGAATCAATGTCCCTCTCTTCTTCAAGGCAGATAAACATATGAGAATGTTCCATCTGAGACTTTATGGTGACAGATTTTCCAAACCAGAATTGGCAGATAAGTAACATTTATCACATAAGACTCTGTCTTGGTTATATGAAATTTTTCCTACTCTACCAAGTCCAAATGGCCAAGTAAACTTTGCAAGATCTCTTTCGTAATTAAGTTTCCTAATAAACAGAGTGTGAGACAGACCTTGGAGGCAGGTCATGTATGAGAATCTGGTAGGTGACCCCAGGATTTAGGAAAAGCCAGGGATAGAAAGGGAGAAAAGAAAGATTATGTCATTCTGTTCAGTTCAACTGGGTATCACTGTGGGCTACTTCGCTCACCTCAAAGCAAAAATGTAGAAAGTGCCTCAGAATTGGCCCTCTGATGGAGGGGGAGGGGGGTTGGAGTACTTGCCCACCAACTCTCACCCCCACTTGGTGTGAACAACTCTGTACTTGAGGGACCCTCCTGAATGCAGGTTGAGTGGTCTTCCTGAACCAAGAGGAAGCCCTGAAGCAATGCAACAGACACTGTGACAGGCACATGTGTCACCTGGGAAAAAATTCATGCGTGTATCAACTGGAACCCTAGGAGCAATATTTTGCTACTTAACCTCGTGTATGAAATTTGCAATAGGCAAATGCAGAGAGAAGGGAAAATGAGAGTTATTGTTGAAAGAGTACCAAGGCTCTGTTTTGGGTAGGGTCAAATTTTTGGAAATGGATAGTGGTATTGGCAGCATAAATGATGAGTGTAATTAATGCTACAGGGTGTAAAAATAAAAATGGCTAAAATTAAAAATGTTTTATCTGATACGTTTTAACAAACAATTTTTTTAAAATAAAAAAATGACACCTTCGAGAGGTAGCAGAGTGGTGGGGAAGGGTGGGGGGAGGGCTTGGGATCCAACATACCTTGGTATCAAATCTGGCTCTGTCCCTGCTGGACTTGCTGTACTCAGGACTTGTCTTGCTACCTTGGTCTTGCAGAGACAAATGCCTCTGAGAGCACAAGGTCGTGTGACTTTGCCTCTATCTATGAGAGCTCCGTGATGCAAAGGCCCAGATCTAGAATGTTCAAGCGAGGTCACCTCTGCTTCCAAGGAAACATCTGCATGAAAGAAAGCAGCAGAGAGTGGAAAGGGAAACCCCAGCTTTGACAATAGGTAAAACTAGTCTCCTGGACAATCCTTTTACTGGGTCCTCTGAACCCTGAAACCCTTTCACACTATCATTCTCCAACCCTGTCTATAGTCAAAGAGGCATGGATCAGTGAGAAACTGATCCACTAGTAGAAGCAGCATCCTGTCTGCACAGAACTCGGGTTTCTTCTAGAAACACCTGAGATGAAAACTTGATCATCCCACAGAAAAGCAAATGAGGGTGCGGGAGTGAAAGAATTTCCCTTCACTCTTGAAAGAGAAAATGGTCTAGAGTTGACACACTGGAGACAGCTCAGGTATGTGCCACTTGTCACATTGTGAAACTGTCATCTCCCACTCACCTCTGAGGCAGAAATATCAAAACTGACACTCCCTCATGGCTGAAGAGTGATTCCCTGAAAAATGACAACAAAGCATTTGATCACGAACAAGTCCACACAGAACACCTCCCTTCCTCCTGCAGTTAGGAGTCACGATGCTAATCCTTTAATTATGCAGCACGTTTATCTGTCAGAAACTGACTTTTTGTGACTGCAAAGGACTTTGCTTGTTATCACAGGAGGCTATTAATAAATATCTGCTCAAAGAATTTTTGGTGTCTCTTCTTAAAAAAATAATAATAACAATAAAAACATAGCCAAGAGTGGGAAACTCAATCCTCTTAAGGAAGCAAGCCCTATATAGACCTAAGTGGCCCCCACTTGCCAGCTTCCTGAGGGAGGAGCTGGGAGCAGCTCTCGGGTCTCACAATGGTACAACACGGGCTGGGCTTCTTCAGTGCCATCCAGTTGGCGTCACCTCATGGTGACCCAGGGACAACAGAGCAAAGCATTGCCTGGTGCTGCATCAGCTTCAGGATCTGTCAGACTATGTTCTGCTATGGCTCACAGGATTTTCCTTGGCTGGATTTCTGAAGTAGATCACCAGGTCCTTCTTTCTAACCCACATTAGCCCAGAAGCTTTGCTAAATGGGTTTGCCTCTATAGCAACATGCAAGCCTCAACCACAGAGAGGCGGGGGGTGCCCATGAGGTGCATTGCCCAGAAATAAAACCCAGGCTCTTATACAAGAAAAGCCGCAGCAAAGTCCCCTGTGCACGTGATAGTGCATAATGAAAGCTCTTTTTAAAGTGTAAAGACAGTGTATGTTAACAGGAGAACATGCATTCGTTAAGCCAAGGACTCGGCTTACAGATGTGTGAAGCCCAAGTGAGCAGTTTCGATTCCTTTACCCTACCCTCTTCCCTCACTACCAGATGCCCAAAGTGTCATGGAAACTGCAAGCATCAGCAGTTTAATAAATAACTTTAATAAAACGACCTGCACATTCTAAAACTAAAATCATTAACGCATTCTGATACTTGAGCATCGCATCGTGGAGGCACTGACTCAGTAGTAGGAGTGTTGCCTCCCATCAGGGAGACCCTGGGTTCCATTCCCAGCCAATGCAGGTGGCTGTAATGCTGACCAGGTTTCACCAGGTTTCCAGACTAACACAGACAAGGACGAAAGGCCTGATAATCCATTGCAAATCAACCCATGAAAACCTAATGGAGCCCAGCAATTTGATACCCAGCTCATCGTGAGGATGGCACAGGACCAGGCAGAGGGCTGGCTCACCCTGAGTGGGGACCAGTTGACAGAACAGTTAACAACAACAGTGTGACAGCTGGGGAGAGAGAGCAATGTGAGGTCAATGGAATCCACTAAACAACCAGGGTAAAAAACGTAAAGGTGGCACTTGAAATCAGTGCACAAAAGACGGCGTTGCTATCTATCTAATGCTCTTGCAGGGTTTCAAATGCATAGAAATCCCAGCACTTGACCAACTTTAAGGCCTGACACATTCTTCATAAATCTACATTTCTGTGCTGCAATTTCAGTCAATTCCATATTTCTCTGTCCCCAGGATGGGCTCCTAAACCCGATGGCCATGTGTTCAGGGTCCATTCTTCTGTCTGGGGTCGGTAGGAGGTCACCTTGCTGGCCTGAGAAGTTTGTCATATGATCATTATTGTTTGATGACATGAACACCAGACCTTGCCCTGTACTTGGCACAGAATACACAGTGCGATGATCCAGGTGTCCTGCATTCATCAAAGACAGCATGGTTGAGCTTTCCAAGTGTACCCAACACTGCCCATTTGGGAAGCTTAAATGGAACAAATTACTTTTTCCACTCATAGAAGTTATGTATTCAGAGAGACTGAAAAATATCAAAAATGGGTGAATGGGAGATAATCTATACCCAGAAGTGAGTCACTAAAAAGAAATATTTTAAAGAATCATTCGTGCATTGCAGATCATTACTTAGTAACATTTTAGCATGCTATATACTCAATGAATTTTTAATTTTTTAGTTTATACACTTTATTGAGAAAACTGACTAGTCAGAAAAAGTTTAAAAGTACTCAGTTCATACCTTACTCATAAATCAAAATTAATTCCAATGGCCCCAAACCGTAAACCATTAAAAGTATCAGGAAAAAACGTATGACTATATATGCTTACATTTTTGCTGAGGATACCTAAGTGTGATGCAAAGAAGTTGTAGGAGATATATTGATACATCCAAGCACACACAAAAAATGGGAAATAATTAAGTGCACATACACGTATACGTACTTAATTTCCCTTCATTTCTTTTGAATACACACACACACATGTACAGGCTTACCTTGGAGATGTAGTGGGTTTGTTTGTGGACCACAGCAATAAATCAAATATCACAATAAAGTAAATATTACAGTAAATCAAGCCACACAAATTATTTGGTTTCCCAGTGCATTCAAAGTTGTGATTCTACTATATTATGCTGTAGTATATTGTGTACAGTATTTTGAAAGTTTTAAATATTTTGAAAATTACCAGAATGTGGCACTGAAACACCAAGTCAACACATGAAGTTGAAAGAATGGTGCCGCTAGGCTTGCTTGATGCAGGGTTGCCACAAACATTCCGTGTGGAGAGACCACAATACTTCTGAAATGCAATCAAATGAAGTGAGGGCAAGTCAAAATGTATTACTACAAAATCATAAAACCCTTGCTTGACCAAAGCTATCAAATGTGGTACTATACTTTCTTGACCTATCTCCCATCGAGGTTTCGAGACACTTCAGAAAACTGTGTTGGCATCTCTTTAAATCTTCCCCCAAAGAATTCTGTACCCTGCATGATATCAACAAATCTAAGAGTCACTCTCAGTTATGATTTATTCCATAAAAGCATCTTCTTTCTTGCTTGCAAGACTGATCAGAAGATGGAGAGGAAAACAAAGGTACGCCTGAGAACACCTCCCTGCATCTACCTGCTGGCAACCGAGACATGCTTAGACAGATTCTTTTATCAGGAAAAAGCCATCTGTGTGCATGGGACCTGGAAGCCTAGTAACAACACTTTTTTGACTTATGCTCACGTGCCCAGAACAGCTAACAAACTGTAATTTAAAAAATATTAAAACTGCAAAATGCCATGACAGACAGTAAGTTAAAACAAAGAATATCCTTTTGCCAGGAGAAGAAGCTGTACAATCCATTCAGGAGAGATGTGGAAAGAGCCTAATGATTATGGTACAGGGAAAAAGAGGCAGTTGATACATGAATAATGAAATTTATATTAAATTCATTTCAAGTCACAAGCTATCATTTTTCACTTTGCACACAGAGGGAAACAAGGTTCGACTAATATAGGTGACTTTTGCAAGCAATAAGAATAATCTTTTTTGTTTGTTTGTTTGTTTTAAGAGAACGACCGTTTTGGAGAGTCATTTGGCAAGACCTACCAAAAAATGTAAAGCAAATATATTTCTACAAGTGATTCCTCATTTAAGATATGTAAAACGTATGTGTAAAAGGACATTTGTTAAACAACATCTATTTCAACCAAATGAGAAGTCTTTTATACTCATTAATAGAAGACTCCATGGCACCTAACATCAGTCCAATACGATCTGAAATATTCTTACTAAGTCCTACCAAAAAGAATAAAAGAACTCTTTACAGTGACATGGAAAACATATCCATTTATTTTCAAGTTACAAAAGAAGTTAACAGAAATATAAGATTCACTCAAGTGAGACCAAAGTATAGCTATGCACACACACTCTTTCACGTGCAGACAAAAGCCCATAATAGAACACAATGGGAAGTGAAATTTTGAACACTGTGGAGGCAAGACATCATTAGTTTAATGTTATGTTATTTACTATGTGAAATTAGAAAGTCTGAACTTGCATTATTTTTAAATTATGAAATAGGAAAAATTACTGTTCTGTCCTAGATATATATACTTCCACAATTGTAAATGAGAAGCACCTTCAAAAATAAATTTTATATTATCTCTCTGGTCCATCTTGACTATAAAACTCTCTGGAAGTAGTATAATCATTGAGTCTCCTACTAGTGGGTATATTTAAAAAGAGGGGAACAGAACAGGGCAAGCAATTGGGAGGGTTGATAAGTTGTTAACGTTGTTGAATATGAAAATGATGATCTGATATCATCACCCAATTCGCAATAAAAAAGTTTTTTTAAAAACTCTCTTAAAGTACATGAATTTTTTCA